>NC_052641.1:2121212-2424242 GCF_016161935.1 Mauremys reevesii | reverse complement strand
GGTGCCAGTGCACCCAGGGATCGTTTTGGTGGGACACTCTGCTCTGAAGTATTATCACATGCTGCTCAGGCCTTCCAGTGCCAGGCAACCTCACACGCCTCCGACAGAATTATCCAGTGGACTGGCGCAGAGCTGCAATATAGACTCATTTTAAAGCAGCTGTGAGCATTTGGCCATAAAGAGGCTAATGTTGCAGCTGATGTGTGGCCGAGCCTGGCAGGTGATCAAACCTAGTGCAGGTGCAAGGGGCTGGCCATCACTCAGGAGACCTGCCTCAGAGCCTGTCTAGAAATGGTTCGTGTATCATGACTCCAAGAAAGCTTGAGCTCCAGAGAAGTGATGGGGAGGCATATCCACCCCTCTCCCACTTCCTCCTGCACATATGCCAAGAGTCACACGCTGGTAAGACAGAGCGTCCCCCTCCACCCTGCGTAGGCTCCCAACACACACATGTCAGAGCCACGAGCCCTGGCAGTTTCAGTCCAGGGTATGGGAACCCTCCCTCTGGCTGTGTGCTCAGCAGTGTGCTGTATTATGTGGCTTCTCTGCAAAGGGATGAAAACAAAGACCTCACTGTAATGACTATAATTGGAGAGTGAGAACAGGAGATGGGGGAGGACACATCAACTGGGACCTTCAAAAGCACTTTCACTTTGCAAGCTGTTCGAAAGCCATGACACTAATAACTGGCTCCTGAGGCAGAGCAAGCGGCTGGCATTAGCCTTACCCCAGCCCCCGTTACGTCAAGTGGGGGGAGGGCAGCAGGCATCTGAGAATGTCTCCCTGTGTATTCCGCACGTGGCACAAGCCAGCGCCAGCAACAGGCCTAGGGAAGATGACTGGCAGTTTTCACACCAGTCAGTAGGTTGCATTCAGGACCATGGGGATGACTCATGTGAAAACTACCAGCTGTCTTGTCTAGCCTCGGACTGGCCCCCATGCTGGCTGGCTGGGGTGAAGACCACACCTTTGTTCTAGGGCAGGCACAGTCGTAGAGAGCAGGGCTCGGGGGACTGGGAATGCACAGACGTTGCTTGAAGTTTTGGTCCCTCAGCCTCTGTGAAGTGTTCTGGGGTCTCCACTTCCAGCAGCCCTGGAAACGCACACCAGACATCCCACCTAGAGAAGAGCTGCTCAGACCACCCGAGCCCACCACCCACTGAGCTCATCTACATGCAGCGACCAAGGCAAGTAAGGGGGGAGTCTCCCCTGGGATTCACCAAGACCAGCCCAGCTGGCAAAGCTTTGCCTAAGGGCACTGGTGTGTCAGAGACCGGGACATGGGTGGCCATACCTAGTGGTGGGAGCAGGCATCAGTAGCCAGGAATAGAACCAAGGGTCAAGGCCTGTCAAGGTTTCCTCCCCACTCTGAACTTTAGCGTCCAAATGTGGGGACCTGCATGTACCCTTCTAAGCTTAATTTTTAGCTTAGATCTGATAGCGCTGCCACCAACCAAAATATAGTGTTTGGTACACTCCCTGTCCCCCCAAAACCTTCCCTGGGGAACACAGACCCAAATTCCTTAGATCTTAACACAAGGAGAAATTAACCATTCTCCCCCCTTCCTTCCCCCCCCCCCGACTTCCCCCTCCCTGGGTTGCCTTGAGAGGCTTTACACAGATCCAAACTCCTTGGATCTTAAACCAAAGAGGAATTAACCATCCCCCCTCCTTTTCCCCCCCACCAACTCCTGGTGAGTCCAGACCCAACTCCTTGGACCTTAAAACAAAGAAAAATCAATCAATCAGGTTCTTAAAAAGAAAGCTTTTAATTAAAGAAAGAAAAAGTAAAATTTATCTCTGTAAAATCAGGATGGAAAAATGTTTACAGGGTATTCAGTTCATATGACCTAGAGGGACTCTCTCCCCCCTTCTAAGATTCAAAGTTACAGCAAACAGAGGTAAAAAATCCTTCCAGCAAAAGAAACATTTACAGGTTAAGAAAACAAACATAAGACTACACGCTTTCCTGGCTGGGTACTTACAAATTTAAAACATGAGACTGATTCAGAAAGATTTGGAGAGCCTGGATGGACGTCCTGAGAGCGAACAACCCCCAAACAAAGAACACAAAACAAAGACTTCCCTCCACAAAGATTTGAAAGTATTTTGTCCCCTTATTGGTCCTCTGGTCAGGTGTCAGCCAGGTTTACTGAGCTTCTTAACCCTTTACAGGTAAAAGAGACATTAACCCTTAACTATCTGTTTATGACACGCCCCCCCAAATCTCAGACAGTGTGGAACCACACTGGCAGTGATTTCTTCCTATAACTTTAAAATAAACAGATTAATAAAACACATGCACCATTACATATACTACTAATTATGTAAAATTAGAAGATTTTCCACATTTCAAGAACATTTTTTAACCATGTGATTCTGGGAAACTTTCACGGGAGAGTGCATCAGCTACTTGTTAGAAGCTCCTGAAATGTGTTGAATTTCGAAATCAAAATCTTGAAGAGCTAAACTCCATCAAAGAAGTTTTTTGTTGTTTCCCTTGGCAGTATGAAGCCACTTTAGCGCAGCATGGTTGGATTGTAGCTGGAAGCGCCGTCCCCAAACGTATGGCCATAGCTTTTCCAGGGCATACACAATGGCGTAGCATTCTTTTTCACTGATGGACCAGTGGCTTTCCCTCTCAGACCGTTTCTTGCTGAGAAACACGACAGGATGGAAGTTTTGATCCGGTCCTTCCTGCATTAAAACTGCTCCTACACCATGCTCAGATGCATCTGTGGTTACTAGGAATGGTTTGTCAAAGTCTGGGGCCCTTAGCACAGGGTCAGACATGAGTGTTGCCTTAAGCTGGATAAAGGCCTTCTGACACTCATCAGTCCACTTAACTGCATTTGGCTGTGTCTTTCTGGTCAGGTCTGTTAGTGGGGCAGTGATTTGGCTGTAGTGTGGTACAAATCGCCTGTAATATCCGGCCAAGCCTAAGAAGGATTGGACCTGTTTCTTAGACTGTGGGACAGGCCACTTTTGGATAGCATCCACCTTGGCCTGTAGGGGAGTTATCGTTCCTTGACCCACCTGGTGTCCGAGGTAAGTCACTCTGTTTTGGCCTATTTGACACTTTTTAGCCTTAACAGTTAGTCCTGCCTGCCTGACACGCTCAAAGACTTTTTCCAGGTGCTCCAGGTGCTCTGCCCATGAATCAGAAAAAATGGCCACATCATCGAGGTATGCAACTGCAGATTCTCCCAATCCTGCTAGTAGACCATCTACCAGCCTTTGGAAGGTGGCGGGTGCATTACGCAGCCCGAAGGGAAGTACATTAAATTCATACACCCCTGCATGGGTGATGAAGGCTGACTTTTCTTTGGCGGGTTCATCTATCGGTACTTGCCAGTACCCCTTGGTTAAATCTAATGTAGAGATGAACTGGGCACGTCCCAATTTCTCCAATAGCTCATCGGTGCGTGGCATTGGGTAGTTGTCGGGACAAGTTACAGCATTTAGCTTACGGTAGTCCACGCAAAACGTATTTTCCCATCTGGTTTGGGAACTAGAACCACTGGAGATGCCCATGCACTGGTAGAGGGGTGGATTATACCCATCTGTAGCATGTTTTGGATCTCCCATTCTATAGCAACTTGGGCATGAGGAGACACCCGGTAGGGTGGGGTTCTAATTGGGTGAGCATTACCTGTGTCAATGGAGTGGTATGCCCATTCAGTCCATCCTGGGATGGCTGAGAACAAGGGGGCGAAGCGAGTGCACAGCTCCTTGATCTGTTGCCGCTGCAGACGTTCCAGAGTTGTGGAGAGGTTCACCTCTTCCACGCCACCGTCACTTTTTCCTTTGTAGTAGACACCTTCAGGCCACTCAGCATCATCTCCTCCCTGGGCTGTAAACTGACAAACCTTTAAGCCTCTGGAATAAAAGGGCTTGAGAGAATTAACATGGTACACTTTAGGCTTTAGGGAGGAATTGGGAAATGCTATGAGGTAGTTAACAGCTCCCAGGCACTCTTGGACCGTGAATGGCCCTTCCCATGACGCTTCCATCTTATGGGCCTGTTGCGCCTTCAAGACCATAACCTGGTCTCCTACCTTGAAGGAACGCTCTCTGGTATGTCTATCATACCAGGCCTTTTGCTCTTTCTGAGCATCCTTTAGGTTTTCTTTAGCAAGGGCTAAAGAGTGTCGGAGGGTGCTTTGTAGGCTGCTTACAAAGTCCAGAATGTTAGTTCCTGGAGAAGGCGTAAACCCCTCCCATTGCTGCTTCACCAACTGTAATGGCCCCTTCACCTCGTGGCCATACACAAGCTTGAATGGTGAAAACCGTAAACTGGGATGTGGTACAGCCCTGTAGGCAAAAAGCAACTGCTGCAACACTAGATCCCAATCATTGGAGTGTTCATTTACGAATTTACGTATCATGGCCCCCAAAGTTCCATTAAACCTCTCCACCAGGCCATTGGTTTGGTGGTGGTAAGGGGTGGCAACCAAGTGATTCACCCCATGAGCTTCCCACAGGTTTTTCATGGTCCCTGACAGGAAATTAGTTCCCGAATCTGTAAGGATGTCAGAGGGCCAACCTACCCTGGCAAAAATGTCTGCCAAGGCCTGGCACATAGTTCTAGCCCTGGTGTTGCTTAGAGCTACTGCTTCCGGCCATCAGGTAGCAAAATCCATGAAAGTCAATATGTACTGCTTTCCTCTGGGGGTCTTTTTTGGGAAAGGACCCAGAATATCCACAGCTACTCACTGAAATGGGACCTCAATTATGGGGAGTGGCTGGAGAGGGGCTTTGACCTGGTCTTGGGGCTTTCCCACTCTTTGGCACACCTCACAAGACCAGACATAATTAGCAACGTCCTTGCCCATTCCCTCCCAGTGGAAGGACTTCCCCAACCTGTCTTTGGTTCTGTTCACCCCAGAATGGCCACTGGGATGATCATGGGCTAAGCTTAAGAGCTTTACCCGGTATTTAGTTGGAACTACCAACTGCTTTTGAGGATGCCAGTCTTCCTGGTGTCCACCAGAAAGAGTCTCCTTGTATAGAAGTCCTTGTTCTACAACAAACCGGGATCGGTTAGAAGAGCTGAGAGGCGATGGGGTGCTCCGTGCTGCCGCCCAAGCTTTCTGAAGGCTGTCATCTGCTTCCTGTTCAGTCTGGAACTGTTCCCTTGAGGCTGGAGACACCAGTTCCTCCTTAGACTGTGGACTTGGGCTTGGTCCCTGTGGAAGCAATGTAGGTGATGAGGTTGTTTCCGTTGACTGTGAACCGCTGTCCGCTGGTGCACTAGGTGATATTTCAGGCTCTGGCTGAGCCTCTTGGGTAAGGTTGTCTGCTGCTTCTGCCAGTTCAGGCCCGCTGGTGCCCTCTGGCGTTGGAGTTGTAGATGAGTTTGCAAGCGCTGGTGTTAGTGTTGGCAATGGTTCTGGTGCAGGTTGCTCTTCCAGTTCCGGTTCTGGGACTGGATGTACTATGGCTGTTGTAGTCGTTGGCAGGGGATCCGGTTCCACCACCTCTGTCTGGGTCTCTGGTAACACAGATGGGGCCCTGGTGGATGGCTCAGGAACAGGGATGGGTGTGGAAGCTTGTTTGGCCTGGCTGCGGGTGACCATTCCCACCCTCTTGGCCCGCTTCACCTGGTTGGCCAAGTCTTCCCCCAGTAGCATGGGGATGGGATAATTGTCATAGACTGCAAAAGTCCACATTCCTGACCAGCCTTTGTACTGGACAGGCAGTTCAGCTGTGGGCAAGTCTACAGATTTTGACATGAATGGGTAAATTGTTACTTGGGCTTCTGGGTTGATGAATCTGGGGTCCACTAAGGATTGGTGGATAACTGACACATGTGCCCCCCATGTCTCTCCACGCGGTAATCTTCTTTCCGCCCACTCTCAAAGTTTCCCTTTGTTCCGAGGGTATTTGAGAGGCATCTGGGCCTGGGAATCTTTGGGGTGATGGGGGTGTAATGAACTGCACTCGGTTGGGGTTCTTGGGGCAGTTGGCCTTTATATGTCCCAGTTCATTACATTTAAAACAGCGCCCAGCTGACTGGTCACTGGGCCGAGGTGGGTTGCCGGAGACTGGTGAAGTGGAGCAATAGGTAGTCTGGGGCTTTCCTTGGGTTGTAGGTGGGGTCTTGGGTTGCCCCTGGTGATAGGGTTTATTTTCGGTTTGCCCCCTTTGATATTTGCTCCCCTTGTTTGTAGCTTTTCTCTTTTCTGCTACTTCCACCCATCTGGCTCCACTCTCCCCCACCTCGGTTACAGTTTTGGGTTTCCGATCTAGGATGTACCTTTCTATTTCCTCAGGAACACCCTCTAAGAACTGTTCCATTTGCATCAGGAGGGACAGCTCTTTCAGAGATTTAATATTTGCTCCTGATATCCAGGCATCCCAACTCTTTCCAATGTGGTAGGCGTGTCGGGTGAATGACACATCTGGTTTCCACCTTAGGGCTCTGAACCGCCGACGGGCATGCTCAGGTGTCAGCCCCATTCTGATTCTGGCCTTGGTTTGAAAAAGTGTATAATCGTTCATGTGGTCCTTAGGCATTTCAGCCGCCACCTCTACTAAGGGTCCACTGAGCTGTGGCCTCAGCTCTATCATGTACTGGTCTGCAGGGATATTGTACCCATGGCAGGTCCTTTCAAAATTTTCTAAGAAGGCCTCAGTGTCATCACCTGCCTTGTAGGTGGGGAATTTTCTGGGATGGGAAACAGTACCTGGAGAAGGGTTCTTAGGGTTGGCTGTTCCATTCTGCTTAGCCTTTTCTAATTCCAGGGCCTGCTGGTGGGCCTCTCTCTGGAGCTCCAAAGCCCTCCGGTGGTCAGCCTCTTTGGCTTTTTCTTCTCTTTCCATTTCTTTTTCTTTCCTCTCCATCTCTCTCCTGTGGTCAGCCTCTTTGGCTTTTTCTTCTGCTTCCAGCCTAGCCAGCTTCTGTTTAGTTTCCCCCTTGGTACTCATGTTTCTGTTTTCTTGTGCTGGCCACACCCCGCTGCAGTTCACTGAACTGGGATGCTTCAGCTCAGGGCTGCTTGTTACAGAGACTTTCTAACACTTTCTATGCCCGAAGAGTTAGAAAAAAAAATTCAGCTTGTAAATGCCTTTTGCTGGTGTTTGCTGACTCACAGCTCAAGCCTCCGTGTTAAAACGTAACACCTCTGCCTTAAGGCTGTCTATCCGAATAACCAAAAAGGAGAGAGAAAAAAAACTTCATTGGCTTTAGTTTTAAAATCCCAACCTATTAGCCTGCTTTCAAGCAGCCAGCAGAAAGAGAAGGAAAAAAAAAACTCACTGGCTTGGTTTTTAAACTCTATCCCACCGCTGTGCCACCAGGTCAAGGTTTCCTCCCCACTCTGAACTTTAGCGTCCAAATGTGGGGACCTGCATGTACCCTTCTAAGCTTAATTTTTAGCTTAGATCTGATAGCGCCGCCACCAACCAAAATATAGTGTTTGGTACACTCCCTGTCCCCCCAAAACCTTCCCTGGGGAACACAGACCCAAATTCCTTAGATCTTAACACAAGGAGAAATTAACCATTCTCCCCCCTTCCTTTCCCCCCCAGACTTTCCCCTCCCTGAGTTGCCTTGAGAGGCTTTACACAGATCCAAACTCCTTGGATCTTAAACCAAAGAGGAATTAACCATCCCCCCTCCTTTTCCCCCCCACCAACTCCTGGTGAGTCCAGACCCAACTCCTTGGACCTTAAAACAAAGAAAAATCAATCAGGTTCTTAAAAAGAAAGCTTTTAATTAAAGAAAGAAAAAGTAAAATTTATCTCTGTAAAATCAGGATGGAAAAATGTTTACAGGGTATTCAGTTCATATGACCTAGAGGGACTCCCTCCCCCCTTCTAAGATTCAAAGTTACAGCAAACAGAGGTAAAAAATCCTTCCAGCAAAAGAAACATTTACAGGTTGAGAAAACAAACATAAGACTACACGCTTTCCTGGCTAGGTACTTACAAATTTAAAACATGAGACTGCACTTAGGACGGAAGAATCCCATGCCCTGCTACAGACTAGGGACCGAATGGCTGGGCAGCAGTTCTGCAGAAAAGGACCTAGGGGTTACGGTGGACGAAAAGCTGAATATGAGTCAACAGTGTGCCCTTGTTGCCAAGAAGGCTAATGGCATTTTGGGTTGTATAAGTAGGGGCATTTCCAGCAGATCGAGGAATGTGATCATTCCCCTCTATTCAGCACTGGTGAGGCCTCATTTGGAGTAGTGTGTCCAGTTTTGGGCCCCACACTACAAGAAGGATGTGGATAAATTGGAGAGAGTCCAGCGGAGGGCAACAAAAATGATTAGGGGGCTGGAGCACATGACTTATGAGGAGAGGCTGAGGGAACTGGGATTGTTTAGCCTGCAGAAGAGAAGAATGAGGGGGGATTTGATAGCTGCTTTCAACTACCTGAAAGGGGGTTCCAAAGAGGATGGATCTAGACTGTTCTCAGTGGTAGAAGATGACAGAACAAGGAGTAATGGTCTCAAGTTGCAGAGGGGGAGGTTTAGGTTGGACATTAGGAAAAACTTTTTCACTAGTAGGGTGGTGAAGCACTGGAATGGGTTACCTAGGGAGGTGGTGGAATCTCCTTCCTTAGAGGTTTTTAAGGTCAGGCTTGACAAAGCCCTGACTGGGATGATTTAGTTGGGTTCGGTCCTGCTTTGAGCAGGGGGTTGGACTAGATGACCTCCTGAGGTCCCTTCCAACCCTGAGATTCTATGATTCTAAGGGTGCTGAGGGAGTTGGCTGATGTGATTGCAGAGCCACTGGCCATTATCTTTGAAAACTTGTGACAATTCGGGGAGGTCCCGGACGACTGAAAAAGGGCAAATATCATGCCTATATTTTAAAAAGGGAAGAAAGATCCTGGGAAACTACAGACCGGTCATCCTCACTTCAGTCCCTGGCAAAATCATGGAGCGGGTAATCAAGGAATCCATTTTGAAGCACTTGGAGGAGAGGAAGGTGATCAGGAACAGCCAACATGGATTCACCAATAGCAAGTCATGCCTGACCAACCTGATTGCCTTCTATGATGAGAAAATTGGCTCTGTTGATATGAGGAAAGTGGTGGACTTGATATATCTTGACACAGTATTCTTGCCAGCAAGTTAAAAAAAGTATGGATTGGATGAATGGACTATAAGGTGGATAGAAAGCTGGCTATATTGGGTAGTGATCACCATCTCAGTGTCTAGTTGGCAGCCGGTATCAAATGGAGTGCCCCAAGGGTCAGTCCTGGGGCCGGTTTTATTTAATATCTTCATTAATGATCTGGAGGATGGCGTGGATTGCACCCTTAGCAGGTTTGCAGATGATACTAAACTGGGAGGAGTGGTAGATACGCTGGAGGGTAGGGATAGGATACAGAGTGACCTAGACAAATTGGAGGATTGGACCAAAAGAAATCTGACGAGGTTCAACAAGGACAAGTGCAGAGTCATACACTTAGGAAGGAAGAATCCCATGTGCCACTACAGGCTGGGGACCGATGGCTAAGCAGGAGTTCTGCAGAAAAGGACCTGGGGATTACAGTGGATGAGAAGCTTAGAGTGAGGGGGGATTTGATAACAGCCTTCAACTACCTGAAGGGGGGTCCCATAGAGGATGGAGCTAGGCTGTTCTCAGTGGTGGCAGATGACAGAACAAGAAGCAATGGTCTCAAGTTGCAGAGGGGGAGGTTTAGGTTGGATATTAGGAAACACTATTTCACTAGGAGGGTGGTGAAGCACTGGAATGGGTTACCTAGGGAGGTGGTGGACTCTCCATCCTTAGAGGTTTTTAAGGCCCAGCTTGACAAAGTCTTGGCTGCGATGATTTAGTTGGGGATTGGTCCTGCTTTGAGCAGGGGGTTGGACTAGATGACCTCCTGAGGTCTCTTCCATCCCTAATAGTCTATGATTCTATGATGATGATGGTAGTCTAGCCAGTTCAGGTGGAACTGCAGGAACCGGAACATAGAACTCCTCCTCTGTCTTCATATCTGGGGGCAAGTTCAGTGGTTAGGGTTGGGGAAGGGAAGCAGGTGGTGACTCCCTGACAGGGCAGATGGACGCTGAAGGGGGTTATTGGTCCCAGGGTCCCCAACATGGCCAATAGGAGGGACTGATGGGTAGTCATGGAGGTCCACATGACATGGGATATAAATGGCTCTGGGCAGATAAAGCGGTGGTTGCTCCCCGGGATGTGCGGGTCTCCTGGGTAATGGAGGGGAGCGGTATGGAAGAGGCAGTTCTTTCAGTGGTTCCATATCCCCTGAGGAAGAAAAGGCTGATGTGGGCTCTAGGGGCAGTACCATTGGAGATGTGTATTTTGTAAGTGGGCCGGGGTGAGGGGGTGGGGGGCACAATAGGTTCCGTACCATAGGTCTCTTGAAGGAGGATTCTGGATCCAGGACAGCAAAGATGTCCTGAGGTGCAGCCATGGATCTGGATCTCCCATGCGTAAGGAGGACTCTGTCTGTTCTGGCCATCAGTGCCATCACTGAAGATGGTATCAGTGCTCGGTCTTTGCCAGTGCCGGAGATTCTAGGTCTCGTGAGGAGCTGGGGACAGCACTGTTGATGGAGCACAGTGTTTCTGGGCTTTCTTCTCGTGCCTAAGGAACTTAGGACATACTAAGTCCTCATGGGCAGAGCTGGTGGGTGGGACGGCTGTTTTTTTTTAAAGTGGACTTAGAGTCCAATGCTTATGAGAGAGCTTCCTAACTTCCTGACTAGGTCCCCACCCCGTAGTTTGTGGGGTGGATTCTCCGGCACTGGAGCTGGACTTCACAGGAGGAGGCACGCTCCTTGCTGAGTTAGGCCAATGTCTGGGGGAAAGCGGGGGTGGGTTGCCCAGCCTGGGTCAGATTGGTGTCTCATGGCCATCTCCATGAGATACTTGTGGAGGTGAATTGCCCACCCTTCTCGGGTATGGTGGGGGAAGGACTGGCAAATACCGCACCAAGCCACAATGTGAGCTTCTCCCAGGCAACACAGGCAGCGCTGACAGTCATCGCTGACTGAGAAGGGGGTGCAGAGTTTGAAGCTCAGAATTCTGGACATAGTAAGCCTACAAGGAAGGCTGGGGGGGTGAGGATCCCTGTAATCTGATTCTAAGTTAAAACTATTTAAAATGAGTAAAACTACTAATCTAAAGGTTATTTAAGAATAAAACTATGTACAACTATTTATTTAGAATGACATCCGAGATGAGGACACTGAAGGTTCTGACCCAGAGCATGCAGCGGTGAGAAGGAACTGAAGAGGCGGCCAGTCTGCCCCCAAGTCTTTTATCACCTCAGTTGGGCGCACAAGGTGAGCCAGGGCACATGTGTATCAATGGACACTACTTTCAAAATTCTCCGACTCTGGGAGCATGGTGCGCATGTGTAACACACAGTGGAATACAGATAGGGACCATGCATCTTGAAGAACAACTCAAGGTTTTAGCTAGAGATCAATCCAGGGGATGCTAGACATAGGTGCCGAGTTTATAATCTGCTGGGGGATGCTCCTCATGGCTCTGCCTGGGCCCCACCCCTACTCCACCCCTTCCCCCAAGGCCCCACCCCATCCTGCTTCTTCTCACCCCCACCCCCACCCAGTTCCACCCCTTTCCCCAAGTATGCTGCACCCTCGCTTCTCCCGGTTGTGAGTTCAATCCTTGAGAGGGCCACTTAGGGATCTGGGGCAAAAATTAGTCCTGCTAGTGAAGGCAGGGGGCTGGACTCGATGACCTTTCAAGGTCCCTTCCAGTTCTAGGAGATTGGTATATCTCCAATTACTACCTTATTCCCTTATTACCCCAGCGCCTCCTGAGTCCTGACACCGCAAAAAGCTAATCCACAGCAGGTGGTAGGTGCAGCAAGGGAGGGGTAGGCACTGATTGGTGGGGCCCGCTGGTGGGTGGGAGGTGCTGGGGGGAGCGGGGGAGGTTCTGGTAGGGGGGCTGCCAGTGGGTGCTCTGCACCCACCAGTTTTTCCCATGAGTGCTCCAGTCCCGGAGCTCCCCTGGAGTCGGCGCCTATGATGCTAGATCTGCAAGGAGGTTTCGTCCCTCTGGGATTTGCTATGATGATAATGAACTCAGGGCTTCCTGTATTATTTAATGTTCATGGTTGTATGAAGGGAGGTTGGTGATGTTCATTCAGTTATACAGGTTTGAAGTTCCCTCAGGTTTTTTTTAAGTTATATGAACAAATAAATAAACACACATCATGATTTAATTTTACACCCACGGGAGTGTTATGAATGAACATCAACTTTGATAGAGGAAGTGATTTTTAATGTTACAGAACATTTCATTGCACAGAACTTTAGGGCCTAATACAAAAAGCAATTAAGCAATTCTCCCTATTTAGCAAAGCAATTAAGCATGTGCTTAAGTCCCACTGAAGTCATTTGGACTTAAAGTTGTGCTTAAACGATTTGCTGAATTGAGATGGACCCAGGCACTGCTTAAAATGAAGTTCATGCTTTACGAGCTCTGCAGAATTAAGGCGTCAGTGAGAAAGGCTGATAGGAAACCAGTTTGGAACATGCCAGTGTAGCAGCAGGAGAGAGCTGATGTCAAGCCAGCTGCAGATGTAGTCTGGGATTTACAGGAGGGGGAGATGTGACACAGGCTCAGATCTGATGTGGCCGTGATGAGGACAGCCTGCCTAGGACCATTGCCTGGTCCAGTAGTCAGGGCACATGCTAGTGCTTGGGAGACCTGGGTTCATGTTCCTGCTCTGCCACAGACAATCCCTGTACATAAGAACGGCCACACTGGGTCAGACCAAAGGCCCATCCAGCCCAGTGCCCTGTCTTCCAACAGTGCCAATGCCAGGTGCCCCAGGGGGAATGAACAGAGCAGGGAATCATTAAATGATCCATCCCCTGTCACCCATTCCCAGCTTCTGGCAAACAGAGGCTGGGAACACCATCCCTGCCCATCCTGGCTAATAGCCATTGATGGACCTATCCTCCATGAACTTAGCTAGTTCTTTTTTGAACCCTGTTATAGTCTTGGCCTTCACAACATCCTCTGGCAAAGAGTTCCACAGACTGACTGTGTGTAGTGTGAAAAAAATACTTCCTTTTGTTTGATTTAAACCTGTTGCCTATTAATTTTATTTGGTGGCCCCTAGTTCTTGTGTTATGAGAAGGAGTAAATAACACTTCCTTATCTACTTTCTCCACACCAGTCATGATTTTATAGACCTCCATCATATCCCCCCTTCGTCGTCTCTTTTCTAAGCTGAAAAGTCCCAGTTTTATTAATCTCTCCTCATATCGCCACCGTTCCATATCCCCTAATAATTTTTGTTGCTCTTTTCTGAAACTTTTTACAATTCCAATAGATATTTTTTGAGATGGGGCGACCACAACTGCAATCAGTATTCAAGATGTAGGCGTACCATGGATTTATAAAGAGGCAATACGAGATTTTCTGTCTTATTATCTATCCCTTTCTTAATGATTCCCAACATTCTGTTCAATTTTTTGACTGCCGCTGCACATCGAGTGGATGTTTTCAGAGAACTATCCACAATGACTCCAAGATCTCTTTCTTGAGTGCTAACAGCTAATTTAGATCCCATCATTTTATATGTAGAGTTGGGATTGTGTTTTCCAATATGCATTACTTTGCATTTAACAACATTGAATTTCATCTGCCATTTTGTTGCCCAGTCACTCAGTTCTGAGAGATCCTTTTGTAGCCCTTCGCAGTCTGATTTGGACTTAACTATCTTGAGTAGTTTTGTATCATCTGCAGATTTTGCCACCTCCCTGTTTACCCTTTTTTCCAGATCATTTATGAATATGTTGAATAGGACTGGTCCCAATACAGACCCGTGGGGGACACCACTATTTACCTCTCTCCATTCTGAAAACTGATCATTTATTCCTACCCTTTGTTTCCTGTCTTTTAACCAGTTACCAATCAATGAGAGGACCTTTCCTCTTATCCCATAACAGCTTACTTTGCTTAAGAGCCTCTGGTGATGTACCTTGTCAAAGACTTTCTGAAAATCTAAGTACACTATATCCACTGGATCCCCTTTGTTGAAATGCTTGTTGACCCCCTCAAAGAATTCTAGTAAATTGGTGAGGCATGATTTCCCTTTACTAAAACTGTGTTGACTCTTCCCCAACAAATTATGTTCATCTATGTGTCTGACAATTTTATTCTTTACGGTCTTAAGACACTAAGGGTACATCTACACTGCACTAAAACACCCAGGTCAGCTGACTTGGGCTGCAGGGTTATAAAACTGCAGTGTAGAGATATGGGCTTGAAACCACACGAGTGGGGAGGGTCCCAGAACCCAGGCTCCAGTCCAGCCCAAGCCTGAACATCAACACTGCAATGTGAAGCCTCCTGAGCCCAAGTCAGCTGTGTTCTACTGCACTGTAGGCATA
This sequence comes from Mauremys reevesii, assembly GCF_016161935.1. Lineage (NCBI taxonomy): Eukaryota > Metazoa > Chordata > Testudines > Geoemydidae > Mauremys > Mauremys reevesii. Next base: position 2,409,877 of record NC_052641.1, on the reverse strand, counting down.
TATGAAGGGTACATCTGCATTGCAAAAAAAATCCAGCTGTGGCAGTAAGTCTCAAAGCACAGGTCAACTGACTTGGGCTCACAGGGCTCAGGCTACAGGGCTAAAAATAGCAGCATAGCTGTTCTCACTTGGGCTGAGGTCCTTCCCTCTTGGCAGGTTTCAGAGCCCGAATATCTACACTGCTATGCCTAGCCCTGCAACATGAGCCCGAGACTCACTGCCAGGAGGTTTGTTTGTTGCTCTGTAGATGTACCCTTACCCAGACGTATCCAGGTCCTCCTAACTTCCATTGACTGAAATCAAAGCACAGCCTCCCTGTTCCTCAATTCACCATCTGTACAATCGGGATAACAGCCCTGCCTGACTGCACGGGGGGTGAGGACAAATCTTTTGCAGACCGGGAGGTGCTTAGACACTGCAGTGACAGGGGCCATAGAAGTACCTAAGGGCATTGTACAAGAGTTCACCAGGGCTCGACCCTCTCCGGGGCAGAGGGGAGCCACGCCGGCTCACTACACCCCGATGGGTCCGGGGGATTAGTCCAGCCCGGGGTCTCCCTCGGTAACCCTTGCGGGAGTCGGCCGAAATGTGGTTAGTCTGGGCCTGGCTCCGGCAGGGCAACAACTACTGAGTCAGGAGGCTCAGGCTCTCAGGCAGGGCTGAGCTGTAACAACAGCCACGGGGCCCGGCCCTAGGTCAGGGCGAGGCACCAAACACTGAGTCAGGATGCTCAGGCCCTCAGGCAGGGCTGAGCAGTAATAACAAGCTCTGGCCTCCTCAGGCCAGGGAGAGGGAGAGTCTGCCACCCAGGAGCTGGGTGGCAGGGGGACGCAGGCCCTCCCACTCCACTCCGTCCCAGCCCGGGGCCCTAGCAGTGGCTGACAATCCGCTGCTTAGTCAGTGGGGATCCTGGCCGCAACACACTGACATGGGCTCTGGTAGTGCTGCAGCCAGACTGGGGTCGGCTGCCCCCGGGCCACTTCCACACTCCCCCTCAGGCCCTACCTGGGTCCTGGCGTTGGCCTCTGCGGGGTCCAGGAGCATGGGTTCGTTGGGGCAGGGGTTGGACGGCAGGTCTGGCAGCTCCTCTGGATAACGGGTACAGGGTAGCTCCGGCAGCTCCTCCGGGTAGCGGGCGCGGGGTAGCTCTGGCCAGTCTAGGCGGCTGCCTTGGGCCGCCGGAGCTTCCCAGTCTCAAGCTCCCCTAGGGACATCTGCTCTCTCCGGCAGCTGGGCTCCTACTGAGCTCTGAGGGCTGGCCTTTATAGTTCCAGGTCGCCGCCTGACCCTCTGAGGGGCGGGCTCAGAGCTCTCTAGCTCCGCCTACTCTGGCTTCCGGCTGGTCTCTTCCTCCTCCGGGGCAGAGGGGAGCCACACCCCCTCACTACAAGCATGTCTACACTGGCAGAGTTACAGCGCTGCAGTTAGAGCGCCGCTCAGAGAGTGCTGAAGGGAAACTGCTGTTGTGTGTTCACTATGATAGCTGCCTGCGCAATAGTGTGTTCACACTTGCGGTGCAATTCAGAGGGGTGCACTCTGGGCAGCTATTCCACAGAGCATCTTCCTCTTCTGCTGCTAAGAGTTGTGGGAAGGCGGAGGGGGTCGCGGGGCATGCTGGGTCCTGTCCTAATGACCCGTGATGCATTGCTTCGCATCCCAGAAACCCTTGTGCTTCCATCCACATTTGGTGCCATCTTTCAATGGTTTGAGTACTGCACGCCCTGCTTCTTCGGGCTGCAGGAATGGATCCCGAACTGCTGACCAATTTGCTGCGCGCTCTGACCAACACATCACAAGTGGCAGTGGAGTTAATCCTTAAACTACAAAGGCAAGAGGAGTGTGACATTGATCTCTCCACACATAGTAGCTACGACACAAGAATGCTTGTGGTATTCACAGAGATGCTGCCACAGTGGAATGGTGCTTTTGGGCTCGGGAAACAAGCACTGAGTGGTGGGATCACATCATGATGCAGGTCTGGGATGACAAGCCGTGGCTGCAGAACTTTCACATGAGGAAAGCCACATTCATGGGACTGTGTGATGAGCTCGCTGCAACCCTGCGGCGCAAGGACACAAGAATGAGAGCTGCCCTGTTGTTGGAGAAGCACATGGTGATTGCACCGTGGAAGCTGGCTACTCCAGACTGCTACCGATCAGTCGCTAACCAGTTTGGAGTGGGAAAGTCAACCGTTGGAGTCGTGTTGACGGAAGTCTGAAGGGCCATTAATCCCATCCTACTCCTAAAGACCATGACTCTGGGCAATGTGTGTGACATTGTGGATGGTTTTGCACAAATGGGCTTCCCTAACTGTGGCAGGGCAAAAGATGCGGGGAGGGATAGCTCAGTGGTTTGAGCATTGGCCTGCTAAACACAGGATTGTGAGTTCAATCCTTGAGGGGGCCATTTAGGGAACTGGGGTAAAAATCTGTCTGGGGATTGGTCCTGCTTTAAGCAGCAGGTTGGACTAGATGACCTTCTGAAGTCCCTTCCAACCCTGATATTCTATGATTCTATGGGATACACATTCCAATTCTGGCACCAGACCACCTAGCCGCCGAGTACATTAATCGCAAGGGGTATTTCTCAGTGGTTCTCTAGGCATTTGTGGATCATCATGGGCGTTTCACAGACATTAATGCAGTCTGCTCTGGAAAAGTGCATGACACTCGCATCTTTCAGAACAATGCCCATTGTGATCCTGGGAGACCCTGCCTACCCCTTAATGCAATGGCTTATGAAGCCATACATGGGGCAACTTGACAGCAGCAAGGAGCAGTTCAATAACAGGCTGAGCAAGTGCAGAATGACTATTGAGTGTGTTGGTGGTGTCTGGGGGGAGCATGGGAAAGAGTGTTGCAACAGTGGCTGAAGGGGAGGGCAGGCTCTGCTGAGTATCGTGTCCAGCTCTTTGTAGAACCAGCAGCTCATGGGCGCAGCACCAAAGTGGCAGTTTGCTTCCCGCGCCTTTTAGTAGGCGTTCCACAGCTCCTTTACTTTTACCCCACACTGCAATGTGTCCCAGTCATGGTCCCTTTCTATCATGCATTGTGAAATCTGTCCATAGTGTGGCAAATTGCCGGTACTGTTATGCTGGGTCTCGCGCTTTCTCTTCTTTGGGGAAGGTTCAGGGCGCCATTGCTTGCCTCTGAACCGGTATTTTTAATTACCCCACTAGTGTCCTTGAGGAGTGGAGTGGAGAGGGAGGGACCTGGGCCCGCCCTCTTCTCCAGGTCCCAACCCAGGGGCCCTGAGGTTAGTGGTGAACCACTTGTACTGGTGGTTCCTTCCCCTGAGTTACTTCCCTCTCCTGCCCTTCAGCTTGTGGAGGGGCTTCTTGCCTTCCTTCTACACAAGCCAGGTGCCCCTTATCTAGGGTTTTTGGACTTCTCAGCCCACTGCAGCACTCTTCCAAACTTTCCTTTTGTCTCTCTTCAAAACTGTTCTCTGCTTCAACTCCTTCAAACCGCTCTCTGCTCCAACCAAACCTTCCTGCTCCAACAACCCACACTGTCTGACCTGAAGCAGGGGTTTATATCATGTGACTCACTGCTGGTACTCTAATTGGCTTCAGGTGCTCTAATTGGCTTCAGGTGCTCTAGTTAATTTATAGCAAACCTTCCACCCCTTGCAGGGAATAAGGCTCCCTGCTAACACTCTCCTGCTGCCCTCTGGCCATGCTGTATCACATATCCCCCCCTCCTGCTCAACACCAAGGGGTTGGGCTACTTGGGACGAGAGGCAGTGTCGTCGCGATAGGCCATCAGCGTTGCCATGTTGGCTTCCAGCCCTATGCTGTACCCGGAAATGGAAGGGCTGCAGAGAGAGGAACCACCTCATCACTCTGGCGTTCTTCTCCTTATTCCTGTGCATCCACTGGAGCGGGGCGTGGTCTGTCACGAGGGTAAATCGCCGCCCCAGGAGATAGTAGCGGAGAGTCTCCATAGCCCATTTTATCGACAGACATTCCTTTTCAACAACAGCGTACTTTTGTTCCCTGGGGAGGAGCTTCCGGCTGAGGTACAAGATGGGGTGCTTCTCCTCCCCTACCATCTGGGAAAGGACGGCACCAAGCCCCACCTCTGAGGCGTCTGTTTGTAGGATGAATTCCTTCTAGAAGTCTGGGGCTATGAGTACTGGATGGCAGCATAGGGCTGTCCATAAATCTGCAAATGTTTCTTCTGTCGCATCAGTCCACTTAACTGTCTCGGGGCCCCGAGCTTTTATGAGATCTGTCAATGGCCCTGCTCTTGTGGCAAAATGAGGGATGAATCTCCTGTAGTACCCTACTATCCCTAAAAATGCTCTGACCTGCTTTTTGCGGATTGGTCGAGGCCAACCTTGTATTGCCTCCACTTTGTTCCATTGGGGTTTTACCAAACCTCTCCCTACTACATGCCCGAGGTATCTGGCCTCAGCTAGTCCTATCACGCACTTGAAAGGATTAGCAGTGAGACCGGCCTTTCGCAGGGCGTCCAGCACTGCTTCTACTTTTCCTAGATGCGTTTCCCAGTCAGGGCTATGGATGACTATGTTGTCTAAATAGGCGGCGGCATACTTGGCATGGGGTCGTAGTAACTTATCCATAAGTCGTTGGAATGTTGCAGGGGCCCCATGGAGTCCGAAAGGGAGGACAGTGTATTGAAAAAGGCCATCGGGTGTAGAGAAGGCAGTCTTTTCCTTGGCATCCTTGGCCAGGGGAATTTGCCAATAACCTTTGGTCAGATCCAGAGTGGTTAGGTATCGGGCCTTGCCTAACTGATCTACCAGTTCGTCAATGCGTGGTATCAGGTATGCATCGAAGTGGGATACTTCATTCAATTTCTGGAAGGCGTTACAAAACCTCAGGGTGCCATCAGGCTTGGGGACTAGGACGATCAGGCTGGACCACTGACTGTGGGATTCTTCAGTGACCCCGAGTTCCAGCATCTTCTTCACTTCCATCCTAATTTCTTCCCTTTTAGCTTCCGGTATTCGGTACGGTCTTATCGTCACCCTTACTCCGGGGCTGGTGACAATATGATGTTGGACCAGTGTCATTCGGCCCGGTTGTGTACAGAACACATCCTGGTTCCGGTGGATCATTTCAATGATCTCTGTTAGTTGTTCTGGGGTTAATTCAGGAGATATCTTTACCTGCCCCTGTGGGTCGTCTGTCTGAGATGGAGCTCCTCGAATGACCAGACACGTCTCTCGGTCATGCCAGGGTTTCAGTAAGTTGACGTGGTAGATTTGCTCTGGCTTTCGGTGGTCTGGTTGTCTGACCTTATAGTTCACCTCCCCAATGGCTTTCACTATCTCATATGGTCCGTGCCATCTGGCTAGAAGTTTGCTTTCTGCTATTGGCACTAACATCATCACCCGTTCCCCTGGCTGAAATCTCCGTACTTTTGCCCGACGGTTGTAATATGTCCGCTGGGACTCTTGTGTTTTTTCCAAATGTTCTTGTACTATAGGGGTTACTCGAGTTATTCGCTCTCTCATCTGTGTCATGTGCTCAATGACATTCTTTCCTGGGTTGGATTGTTCCTCCCAATCTTCCTTGGCGATATCTAATATCCCGCATGGGTGGCGTCCATATAGTAGTTCAAAGGGAGAAAAACCCGTGGATGCCTGGGGGACTTCCCGTATAGCAAACATTAGATATGGTAGAAGGGTATCCCAGTCTTTTCCATCCTGTGCTACCACCTTCCAGATCATACTTTTAAGGGTACGATTAAATCGCTCGACCAATCCATCTGTTTGTGGATGGTAGACTGAGGTCTGTATGGCCTGGATGCGGAGCAGGGCACATAAGACCTTCATTAGTTTTGACATGAACGGGGTTCCTTGGTCTGTCAGGATCTCCTTAGGGATGCCCACTCTGGCGAATACCTGTAATAGTTCCTTTGCTATTGCCTTGGATGTGGGGTTTCTTAAAGGAATGGCCTCTGGATACCGCGTGGCATAGTCAAGGATGACTAGTACGTTTCGGTGGCCCCGTGCCAATTTTTCTAATGGGCCCACTATGTCCATGGCTATCCTCTCGAAAGGGATGTCAATAATAGGCAAAGGTACTAATGGGGCCCGCAAGTGAGGTCGGGGGCTAGGCAACTGGCATTCAGGGCAGGAGGCACAATAACGCTGGACTTCTGCTCATATCCCTGGCCAATAAAACCTCCTTAGGATTCTATCCAGTGTCTTGTCTACCCCTAGATGTCCCCCAAATAGATGGCTGTGAGCTAACTCTAGTACTGCCCTTATGTGTTTCCGTGGGACTAAGAGTTGCTCTACTTCTTCCCCTCGTATTTGCTCTATTCTGTACAAAAGATCGCGTCTGAGCACATAATATGGCCTTGGGCCTTTGATCTTTCCTTCCACAGGCACACCATTTACTTCCACTACCTCCTCCCTCACGTTTGCATATAACGGATCATCGGCCTGGTCCTGCCCAAAATTCTCACGTGCAGCACCGAACTGACCTAATTCTAGGGGGCCTATTTCTACTCTTCCCCCCGGGGTGCTCCCACTTGGGCTAGGAACCGCCTCCAAGTCTTCCTTGGCCTGAATTATCTCCTGGTCTCCTGAGCGGGTTCGCCTACCCACAAGGGACGTTTTTTGATTCTTTGCTAGAATCCGGGTCCCTAATCTTTTATCTGCCCTTCGTTCTCGCCTAGACTTTTGGGGTTTCCCAGGGAATGAGAATAACCCTGGAGCAAATTCGGCAAACATTGGGGTGAGGCTATCTATAGTTGCCTCCGACTTAGCCTGGGGGTTGCTACCCTCCCCTGGCTCTATTGGGGTAAGTAAGCTCTCAAACCCGGGGAAGTCTCTACCAATCAAAACAGGGTAGGGGAGCTTGGGGACCACCCCTGCAGAAACCCTGGTAGTATTCCCCTGGATCTCAATCCGTACCGGAATTGTAGGGTAAAAATTCACGGTGCCATGTACACACATTACCCCTGTGTTTTTGGCCCGGGTTAGTTGGTCTATTCCCACCAACTTCCCTGAGATCAGCGTGACAGCACTCCCGGAATCTATTAATGCTATGGTCTTAATACCATTCATTTTTACTGGTCTGGTATATCCATGTGAGGTCATTGTGACCCCAACCAGGACGATTAGGCCACATTGCTCCCCGTAATCCCCCAGATTACACTGCATAGGTTCTTCCTTGTTGGGGCATTGGGCTGCTATATGCCCCAATTCCCCACACTCATAACACCGCCCCCTTATTCCAGTTGTCACCCTCTGCCTGGGGCTATTTGGCCGGCCTCCCACCTCTCTTCCCAAACCCCCAGGTCCCTTCCTGGCCTCGAGCCATTCCTCAGTGTCTTGCCTCCCTGTTACAGTTCTCCTATAGGTCTCGACAGCCCGGGGCCTTGGGTTTGGGGTTGGCTTCCTGGATTGTCGTGTCTCCCCGCCTGGGGTCTGGAACAGTTCGCGGGCTGCCAGCTGTCTTTCCACGAGGGAGACCAACTCATCATAGGTGGAGGGATCATTCTGGCCAACCCAAGACCTGAAACTTGGTGGTAGCCCCCTCATATACCAGTCAAATACCAGGACCTCCATCATCTTCTCAGAGCTAAGGGCCTCAGAGCGCAGCCATTTCTGGGTCAGGTGTATCAGGTCAAACAATTGTGATCGGGGTGTCTTGTCCTCCGTAAACCGCCACTCATGGAACCTCTGGGCTCGCAATGCCGTAATTACTCCGAACCTGGCCAGGATCTCTGCCTTCAGCTGGGAATAATCTGCTGCGGCCTCTGCAGACATATCATAGTAGACCTTCTGGGCTTCCCCACACAGGAATGGGGCAAGGATACCAGACCATTGATCTTGGGGCCAGGCCTCCCGCAGGGCTGCTCTTTCAAAAGCCAGGAGGTATGCCTCCACATCATCCTCCCGTGTCATTTTCTGTAGGCAATGGCTGGCCCGTATGGTCCAGGTCCCTTCCCAGTTGCGATTCTGCTCCAAAAGGGCCTTCATTTGGTTCACCAGGTCTTTCAGCAGGGCTCGGTCCTGAGCAGCCTGACTCATCTTCTGTGTTCTCCTCCTCACCTTCTTCAACTTCCCTACTTCAAGAATAGACTGACCAGCCAAGAGTATTTGCATGTATACAGTTGGTGGTACACAGGCTAGTGCCTCTTCCTCACTGACGTTTATCTCGTGGCACCCAGGATGAGCAGGTACATCTGAGCGTAATTTCAGTGCTACATGTACCCTGCAGCTGAGCTTCAGCAGCCCATCCCCCTTCACCCAGGAGCACACAGCCGCTGTTCAGATCGCAGCCTCATGCAACTTGGCCTTGCAGGTCCTCTGAAGATCTCGCCAATGTCACCCCATGAAAGGAGGAAGGCCAGGACCTGATACTGGGCTGCTGGGCTGTGCTCTCCCAGGGCCTGTGGCAACAGGAAACCCAGCCGCTTATGACATGGTGCTGTGTGCAGGGAGTTCATGAGCAGGGGGCCTTGGGTCTGTGCTGGCTGAGGATTGGTTTTCGTCCATTGGACTTTCACACTGCCAGGTGGGAAATTCAGGCAAAGGTCACAGCCCAAGACACTGTGGGGTGGGAGTTTTCCTAATCATTTGCATACTTGAGAACCATTTTGAGCTGTGTTTTCCCAAATGGATGCTGTGTTCCCTTTCCTCTTACTAACCAGTGGGTTTTGTCAGATACAGACTCAGTGCTTGCGAGTGGGGAAGTATTGCCTCTGAGAACTGCCCAGGGGCATGGTTAGTTCTTCCAGAATTGGGGGGAGGCTTACGCTGGTTCTGTTTTGTAATGTTGAGAGGAACCCCTGGATATTGACCCCGGCACTAGGCAGAAGGGTCACACTGGCAGTGACTCAGGTTTCGCTGTCCCTGGGGCCAGCAAGTCTGGGTGGACACAGGCGTGACCCTTCCCTTCTGACCCTGGCAGCTTCTCGTACAACCTGTGCTACTCCACAGGAGACCCCAGCCCGCCTCGAGTGGGAGCGACCTTTCCTGCTGCCTGGGCAGCCTGTACTGCCTGTACCACACGGGGATTGGTGCGTGGGGGCCTTTTGCCAACCATTTGCTCAAATATTGTCTCTCCAGCAGCATGTGCCCAGTGCAAAGGCCACTGCGAAGCACTGCAGGGTTGGGGCATAGGTTGGGGGGTCTCCATTCTCACTGGCAGTGCTGTGCTCATGCTTAACCTGTCTAGCACTTGTTCATGTGTCAGATCAGCTCCAGTGGAGGAGCCCTGGTGTGGCAGGGGAAGGCTCAGCCATCCTCTCCCCTGGGGAGAAGGCCTAGTTTGCATGTTCAAATCCAGCCCGGTTGGGGGGTGACCAAGTGTCACTCCCATCTGCTGGATGCTTAGCCCCGCTGTAAAACAAATTGATCCCAACCCTGAGCTCAGGCTTCCTCGTATTCAGGGGTGGCCTGTGTGCCCGGTCCCTGGGATTGCTCCCCTTGGGAGGGGGCTGCGCAGTTGGGTGGTGTTAGCATATTAAGGGTCAGTTACTATAAGCCTCTGTCACCCTCCCACTGAGAAGCAGGACACACTGTCTCTCTCCCCATGGGGCTGCATTACTTTTTGGTTGGTGGGTCACATTTTAACAGGCCTGTTTTTTATGCTACCATAAAAGTTATGAAGTTGAGGAATGGAACATGCACAGGCCTCTCACCCTGTCTGCACACACACACTGCACCACAAATGCTCAATCTCCTCCGCCTCCCTCATGGCTGGCATCCACGACAGCCAGTGCAGCTGGAGCCATGTCCTTCCAGATTGGTGCAGCCGTGGCAAAGCCTGGCACTGCCCTCAGTGCAGATGAATGTGGTGCTGCAGGGAGCTCTCCTTCAGCCCCTGCTCCATCAGCTCTTGGGTCCCATGGTTCTGCCAACTCTCACTGTGTCTAATCCCCCATTCTGGGAAAGGTCGTTGTGGGACACCTTGGGCAGTACCAGGAGCCTTCAGCTCTCACTGAGCACTGCCAGGCTTGCCCCAGGCTGGAGTGTAGGGCAGGCACTGGGGGCTTTGCATGGGGGTCTCCTGGCAATGGATGGGGCAGTGGTATCTGGGATTGGCAGAACTGCTGGGGAGCCCAGGGCTGGAATAGCAGGGGGCTGTGGGGTGGAATTGAGGGGCACTGGCAGAGCCGTGGGGGGGAGCCCAGGGCTGGGATAGCAGGGGGCTGTGGGGTGGGATTGAGGGGCGCTGGCAGAGCCGTGGGGGGAGCCCAGGGCTGGGATAGCAGGGGGCTGTGGGGTGGGATTGAGGGGCGCTGGCAGAGCCATGTGGGGAGCCCAGGACTGGGATAGCAGGGGGCTGTGGGGTGGGATTGAGGGGCGCTGGCAGAGCTGTGTGGGGAGCCCAGGCCTGGGATAGCAGGGGCTGTGGGTGGGATTGAGGCGCTGGCAGAGCCGTGGGAGCCCAGGGCTGGGATAGCAGGGGCTGTGGGGTGGGATTGAGGCGCTGGCAGAGCCGTGGGGAGCCCAGGGCTGGGATAGCAGGGGCTGTGGGGTGGTATTGAGGGGCGCTGGCTGTGCTGTGGGGGGAGCCCAGGACTGGGATAGCTGGGGGGTGTGGGGGGGGATTGAGGGGTGCTGGCAGAGCTGTGAGGGAGAGGCCAGGGCTGGGATAGCAGGGGGCTGTGGGGTGGGATTGTGGGGGGGGGGCAGTGCCGGGGGTGAGCCCAGGGCTGGGATAGCAGGGGGCTGTGGGGTGGGATTGAGGGGCGCTGGCAGAGCGGTGGGGGGAGCCCAGGGCTGGGATAGCAGGGGGCTGTGGGGTGGGATTGAGGGGCACTGGCAGAGCCGTGGCCGGAGCCCAGGGCTGGGATAGCAGGGGGCTATGGGGTGGGATTGAGGCGCTGGCAGAGCTGTGAGGAGAGGCCAGGGCTGGGATAGCAGGGGCTGTGGGGTGGGATTGAGGGCGCTGGCAGAGCGGTGTGGGGAGCCCAGGACTGGGATAGCAGGGGGCTGTGGGGTGGGATTGAGGGGCGCTGGCAGAGCTGTGAGGGAGAGGCCAGGGCTGGGATAGCAGGGGGCTGTGGTGTGGGATAGAGGGGCGCTGGCAGAGCTGTGGGGGGAGCCCAGGGCTGGGGTAGCAGGGGGCTGTGGTGTGGGATTGAGGGGCGCTGGCAGAGCTGTGGGGGGAGCCCAGGGCTGGGATAGCAGGGGGCTGTGGTGTGGGATTGAGGGGCGCTGGCAGAGCTGTGAGGGAGAGGCCAGGGCTGGGATTGCAGGGGGCTGTGGTGTGGGATTGAAGGGCGCTGGCAGAGCTGTGGGGAGCCCAGGGCTGGGATCGCCGGGGGCTGTGGTGTGGTATTGAGGGGCGCTGGCAGAGCTGTGGGGGGAGCCCAGGGCTGGGATAGCAGGGCGTTGTGGGGTGGGATTGAGGGGCGCTGGCAGAGCTGTGGGGGGAGCCCAGGGCTGGGGTAGCAGGGGGCTGTGGGGTGGGATTGAGGGGCACTGGCAGAGCTGTGGGGGGAGCCCAGGGCTGGGGTAGCAGGGGGCTGAGGGGTGGGATTGAGGCGCTGGGAGAGCTGTGCGTGGAGCCCAGGACTGGGATAGCAGGGGCTGTAGGGTGGGATTGAGGCGCTGGCAGAGCTGTGAGGAGAGGCCAGGGCTGGGATTGCAGGGAGCGGTGGGGTGGGATTGAGGGGCGCTGGCAGAGCCGTGGGGGGAGCCCAGGGCTGGGATAGCAGGGGGCTGTGGGGTGGGATTGAGGGGCGCTGGCAGAGCTGTGTGGGGAGCCCAGGGCTGGGATAGCAGGGGGCTGTGGGGTGGGATTGAGGCGCTGGCAGAGCTGTGGGGAGCCCAGGGCTGGGGTAGCAGGGGGCTGTGGGGTGGGATTGTGGGGCACTGGCAGAGCTGTGGGGGGAGCCCAGGGCTGGGGTAGCAGGGGGCTGAGGGGTGGGATTGAGGGGCGCTGGGAGAGCTGTGCGTGGAGCCCAGGACTGGGATAGCAGGGGGCTGTAGGGTGGGATTGAGGGGCACTGGCAGAGCGGTGGGGGGAGCCCAGGGCTGGGATAGCAGGGGGCTGTGGTGTGGGATTGAGGGGTGCTGGCAGAGTCGTGGGGGGAGCTCAGGGCTGGGGTAGCAGGGGCCTGTGGGGTGGGATTGAGGGGTGCTGGCAGAGCCGTGTGGGGAGCCCAGGACTGGGATAGCAGGGGGCTGTGGGGTGGGATTGAGGGGCGCTGGCAGAGCTGTGGGGGGAGCCCAGGACTAGGATAGCAGGGGGCTGTGGGGTGGGATTGAGGGGTGCTGGCAGAGCTGTGCGTGGGATGTTTGCGTAGCCCAGTGTGAGGAAGTGCTGGCTCTAACCAGTGAGCATTGGGTGGCTTACAAGCATGGCACAGCGTCAGCTGCCATTTGTGCCTGGGGTGAAGCCAGGCTTTGTACTTCATAATTACCTTGCAGCCCTGTCAGGGGGATGATTTCTCTGTTAGGCATTTTAGACTTAATTCCTCCCTTTCCGAGCAAATTGCCCTGTTGTTCCAATCTGAGCTTTCACACAACCTTTCAGCACCAGCTCATTAAGGCGCATTTCCCCATTTGTAATAATCTCTTTCCCTGGCAGAAGCTGTTCTCATTGCACATTGTTCCAAAATTAAGTTTGTCTTATTTACTCCTCCTCCCACGACCTCCTCCAATGTGTAATTTTCCTTTCATGCCTTCTGAGGCCTGTGTCTGAGCTGTCAGGATCCAGGGGCTCTATTGTGCTTCTGGGCTTAATTTACTGTTGCTGTGACTAAGAGCTGGTAATGAAATCAGCAAACAAGAATTATGGCAAATGCTTTCCACACTCCTGGTCCTCCAGCTCCCTCCTGCACACATTCAGAGACTCACTCCATGAGCAAGCCAGCTCACATGGTCCAGAGCTGGGCACCTAGAGCCCTCTGGGGTGCAGGTCTGAGCTTGGGTCCAGCTGGTGGAGAGATCATCTACAGAATCTGGAATCGCTTACCTAAGGGACACAGTATCCCTCTTTCTGAAGCGCTGCCCCGGGATAATGATGAAGAAAGGTGAGAATTGTCAGCAGGCTTGTGGCTGCTGCTGCAATGGAGGAGATCCAACCCCAGGGCCAGGCTCTCTCTCCCAGCGTCAGCACCAACCAAGCAAGGGAGCATTTCATTCATGTGGAAGCTCCAGTCAAATGCCTGTTCTCATTTTGTGCCTTTAAGCAGAGACTTCAGACACATAACGTTAGTTCTTGGTGCAAATCTCTCTAGCTAAGGACCTGTCTGCACTGTGCAGTAAAGCAGCTTTCTGTGCTGTAACTCCCAAGGTGCAGGGGTGGCTCCAGGCACCAGCGCAGCAAGCGCGTGCCTGGGGCGGCAAGCTGTGAGGGGGCAGCCTGCTGGTCGCCGTGAGGGCAGCAGTCAGGCTGCCTTTGGTGGCATGCCTGCGGGTGGTCCGCCGGTCCCATGGCTTCGGTGGCAATTTAGCGGTGGGTACGCTGAAGGCATGGGACCGGCGGACCTCCCACAGGCATGCCGCTGAATCTGCATTACCGGCGGACCTCCTGCAGGCATGCCGCCGAATCTGCGTTACCGGTGCACTTCCCGCAGGCATGCCGCCGAATCTGCGTTACCGGTGCACCTCCCGCAGACATGCCGCCGAATCTGCATTACCGGTGCACCTCCCGCAGGCATGCCGCCGAATCTGCGTTACCGGCGGACCTCCCGCAGGCATGCCGCCGAATCTGCGTTACCAGTGCACCTCCCGCAGGCATGCCGCCGAATCTGCGTTACCGGTGCACCTCCCGCAGGCAAGCCGCCGAATCTGCGTTACCGGTGCACCTCCCGCAGGCATGCCGCCGAAAGCCGTCTGACTGCCGTGCTTGGGGCGGCAAAATACATAGAGCCGCCCCTGCCCAGGTGTGTACACTGCCAAGCCACTTAGTATGCAGAAACTGCACAATTGTAGCTCTTTAAAAGAAAACACCCCAACGAGAAGCGTAGAGCTTTCTGGGCTGGGGCTACAGTGCTTTGGTGCCAGTGTAGCACCGTGGTCAATTACAGCACTGCGATTGGCCTCCAGGAGGTGTCCCACAATGCCTGTTGGCTGTTCTCACCTCTCTGGTCATTGGTTTGAACTCCACTGCTCTGCCCTCAGGTGACCAACCGTCATCCCCATCCCGTAAATTCTTTTGGAATTTTGAAAGTCACCTTCCTGTTTGCTTTCCAGGTGACCAGGCCTGCTCCATGCACCACGTGATCCTCCGCTTGGAGCAATGCCGAGCTGCTGGACCTCATCAGCATTTGGAGAGAGGAGGCTGTCCAGTCCCAGCTGTGCTCCAACCACAGGAATTATGATACCTATTGTGATACAGCATGGCCAGAGGGCAGCAGGAGAGTGTTAGCAGGGAGCCTTATTCCCTGCAAGGGGTGGAAGGTTTGCTATAGATTAACTAGAGCACCTGAAGCCAATTAGAGCACCAGCAGTGAGTCACATGATATAAACCCCTGCTTCAGGTCAGACAGTGTGGGTTGTTGGAGCAGGAAGGTTTGGTTGGAGCAGAGAGCGGTTTGAAGGAGTTGAAGCAGAGAACAGTTTTGAAGAGAGACAAAAGGAAAGTTTGGAAGAGTGCTGCAGTGGGCTGAGAAGTCCAAAAACCCTAGATAAGGGGCACCTGGCTTGTGTAGAAGGAAGGCAAGAAGCCCCTCCACAAGCTGAAGGGCAGGAGAGGGAAGTAACCCAGGGGAAGGAACCACCAGTACAAGTGGTTCACCACTAACCTCAGGGCCCCTGGGTTGGGACCTGGAGAAGAGGGCGGGCCCAGGTCCCTCCCTCTCCACTCCACTCCTCAAGGACACTAGTGGGGTAATTAAAAATACCGGTTCAGAGGCAAGCAATGGTGCCCTGAACCTTCCCCAAAGAAGAGAAAGCGCGAGACCCAGCATAACAGTACAGGCAATTTGCCACACGTGGTGTCAGAAGTGGGATCTGCGCGCTGGGGACATAGACCAGAGTTAGGCAAAACCCTCCTGTCCTTAAGATGGACGACGTGGTCAAGGCCCTTATACAAGCCACCGCAGCCCAGCAGGAGGCTACCCAGGTCCAAGCAACCGCTCAACAGGAGGCGACTAGAATGCAGCAGGAGACCAATCATGCAGAAGAATGTAAAGATGAGAAACAGGAATCATGTCAACCTTCCTGGGTGTTAATATTGCACAGCATTTAATCAAAAGTGCCAGGGGAGGTAGGAAAGGGGTTGGAAGCACCTGTCACCAGGCCACAAGATCAAAAAAACTTGTCCAGGTGTTTCATAATGCTGGGCACTGAATAAGCCAGAAGGATGTACTTCGACCTGACACAGCACTGGCCAAGAGCACCCTGATGACAAGGAATGAGGATGGAACATTGATTCCATCAAACTTGGTTAAAAGAAGATTTACCCATTTCACTGCAGATAACAGTGATATAAACGAGTGTGCACTTAATAGGCTGAACGCATTTCATGCCACATAATATGCAGTCTGTCAGAGAGGACACGCATCTGACCTGATACTGCAGGATGCTGAGCCAACTAATCATGCTAATTTCAATGTGAACACCATCTTTCCTGCTAATTTCACAGGAAGTACAGCAGAACCACAATTCAGTGAAGACGTCCTGGCAGAATGGTGGTATGATTGCCAGGCAGCTTTGAAAGCACAACCACAGGACATGGCATTTTTCTTCAAACATCAATTTGAAAATCCAAGATCTGGCTGGACAAGTTTTAACGAAAAGCAGAACAACAATAACTCTCCATTAACTACATGCCTATCGTTCAGTCCCCAGCTCACGTAGCTGATACATGGAATACTGCCGTGAAAAGACTCTCTCAAGTCACACATTATCTTCAACAGAAACATAGTCTTGACTGTTGACCAAGTGCTCTTCCTTGCTCTGATGGAGCTTTACTAGAATATGATCCCTGATTCCATGCATAGGAGGGCTAAATATCAATGAACTTCCTAAAGCTGCTGGGGTAGTATACACAAGAGTCTGGATTCTCAAGTGTGTGCACAGAAAGTGGAATTTTTGGTAGACGAACGAGAATGTGTGTAACTGCTGGTAAAATTATGTAAAAGCCACTTTGCCTGTAGAGTTATCTTGTGAGGACAAGTGGCAACTGTTAGTACCACAACTTTTGAGCCATCTACAGCAACATGACAAGAAACTCAAAGAAAGCTCCAGGAGTTTGCAAAATCTGATGCTGCAGAAGATTACAATAATGTCCTAAAGTCTATTCTGTCATAGGCAAGTTTCTGTGACCAGATGGCACTGTTTGTGCTCAGCAACACAGAGAACCAGCCCAATTTCCAGTACTGGTGGCAGTACGTTGATATGGTATGTATGTGCCTACTGTTCATCATTGCTCAACAGGATGCAATTTGGGAGCCTCGTCTGCATGCCTGTAAAAGATTGTGCCTGTTCTGTCATGAAAATGACCACACAAATTATGCTCAGTGGGGATTTGTGTACAGTAACTCCTCACTTAAAGTCATCCTGGTTAACGGTGTTACATTGCTGATCAGTTAGAGAACATGCTCGTTTAAAGTTGTGCAATGCTCCCTTCTAACGTCGTTTGGCAGCCGCCTGCTTTGTCCACTGCTTGCAGGAAGAGCAGCCCGTTGGAGCTAGCTGGTGGGGGCTTGGAACCAGGGTGGACCGGCAGCCCCACTATCAGCTCCCCGCTCCCCTAAGTTCCCTGTGCAGCAGCTGCCAGCAGGCTAGCAATTGCAGCTGTCCCTCCCCCCACTGCCATGTGCTGCTCCTGCTCTCTGCCTTGGAGCTGCTCCCGGGAGCCTCCTGCTTGCTGTGCAAGGGGGTGGGAGAAGAGGGGGGGCTAATGTCAGGGTGGCCCCCTCCCCCTGCCCCCCGCTTACCCCATTTCCAAAGAGCGGGGGGGGGACACGACAGGGCTCAGGACAGAGGGAGCTTGCTGGCAGGAGCTGCTGTCTCAACTTGCTGATCTATTTTAAAAGGCAGTGTACTTAGAGTGGGGTCAGCATACTTAAAGGGGAAATGTGCATCTCTCTCTCACACACACTGTGAATGTGTCTGTCTCTCTCTGCCATGCTGTCTCCCCTCCCTCCATTTGTGTTGCCTTGTAGAGTGTGAGGCTACACAACAATGTGTTAACCCTTGAGGGCTCAGCCAATTGCTAGTTCATCATTTAGCAATAAGACATTCCCTGGGAAATATCCCACCCTCTGACTTCACCACCTCAATCAAGCTTCACAATCATCATAGCTGTGTACCAGTATTAAACTGTTTGTTTAAAACTTATACTGTGTGTGCGTGTGTGTGTGTATATATATGTCTTTTGTCTGGTGAAAAAAAAAATCCCTGGAACCTAACCCCCCCCCCATTTACATTAATTCTTATGGGGAAATTGGATTTGCTTAACATCGTTTTGCTTAAAGTCACATTTTTCAGGAACAGAACTACAACGTTAAGTGAGGCGTTACTGTACTTAGCAGAAATGAACAAGCTCCTTCTGGAGGTACATGAAGAGCTCGATAGAGGCAACTGGGTTGTGAAAGGTTCCAACCACAGATTCAATCAGGCAGATCTGGACCACTCCCAAGAGAGGCTCAATGCCGCTGGTGAAAGAGGAGGAGGAATTATAGGTCTCACAAGCATGGCCTCAGCACTCAGCAGATGGCCTCTCCCCTATAATCTGTGTGCCCAAACTGCAGACCAAGCCACAACATTGTTCAGTCTTGCACTTGATGATCAAATGAGTTGCAGTGAATCCACCCCAGCATGAAAGCTGCATGATTGTGTTGATGAAAATAAAGTGTTAATGAACTTCAAAGATACAAATTGTTAACTTCTTCTCTGAAGAGCTCCTAGCCAGCACTCCACAAAACAAAACGATTGTCCTGTTCAGAAAGCTCAAAGGAGTCAGTACGGTTAAATCACCAAAGCCAGCTCTGGACACAGGTGACGTGGAAGCTGACCAGGTAAAGGCACGACACCAGGATTATACTGCACTGCATGCTGATACTGACTGTGTTTTTGTGTCAGCACAAGATCCTGATGTTCTTCTGTTAGTGGCACACTATGACAAAATGCTTTGCAGCAAGTTGTGGCCGAAGACTGGAACATCAAAAACCCCAAATACATTCCTGTGCATACTATCTGAGAGAAGCTTCTGCCTGTATTTCCTCAAGGAGACACAGAAATCTCATTCTCCTTCCATGCACTGAAAGGCTGTGACACTGCTTGGACAATATTCACGGAGAGACATGGATGTCTAAAACCTGGGGAAGGATGATCTACAGAATGAAACAATCATTTCAGCAGAAAAGTTCATCTGCAGCCTGCACAATTTACCCGATGAGGAGAGCTGCGACAAGGCACGTACAGTATTGTTCTCTGAGTGCTGATCATCAGATGCACTGCCCTCAATTAGTGATGCACTGCACTAGCACACCCAAAGAGCTCATTTTCAAGCCATGGTGTCGACAGGGCTGGCTCTAGGTTTTTTGCTGCCCCAAACAAAAAATTTTTTGGCTACCTCCCATGGCCCCACCCCAGCCCTGGGCTGCCCCCCACACCTCCCTGCCGCCCCAGCCCTGGGCTCTCCCCCCACCTGCACCCCTGCTGCCCCAATGCTGGGCTCTCCCCTCCACCCGCACCCCCTGCCATCCCAACCTTGGGCTCTCCCCCCACCTGCACCCCTGCCGTCCCAGCCCTGGGCTCTCCCCACACACCTGCACCCCTGCCGCCCCAGCCTGGGCTCTCCCCACCCCACCTGCACCCCTGCCGCCCCAGCCCTGGGCTCTCCCCACCCCACCTGCACCCCGTGCCGCCCCAGCCCTGGGCTCTCCCCACACCTTTACCCCTGCCATCCCAGCCTGGGCTCTCCCCACCCCACCTGCACCCCTGCCGCCCCAGCCCTGGGCTCTCCCCCACCCCACCCGCACCCCCTGCCATCCCAACCTTGGGCTCTCCCCCCCACACCCACACCCCCTGCCGCCCCAGCCCTAGGCTCCCCTCCACCAGTGCTGACTCCGCCCACTCCCCCTCGCCTCCAGCCAGTGCGGCGCTGGCAGGGTCGGGGTAAGCAGCGGGGCTCCTGGGCCGTGCCTCAGCCCAGGGTCCCTCCAGCTGGGGCTCCTGCCTCCAGGACCGGCCAGGACCTGGGAGGGCAGAGCTGGGGGGACTGCCTGGCAAAGGGCTGAGGAGCTGGGGCAGGGCAGCCCCAGAGGGAGTGGAGCCCCGGAGAGCGGGACGCAGGCCCCACATGGCAGCGCCCTGAGCACCGGTCTCCTCTATGGCCCCGCTGCTGCTGCTGCTGCTCCTGGTCACCCTGCTGCAGTCCCTGGGTGGCTCAGGCCACTTCACCCAGCCCCAGCTGTGGCGCTGGGGGGCAGCTGCCCTGCGGCACCTACAGGCGGCTCTGTGCGCCTCG
Source organism: Mauremys reevesii (assembly GCF_016161935.1). Taxonomy (NCBI): domain Eukaryota; kingdom Metazoa; phylum Chordata; order Testudines; family Geoemydidae; genus Mauremys; species Mauremys reevesii. The sequence goes on along the minus strand of NC_052641.1, from coordinate 2,390,508 downwards.
CGGGGCAGCCCCCAGCCCAAGTGTCCCCGCTCAGAGCCCGCCCGGCCATACGGTGTGGGCACTGCCCCCCGACGCAAACCACAGCGGCCCCAGGGCACCCCCCGTGCAGGATGTGCTGCTGCTGCCAGGGCTGGCTCTAGGCTTTTGCCACCCCAAGCAAAAAAAAAAAAAAGATGGCCAGAATGCTGCCCCTAAAAATGTGCCGCCCCAAGCACGTGCTGGGATTGCTGGTGCCTGGAGCCAGCCCTGGGTGTGCAGGCAGGCAAACTGCAACCATCCCTCACTACCCTGACCAGAGATTATGGGTTGGCCCAAACACAATGGAGAACGGGTACCCAAGCTAATGTCACTGGAGCCAATTCCCGACAGCTGTGCAGAAATTATTCCCTGTGGATGTGTCAATGGGGGTATATCACAATGCTGTAGCTGCAGAAATGCCACATGGGCATGCTCTGGGGCTTGTAAATGCAAGGGGTGTGTTGGCACATGTAGGAACTGTTACATTACGCTGATCTAAACAATGTGTAGGATCTAGAGTAACTTTGTAGTGGAATAAAAACCATAGAAATCTACTAATTTTCCAAATTTTACTTAAATTTTGAACTCCAATTTAGAATGCAAAATATTCAAAATTCAGCTTGATAACTCATTTTGTTTTTTCAGACTCAGCACATTCAGATTATGACAGATAACTTCTTTACCTACTTTCCCCCAAAATGCCTCCTCCATCTCATTTTATAGACAATGTGCTCAGCCTATCAGCTGGGAGGAGAGCTGCAGTATGTTCCAGCCTGATGCGATGGCATCGCTCTATGGGGCCTCCAATGAGCGGGGGAGAGTGGGATGGAATTTCAAATGCAAGCCAAGTAGACACATTCCTTTCCACAAGATCCTGGGGCTGTTGGCCTTTCTGTCTCCCAAAGCAGCAGTGAAGGGCAACTGCCCTTTAAATAAAGGCATCTTTACCCTACATGGGCTGAGGATCTGATTTATGGGTCTGTTTCTATCTACTGTCTCACGCACCAATGTTTCCCCAGCCCCTGGCTATCAAAGGCAGCATGAAGGTGAGATACAGAGACCTGATACAAGTGATTTCATTTGAATAAAAATACAACTTAGGACAGATGCGGAGGAAAAACTAAACAAAACCCTGGCAGCAACTCACCATCCCGAACACTTTGCATCTGGCCAGGAAGGACCTTCTTTCCTCACAGGCCTGCTGGGCAAAATCCCCACAGGAGAAATATTAGCTGGGCTGGCTAATTACAGCAGAACTCTCTGCTGTGAAAATCGTGAGAGCCGCTAATACAACACTGGTTGCAAAAGCCCCTCTGTGGCTGGATTCCTTTGGTGCATGTTATGAAACCCTTCAAATACTGCACAGACCCCAGCAAACATGGAAACAAAACCACTGCACAAGTAATGCCTGCCTTTCAGGTGCCATTTCCCACGGGTTTCCAAAGAGCGACGCTCAGCTCCCCTGCAGAGACGGGCGTTAATTATTAATAACTTGATTATTGAAATAACATCACAATCACATCACACTAGCCCAAGTGATCTTATCACAGCAAGTAATGAACTAAAGAGGCCCCTGCACTCACATGTCTCATTTGCAACCAACACTCGCCCTGCATGTCTGTGTCTGATGATGCACCCGAGGTGCTGTTACCCACCCTCTGTCCCGGCTGGAATGCACAGGGGATGGAACAGTCACTGCGTGACCCATTGTTCTGCTGTAACAGAACTGTGCTGCAGTGAGTCATCTCAAAATAACTCTGACATTCCGAACTGGCAGCCTGCGTCACTCTCAGGGGATGTCCAGATGCTTTGGAAAAAAGACATGCATTGCCAGCATAGCTCTCGGGTCTCCGCAGAACACAGAGCAGCCGAGTTACAGCACATCACCGACTAAGGAGCATCAGCACAAACAAGAGCAGACTAACTCAATTGTATGATGCATTCTGAGGCGTGGGCCGAGCCCTCCCCAAGGTACGCCATCCTATACAGTACCAGGCACTCAGCAGGTCTCCTCTCCCACCTCTGCTGGACCCATGCGAGCCTGGCTCAGGCAGCAGGAACACACAGCCCTAGTGACTGGCTCATTTTTAACTAGAGTCTCATCTCCACAGGAGGGTTGAAACAACAACACTTAGCATTTTGTGAGTTTAAAGTGCTGTACAGTCCTGGGCTGAGCCTCCCAGCCCGCATGAGGCAGGGCATCCAGCAGCCCCCAGCCCTCCCAGAGTGCCAGCAGTGTGCTGCCTTGGCACTATGTGGCCATAGGACAGTCACACTTTACCCTGCAGTGACTGTAGTTAGACCCCCGACTTTGGCTTTTGAGCCCTGTAATAATATTCCGAGTCTATGAATCCATGATACATGATTGGACTGAATTCCGTATTCTTGCATACCTCATTCATGTCCTGGCGAGTGCAGGCCCATTAACTGCACTGTCTGTCTAAGATGCTTTACATTGCCACAGTATCCGAGGCCACGCAGCCTTCAGTGAGGCAGGGCTGGGCTGAGCTATTATGCCCAGTTTCCCCCCAGAGGCTAAGGGCCTTGAATGCTGTTCCTTCCAGTCCTAGGCTAGTGCTCTAACCACTGCCCCACCCTCCGAATTAGGTCTTCAAAGATATGGATAGCTACTCTGCTACATGTAGCAATCCTCAAAAAGCATCCAAGAGTTCTAACTGCAAACTAATGAGAGAAATTATAACCTATGTAGTGATGTCTGTTGATTCTGGGATGGAGTACAAGCAATTCAGCCATGCAGGGTACTGGCGTCTGGGCCAGGTGTATGTAACACAAAGTAAAACTTCAGCATAATGACATGAGCGTGAACTAGTGGTAATAAGGAATTCAGTCAGGTCCTTCGCCTGCTGGGTACTGGAGTGATGGAAATTACAGATATTACACTGGACAGGCAGCCAGTGCACTATAAAACATAACCACCTGCTGATTAGAGGATAGGGCTCAGTGTTCTCGTTGCTAGTCTGCATGTGCACAATTCTGGGGCTCCCAGAAGAGCCAGGGCACAACTTCAAACGCCCCCTCGCAAACCTGCCAGAGCCAAGGCAGAGATAAGAGCAAAAGAGAAAGGGCCTGACGCTTGCCCCGACTCACACACGACTCTCTCCATGAAAGAGCTCTTCCCCCCAGGCGACCCCTTGTATCAGCTCCCAGAGTCTTACTAATCCCATCCTGGTTCTCACTAGTGCTCTCCTTCAGCCACCACCATGTCTGCTGCTCCTTCCCATCACTGCCACAAATGCCTTTCACCAGGCCACGGTCACCATCTCCCATCCCGTCCATCCGTCTGTCCAGAACCCTCCCGTTAACGTTAACTTCGCCGCCTGCTGCTTCATCCCACTGCAACCCCCTGCCCTGCACATGGGCCTCTTCACTGGCTCCCTGGGCTCTAGCACATCACGTACAAGGTGAGAATAAGGACGGGCCCTGCATCCCCACCACATTTGCTCATTTTCTACTCCCACTCCCCCCACAACTCCTCCTGTTCTCTCTCTCTCCAACTCCCTGGGCCGGCAGCAGTCCCTGCCAAACACCCCTCTTGCCTTCTCCAAGCCCTTCCATCCCCATAGCCTCCCAGGTTTCTCCCTCTCTCTGGAGGGGGATGGGGAGGTGAGGAGAGAACCCTGCAGCCTGGTGCTGAGAGCACTCACCCAGGGTGTGGGAGACCCAGGATCCTGTCCCCCTGCTCCATTGACCTTTTCACTCTCTATCCTCAGTGCAGCAGCTTCAACAGGAGCCAGCGAGAATATTCCAGAGCTTAGGGCACTCCCCTGGCAGGTTCAAATCCTTTCTTGCCCCTAAGGGGAAGGGGGGACTTCAACTGGGAGTCTCCCAGCTCCAGGTGAGTTCCCTAACTGCTGGGCTCCTCTGCCACCACCCACCTTCCTCCTGGGACTCACCTACTAGGGCCCGATCCAGTAGGCAGCCTCAGAGCACACCTACTGGATTGGGCCCTCCCTATGCATTAGACAGCCAAACAGCTGCCTTCTCCTGCTTTGGGAATTACTCTGGGGCTCAGACAGGAGACAGGCATCTGGAGGCGCACAGGGAGGCAGCCCAGAAACACAGGCTCTGCAGAACTTTTACTGCACAGTTCAGGTGCCTGCAGGGTTTCAGCAGGAGGTTTGTGCATCACAGGGGTCCCAAAACTGGGACTTTGGCTCCTCAGTGCTTTGAACATTCAGCCCACAGTGTTTGCAGTACAGGTCATTTGCTAGTGGCTTCAGCTCGATACAGGAAAGAACAGGACAGCAGGATTTGAATGAACTTTCCAATAGGCTTTAAAAAAGGCTTTAAAAAGTTCAGACAGTCAAACTGGTTAATTGACTATGCAGTCATCAAAATGAAAAAGCAGTTGCTTTGAAAATATAACACACATTGAAACAGACCATTCCATTGTAAATGCTCCAGACCAGAGAAAACTGGAACCAACCTCTTGGGGGAAATTCTTACGATTACAAAATATATCAGAAGGATTGTTATAGATCCAAAATATATCGGAAGGACAGAACAGGCCGTGCAGGGGGAGGAGTGGCACTATATGTTAAAGAAAGTGTAGATTCAAATGAAGTAAAAATCTTAAGCGAATCCACAGGTTCCATAGAGTCTCTATGGATAGAAATTTCATGCTCTAGTAAAAATATAACATTAGGGATCTATTATCGACCACCTGACCAGGACAGTAATAGTGATGATGAAATGCTAAGGGAAATTAGAGAGGCTATCAAAATTAAGAACCCAATAATAGCGGGGGATTTCAATTATCCCCATATTGACTGGGAACATTTCACTTCAGGACAAAATGCAGAGATAAAATTTCTCGATACTTTAAATGACTGCTTCATGGAGCAGCTGGTACGGGAACCCACAAGGGGAGAGGCGACTCTAGATTTAATCCTGAGTGGAGCGCAGGAGCTGGTCCAAGAGGTAACTATAGCAGGACCGCTTGGAAATAGTGACTATAATACAATAGCATTCAACATCCCTGTGGTGGGAAGAACATCTCAACTGCCCAACACTGTGGCCTTTAATTTCAAAAGGGGGAACTATACAAAAATGAGGGGGTTAGTTAGACAAAAGTTAAAAGGTACAGTGACTAAAGTGAAATCCCTGCAAGTTGCGTGGGCACTTTTTAAAGACACCATAATAGAGGCCCAACTTCAATGTGTACCCCAAATTAAGAAAAACAGTAAAAGAACTAAAAAAGAGCCACCGTGGCTTAACAACCGTGTAAAAGAAGCAGTGAGAGATAAAAAGACTTCCTTTAAAAAGTGGAAGTCAAATCCTAGTGAGGCAAATAGAAAGGAGCACAAACACTGCCAACTTAAGTGCAAGAGTGTAATAAGAAAAGCCAAAGAGGAGTTTGAAGAACGGCTAGCCAAAAACTCCAAAGGTAATAACAAAATGTTTTTTAAGGACATCAGAAGCAGGAAGCCTGCTAAACAACCAGTGGGGCCCCTTGACGATGAAAATACAAAAGGAGCGCTTAAAGATGATAAAGTCATTGCGGAGAAACTAAATGGATTCTTTGCTTCAGTCTTCACGGCTGAAGATGTTAGGGAGATTCCCAAACCTGAGCTGGCTTTTGTAGGTGACAAATCTGAGGAGCTGTCACAGATTGAAGTATCACTAGAGGAGGTTTTGGAATTAATTGATAAACTCAACATTAACAAGTCACCGGGACCAGATGGCATTCACCCAAGAGTTCTGAAAGAACTCAAATGTGAAGTTGCGGAACTATTAACTAAGGTTTGTAACCTGTCCTTTAAATCGGCTTCGGTACCCAATGACTGGAAGTTAGCTAATGTAACGCCAATATTTAAAAAGGGCTCTAGGGGTGATCCCGGCAATTACAGACCGGTAAGTCTAACGTCGGTACCGGGCAAATTAGTTGAAACAATAGTAAAGAATAAAATTGTCAGACACATAGAAAAACATAAACTCTTGAGCAATAGTCAACATGGTTTCTGTAAAGGGAAATCGTGTCTTACTAATCTATTAGAGTTCTTTGAAGGGGTCAACAAACATGTGGACAAGGGTGATACGGTGGACATAGTGTAATTAGATATCAAGAAAGACTTTGACAAGGTCCCTCACCAAAGGCTCTTACTTAAATTAAGATGTCAATGGATAAAAGGAAAGCTCCTTTCATGGATTGAGAACTGGTTAAAGGACAGGGATCAATGGGTATTATTTAATGTTAAATTCTCAGAATGTAGAGGGGTAACTAGTGGTGTTCCCCAAGTGTCAGTCCTAGGACCAATCCTATTCAATTTATTCATAAATGATCTGGAGAAAGGGTAAACAGTGAGGTGGCAAAGTTTGCAGATGATACTAAACTACTCAAGATAGTTAAGACCAAAGCAGATTGTGAAGAACTTCAAAAAGATCTCACAAAACTAAGTGATTGGGCAACAAAATGGCAAATGAAATTTAATGTGGATAAATGTAAAGTAATGCACATTGGAAAAAATAACCCCAACTATACATACAACATGATGGGGCTAATTTAGCTACAACGAGTCAGAAAAAGATCTTGGAGTTATCGTGGATAGTTCTCTGAAGATGTCACGCAGTGTGCAGAGGTGGTCAAAAAGCAAACAGGATGTTAGGAATCATTAAAAGGGGATAGAGAATAAGACTGAGAATATATTATTGCCCTTATATAAATCCATGGTACGCCCACATCTCGAATACTGTGTACAGATGTGGTCTCCTCACCTCAAAAAGATATTCTAGCACTAGAAAGGTTCAGAAAAGAGCAACTAAAATGATTAGGGGTTTAGAGAGGGTCCCATATGAGGAAAGATTAAAGAGGCTAGGACTCTTCAGCTTGGAAAAGAGAAGAGTAAGGGGGGACAGGATAGAGGTATATAAAATCATGAGTGATGTTGAGAAAGTGGATAAGGAAAAGTTATTTACTTATTCCCATAATACAAGAACTAGGGGTCACCAAATGAAATTAATAGGCAGCAGGCTTAAAACAAATAAAAGGAAGTTCTTCACGCAGCGCACAGTCAACTTGTGGAACTCCTTACCTGAGGAGGTTGTGAAGGCTAGGACTATAACAATGTTTAAAAGGGGACTGGATAAATTCATGGTGGCTAAGTCCATAAATGGCTATTAGCCAGGATGGGTAAGAATGGTGTCCCTAGCCTCTGTTCGTCAGAGGATGGAGATGGATGGCAGGAGAGAGATCACTTGATCATTGCCTGTTAGGTTCACTCCCTCAGGGGCACCTGGCATTGGCCACTGTCGGTAGACAGATACTGGGCTAGATGGACCTTTGGTCTGACCCGGTACGGCCTTTATTATGTTCTTATGTTCTTATGCAACTTCAGCTACAAGAATAGCGTAGCTGAAGTCGATGTATCTTAGATCGACTTAGATTGACTTACTTCATGTCCTCGCGGTGCAGGATCAACAGCCTCTGCTACCCCGTTGACTCCGCTTCCACCTCTCACCCTGGTGGAGTTCCAGAGTCGACGGGGAGCGTGTTTGGGGATCAATGTATCGCATCTAGATGAGACACGATACATCGATCCCTGACAGATTGATCACTACCCGTTGGGTAGTGTAGACATACCCTTAGAGCAGAGCTTTTAGAAAAACATCCAGTCTTGATTTTAAACTTATCTGTGACGGAGAATACCCCTCAACCCTTGGTAAATTGTTCCAAAGGGCAATTACTTTCTCTGTTAAATATTAACACCTTAATTCCAGTTTGAATTTGTCTAGCTTCAACTTCCAGCCCTTGGAGCATGTTCTACCTTTCTCTTCATCCTCATCCTGGTGAATCCCAAATGGACGTAGTCTCTTTGTAGAGCGAGCGCTGCAGGGATTGATCTTTAGGTAGGTCATTAAGATGGTCTGGCAGGATGTTCAGTCAATGTTCATCATTGGCAATTTTATCACTTCTATTCTGTAATCCAGCTATAAATGGATGGTGAAGAGACATTATCTCCTTTGTACCCTGTCATCATAGACACAATTGATAGGAGGCAGAAACTAGCATGGACCTATTTCCCAATTAAAGTTTTGTTATCTTTCATTAGTCAGAGATACAGTTATCAGCAACCTGCCAGTACTGCATAAATTAAGTGTGCGTGAGCATGTGAGTATCATTCATTGTCCATTCTTTCTATGCTTAACAAGTAGGCTTTTCATCATTCAACAGATACAGGCATGGTACTATACAAAACAGCTACAGTCCAGTAAGGACATAGTAAATTGTCTTTACAAAAGGAACCCTTTCAAACTCCAACTCCATTTCAAAAACACTGCAAAGTTTTTATTCTAAAAAGGTAAATCTCTGGACACAGGAAATGAGCAACTCCACTGATACCTGCTCTTTGGAAAGTTAATCTGTTCAACTGCAAGAGAATCAGAGTTCAGCATGAATATTCATGTAGAGAAAGTTTCAGTCCCAAGTTCGTTAACAGTGAGACTGGGCTAAAGCCATCATTTCCAAACCTGGGTACAGAAAAGTTGGACATCTAAATGAGCACCCTGATTTTCAGTGTTGCTGAGATCAGTGGAGCTGCAGGTGGCTCAGCACCCCTGGAAACAAGACCACTAACCTGAGGTACTAAAGTTTACGAATGTGGCCTGCCTGTTGCTATAGGAATGATTTCCTCTGATAAAGGCTCCACGTTCACAAGCGCAAAGTGTCAAAAGAGGAGAATGTGAGGTATTGCCAATACGGAGGAGAACTGGAATATGGGATGTTTAAATAGAATGAAAACTGCCAGGGTGCAGCTGGTGAAGTGTCACAGATGTATACATGGGAACATTTAAAATGAACACACAAAGTGAGTTAACCCCAAAACAACTCACAACTACAAGAGTCCCAGTAGATACCCTAACAATTTTCACCAGAGCCATGGAGACACTGACTGCTGTGGCTAGTCCTGGAGTCTTAACCTCTGAATGGTTATGGAGTTCAGTCAGTGGACAGTCAGCACCACCTGTTGTGAGACATTTCTCAGTAGTACCATTAACATGTTGCTTGGATGACCCACTCACAGCACTGGTAGCTGAACCTACCGCAACCTGAGCTCCCACAGCTCCTGTTCAGAAGGGTCCATATGAAGAACTTACTAGTTTTATTCTCTAGTCAACTGGAGCTGTTGACAACAGCAAACATGAGGCAAAAAGAAAGAGCATCCAGGTGAAACTTTGTGGAGAATGTGGGAAATGTCTGCATTATTTTAATGAAAAATATAGATAACCTAATTTTCACAATCATTTTTACATTGTGACCTAGTAGGACTGAAGGGGTTATTTTTTCTCTGGGACAGGGGCATAATAGCCGGGAATTGGTCATGTAGGTCTCTGAGTTGGGAAGAATGAGCCAAGAACTGCCCACACATGAATGGGAAGACCTTGGAGATGCAATGGAAGACCAATGACCGGACAATAACTTTTAACAACTGGCAGCCAGGAGCAGTGGCACAGGAGCCAGCAAACAGAGCTGAACTCAGAGAAGTTTGGGTTGGAATCTGTTGGAGAAGAAGGCAGGCAAGACCATTAGGGGCAGTGAGTGAGCTCTTGGGAGTGTGTGTGTTTGAGTTCAGTTTGAAATGTCTGGTAGGGAGCAGTGGGTTGTGAAAAGCAGGTGCTTTGATCACAGCTGAAACTTGACTGGAAACAAGGCTTCCTAGGCAGCAGGTTTATGAAGGGAGCCAGACAGACAGACAGCAGTAAGGAGCAGCAACAAAGGACTAGCAAACAGAGCTGAAAACAGGGGAGCTTGAGAGGGAGTTTGGGGGAGGATGTGTGTGGTGTGTGTGGTTTTTTTGTTCTGACAGAAGTTTAGGAGAGAATGCACATGAAATTGCAAGCCAATAGCAAGGATTTTTAATGAATCTGTAAACTCAGGGGTCATACCTTATGACTGGAGAATTGCTAACATAGTTCCTATTTTCAAGAAAGGGAAAATAAGTGATCCAGGAAACTACAGGCCTGTTAGTTAAAAGACAGGAGTGAACAGTAAATGGAACAAAATACAACATGGTTGTACAAAAGATACATCATGCCAGACCAACCTGATCTCCTTCTTTGAGAAGAGAACTGATCTTTTAGACAAAGGATATGCAGTAGATATAATCTACCTGGATTTCAGTAAGGCATTTGATACAGTTTCACTTGGGAAATTATTAGTTAAAATGGAGATGGGGATTAATATGAGAATTGAAAGGTGGATATGGAACTGGTAAAAGGGAAGACTACAATGGATCATACCAAAAGGTGAACTGTCAGGCTGGAGGGAGGTTACTAATGGAATTTCTCAGGGATTGGTCTTTGGCCCAATCTTATTTCACATTTTTATTAATGGCCTTGACACAAAAAGTGGGAGTGTGCTAATAAAATTTGCAAATGATACAAAGTTGGGAGGTATTGCCAATACGGAGGAGAACTGGAATATCATACAAGAAGATCTGGAGAACCTTGAAAATTGGAGTAATAGAAATGGGATGAAATTTAATAGTGCAAAGTGAAAGGTCACGCACTTAGGAACTAACAACAAGAATGTTTGCTATAAACTGGGGACTTACAGGCGGAGGGGAAACACCTGGGTGTATTAGTTTATCACAGGATGACTATGAACCACCAATGTGATGTGGCTGTGAAAAAGGCTAGTGCAGTCCTAGGTGAGGTATTTCCAATACAGACAGGGAAGTATTAGTACCGTTATACAAGGCACTGGTGAGACCTCATCTGGAATACTGTGTGCAGTTCTGGGCTCCCATGTTTAAGCAAGATGATTTCAAAACTGGAACAGGTGCAGAGAAGGGCTACTTGGATGATCTGAGGAATGGAAAACCTACCTTGCGAGAGGAGACTCAGAGAGCTTTGCTTGTTTAGGCTCACCAAACGATGGCTAAAGGGAGACATGATTGCTTTTTATAAATACATCAGAGGGATAAATACAGATAGGGAAAGGAGTTATTTAAGATAAGCGCTAATGTGGACACAAGAAAAAATGGATATAAAATGGCCATTTGAAGGACATAAATTCACACTGTGTAAAGGTGGGGGGAGGGATAGCTCAGTGGTTTGAGCATAGGCCTGCTAAACCCAGGGTTGTGAGTTCAATCCTTGAGGGGGCCACCTAGGAATCTAGGGCAAAAATCAGTACTTGGTCCTGCTAATGAAGACAGGGGGCTGGACTCAATGACCTTTTGCGGTCATCTTCCAGTTCTAGGAGATAGGTATATCTCCTATTATTATAGGAGTTTATTACACACAGCACTGGCAGAGTGTTACCTTGCTTATTACACTCAGAGACACTGTCAACCAATTGGTTACAATGGAATATATGGATTTTTCATGGGCAGGGGAAAGTGACAGGGTAGGCAGTTTCACACCTCAGGATAGGTCTAGGAGCAAGACAAGATAGCACATTAGCCAATGGTTAACAGGTTACATAATATCTCTGCCCATGGTCTCAAGTTAGCAAGTTAACATTTAATTAATACTTTGATAAAATGTTATTAGTATAAAATATATATGTTGAATTCTGATTTGGGGTTCATAGGAATGGAGTAGCTTTTCTGATTGTCCAGCAGATACATTCCTAAGGGTTAAAACAAAGAAACAGTGAGAGTATATGGCAATAAAGATTGTCTCCTTTGTGTTTTAAGGCAGGCATTAGTCCCTAGGAAAGGGAGGTGAGAGGATGCCATATCTTATACTGACATGTGCCAACCTTTTATAAACTCAAGGTTGGATATGTGAGAACATCTCCCTACAAAAGAAACTAACAACCAAAACAGGACTTCTTTGTTTAATCTGCAACTCCGAATAAGACACAATTATATAGTTTTTAGCTCCAATACCTGGCAATTTGCTGACTTGGCTTATTTTGGCAAAGCAAGGTTATCTTTTGTTTATTTTGCTTCTTTTAGCTAATCACTACTTGCTAGGCCTCTGGTCCCTTGACCATACTCTGGACTTTGGGTCTGGAAAAGAGCTGGCACAATCCATATACCAGGTTGTTATATAAAATGCACATGGACTCTCACCATTAACAAGTTTAGGCTTAGAATCACAGAATAGAATCATATAATATTAGAGTTGGGAGAGACCTCAGGAAGTCATCTAGTCCAATCCCCTGCCCAAAGCAGGACCGACCCCAACGAAATCATCCCAGCCAGGGCTTTGTGAAGCCGGGCCTTAAAAACCTCTTAGGATGGAGGTTCCAGCACCTCCCTAGGTAACTCATTCCAGTGTTTCACCACCCTCCTAGTGAAATAGTTTTTTCTAATATCCAACCTAGACCTCCCCCACTGCAACTTGAGACCATTGTTCCTTGTTCTGTCATCTGCCACCACTGAGAACAGCCTGGATCCATCCTCTTTGGAACCCTCCTTCAGGTAGTTGAAGGCTGCTATCAAATCTCCCCTCATTCTTCTCTTCTGCAGACTAAATAACCCCAGTTCCCTCAGCCTCTCCTCAAATACATGTGCCCCAGGCCCCTAATCATTTTCGTTGCCCTCTGCTGGACTTTCTCCAATTTGTCCACATCCCTTCAGTAGTGGGGGGAACCAAAACTGGACACAATATTCCAGATGAGGCCTCACCAATGTCGAATAGAGGGGAATGATCATGTACCTCAGTCTGCTGGTAATGCCCCTACTTATACAGCCCAAAATGCCGTTGGCCTTCTTGGCAACAAGGGCACACTGCTGACTCATATCCAGCTTCTCGTCCACTGTAATCCCCAGGTCCTTTTCTGCAGAACTGATGCTTAGCCAGTCGATCCCGAGCCTGTAGCAGTGCATGGGATTCTTCCTGCCTAAGTGCAGGACTCTGCACTTGTCCTTGTTGAACCTCATCAGATTTCTTTTGACCCAATCCTTCAATTTGTCTAGGTCACTCTGGACCCTATCCCTACCCTCCAGCGTATCTACCTCTCCCCCCAGCTTAGTGTCATTTGCGAACTTGCTGAGGGTGCAATTCATCCCATCAGTCAGATCATTAATAAAGATGTTGAACAAAACCGGCCCCAGGACCGCCCCCTGGGGCACTCCGCTTGATACTGGCTGCCAGCTAGACATCGAGCCATTGATCACTATCCATTGAGGGCTAATGCCTAGCATTAGAAGGTATGCAACTCCTTGAGAGAAGGTACAAAGCTCAAAGGCAACTTGCCCTCCGGATCTGTAACAATCCTGGATGCTGCCCCAACTTTCTAGATGTTGCAGGGCCATGCGTGGGTGAATGACCACGTGTACTGGATCTGTGCAGCCATCCACATCTCCCGTAGCCTTCTGGTAAGTGACAACAGCAAGCATCGATTTCTCTGCTGCAATTTTATTTTAAAATACATAAATAAAAAGGACTCCAGCTGTGGTTATAAACTGAGGGTGTCTTCAAAAGTACAAGTGTCACCTTGGGAGGTTCTGATCTCAGCAGAAGTGACTTAAGACCTTTGGGCTATTGGTGCATTCCCAAAAACCTTCAGCATTCTAACAGCTTCCACTGGGATCATGACGGAGAGTACCATGCTGGGATGGAACCTGGACGGCTCCATTTTAGATGGCTGCAGCCTTTGTGGAGCTCCTGAAAAGTTGGGCAAGTTTTGCATGCTGGCAATGAGGCCTTTAAAACATGAACTCTTATGGACTCAACATAACCTGCCTGGCATTTTATCACACCCTACAAAGCAGTTACTGATCAGTGACAGAATCTTGTAACCCACTGACAACCACGTACAGACATTTCATTTCAGCAGTTACCACTTTGTTTCACAAGGTAGCTACAGCTATGTAGCTACTCTCTAACTGCCTGGCAAATAGCAACTAAATGCACCATCATTACATGCTCCTGCAGATGGCTTGATTATACAGTATTTGAAGCAAATGAGTAACATTCAGAGTAATTAACTTGTAGCATTTAGATTTCCCATTAAGTCTTCAAGAGAAATGCAGACAGAGACCCTTTATCCTACTATCACAGCAATACTCCCACTTACACGGTTGCAAAATAAATACAGAGCTGAGTTAACAACATGGCTGCCTGGCTCCTGTGACAAACACCCCTGCACTCTAATGCTCATGTATTTACCCTTTGCAGCAGTGGCAGTGCCCATACTTTCCAGGGATGTTTTCTTTTTTTTGAGCCTTCTGGGCCAGAACAGCAAACAGAACCCATGGTGGCAGACAGTCAAAGCAGCATCTGAACACACTTCTAATCACAGACAACTCCCAGCACAGCCTTTCGTCATACAAACCCCAGAGAGATCAATGACTCACAACCCACAATGGCACCTGGAAAAAGGAGCAAAGTCATTGCAAATTTCCAGGGCATGGGATCTCACTGGGCATGGAGATGTGGGCAGTGCGCTGGCAATTCTTGTACTTCATTATGGTGGGTCTACTTTAAGGACAGTTAAATAGCCCCTCCATCCTGATCTGAGAGGTTTGAGAAACTGCAACATCTCAACTAGGCAATCTCTTTATAAAAAGGGCTCTTGGCAGTGAAACTACAGTTATGTGATCAAATGAAAGACAAGTCCTGATGGCTCCCCTAGTGATTAGCTGGGCTCCCCTGTGCTGCTGGGTCGGCTCTCTTGTTTGGGGATGGTGATGCGTTTTCTTATCTGTACATCTTCATCCTGAAGGAGGAAACAAACATACTCATCAGCAGGAGATATCTCATCTGAAATGATTTACCAGACTGTTCTAGATAAACAAAGACACTCCTCTCTCTACTTCCTCCCCCAGAAGCCTTCTGCATATCAGACTTCAGTCTCAGAAGGATCAGCTTGGCTGATGAAGATTTTAAATACAACCAGGAACATGAATCTGTGTGGATCTACGACACAGCCCTCGCACTCTGCTGCTATCCCACTCGGAAACACTGAGGCCACCTCACGTCCTTCCCTGTGTATCTTATTTGTGTAGGTTCTCAAACCTGTTCACATGCTCCCATCCAAGAACTGTTCTTTCCAAATATTAGCCGGCATTTGTAGCTCTTTCAAATTGGCCAGGACTCTCCCCGTAAGAGAGAGAGAGCAGTGATGCAGATTTGCTGTAGAGTTTTTCATTACCTAAGTGGAGCTGTGTGATCTCATTTATGCTTTGCTCCAAGATGGAAGGTCAGAAAAACTTCATGGTCGATAAAATTAGAGATGGATTATAACTATTTAAATGCCAGTATGTGAACTCTGGCCATGAGACATGCATTCTTCCGGCTATGTGTATAGGAAGGGACAAAGCTGATGTCAACACCCTGCTAAATTATGGACCCTTTAAAGGATGCTGACAAGTTTCAGCCACACAAAAGCTCCTGTTTCTGACTTGGTTCCTTCCAACAATCTTCCCTAAAGACTGAAAGGTTTGGCTTTGCAGGGTTGTAGGTTACATGTAACCTAAAATATCAGATAGCTTGGATAGGCTGCTCTGTGAGCAGCTGCTGTACACAGTCTGCCTGAGAGGGATGGAACATGGCTTAGGAATGCACTCAGTACCTGCACTGCACTACAGACCATCTGATTTTCTTCTACCAGATTCCTTTCAGCACCAGTCTTACAGGCTGCTTCTCTCAATTGCCCCTTCTCACACCTTCCCACGAGATTGTGATCCCACCATCTAACCTAGATAAGGCTCTACGTCTGCAGGAATACATTTGGCTTTGCCATCTTGTCAGACTAAAGGCCGGCAAAAAGACACACAGAGCTAGTCTAGAGCACAGTTCTTACAGAGTCAGAATCCTCTTCCACCTGGCTGCTTAGGAAATTAGCGTAATCGTCCTTCTGGTTGTCTAGAATTTCTTCTTCATATTCAGTCTGATAGTCAGATTCATCTGAATAGGAGGGAAAAGAGAATCATTGGTTTTAGTTGGCACCAATAATGGACAGAGGGCATTGCATGAGGATTACAATATTTGCTAACCACATCCTGAGCTACAGGGCACTCAGCCAGGAAGGAGAGTCAGGTTTGGCCAACTAATGGCAACTCAATGAACTAGTTACTTTTCCCTGGGGATCACAAATCAAGCTGTCATTTTAGAAGTATCAGTTCTCTAGCCTGCCTGGATGCAGAGATAACCTTCAAAACCTGGATGTAAACTGATGTATCAATGTCTGCTAGTAACTTCATTAAAATTGCCTGGTTAAAGAGGTGTGAAATGTCCCATTCATCTCAATGGGGCCTTCGCTTTCAATCTAATGATAATGTAAAATGTTGACATATTAATCCCACTGATCACTGCACACAAACATTATCACCACTGATTAATACACACAAACAGTAATACCACTAATTCATGCAAACATGCAAGAAAAGGGACAATCTTGTTTGGCAGATCTGCACAATCTACTTTTGGCATCATGCCATGGATTGAGTGCGGAAGAGCCCCACCGCTTATACATTCTCCAGTGTGACTCTGTTAGGATCTGGGAAGATCTGTATCTTGGGAGGTCAGAGCAAAGCAAGGTACAATGAAAGGTGCTGTCCATGTTCAGTTGCAGAGGTGCCTCTGCCAACACCAGTCCTTGCAATGCCAGTGCTGCTCGCAGGACAAAGCCTTGGGACCTCTCTGTTCCTCTTTTACAATGTTGAAAATTGAGCCTGTATTCCTGTTCCTTGTTTGTTGTCTCTTAGCCCTGGTCTACACTTCGAGTTTAGGTCAAATTTAGCAGCATTAGATCGATTTAACCCTGCACCCATCCACCCGACAAAGCCATTTTTGTTGACTTAAAGGGCTCTTAAAATTGATTTCTGTACTCCTCCCTGACGAGGGGATTAGTGCTGAAATCGACATCACTGGGTCGAATTTGGGGTAGTGTGGACGCAATTCGATGGTATTGGCCTCCGGGAGCTATCACAGAGTGCTCCACTGTGACCGCTCTGGACAGCACTCTCAACTCAGATGTACTAGCCAGGTACACAGCAAAAGCCCCAGGAACTTTTGAATTTCATTTCCTGTTTGGCCAGCGTGGCGAGCTCATCAGCACAGGTGACCATGCAGCCCCAAAATCACAAAAGAGCTCCAGCATGGACTGAATGGGAGGTACTGGATCTGATCGCTGTTTGGGGAGATGAATCCATGCTATCTGAATTCAGTTCCAAAAGATGAAATGCCAAAATATCTGAAAAAATCTCCAAGGGCATGAAGGACAGAGGCTACAACAGGGACCCGCAGCAGTGCCGCGTGAAAATTAAGGAGCTCAGGCAAGCCTATCAAAAAACCAAAGAGGCAAACGGCTGCTCCGGGTCAGAGCCCCAGACATGCCGCTTCTATGATGAGCTGCATGCAATTCTAGGGGGGGCCCTACCACTACCCCACCCCTGTGCATGGACACCTGCAAAGGGGGAGTCTCATGCAACAGGGATGAGGATTTTGGGGATGGGGAAGATGAGGAGGTGGAGGAGGGTGAGGATAGCGCACAGCACGCAAGTGGAGAAACCATTCTCCCCGACAGCCAGGAACTGTTTATCACCCTGGAGCCAATACCCTCCCAACCCTCCCAAGGCAGCTCACGGACCATGAAGCCAGAGAAGGCACCTCTGGTGAGTGCACCTTTGTAAATATAATGCATGGTTTAAAATCAAGCATGTTTAATGATTAATTTGCCCTGAAGACTTGGGATGCATTCACGGCCAGTACAGCCCCTCCTTTTAAATGGCCAACCCAACGGGTGCTTGGTATGGGAAAGGAGGCTGCTGCTGTTTGAAACCATTCCCACATGTTATGAAGGTTGAAGGGGGAGGGGTGAAGTGATCATCCCAGAGAATTGGGTGTGTGTGTGGGGGTTAGTTGGGTTTGTGCTGCACGTTAACCCAAAAACCGCAGCCCCTCCTTTTAAATGGCCAACCCATTGGTGTGGGAAAGGAGGGTGCTGCTGTTTGAAACCATTCCCACATGTTATGAAGGTTAATTCTGTTGCCCGGCCCTGCGTGTGTGATCTCTCACACCAAACTGGCAGGCCCTCAATATAAGAGGTAAAATGCAACCTTATACTGAAAGCATCTGTGCTATGTAATGTTAACAGCTTGGTTCACCGTGAAAGAACCTACCCATTGTTCTCTAAAATGTGTCTTTTTAAATACTACTCTCCCTTTTTTCCCTCCCGCAGCTGCAAATGTTTCAACGCTCTCCATATCATCTCCAACGCTCTCCAGATGCTAGCGCAGATAAGAAGGTGAAAAAAATGCACTCGTGATGAAATGTTCTCTGAGCTCATGCAGTCCTCCCGCACCGAAAGAGCTCAGCAGAATGCGTGGAGGCAAACAATGTCAGAGTCCAGGAAAGCAGAAAATGAACGCGAGGACAGGAGGGACGAGCAAGATGAGAGGTGGCGGCAGCACGATGGGAGGAGGCAAGATGCAATGCTGAGGCTACTGGGAGATCAAACTGATATGCTACGGCATCTGGTGGAGCTGCAGAAAAGCAGCAGGAGCACAGACCGCCACTGCAGCTCCTGTGTAACCGCCCGCCCTCTTCCCCAAGTTCCATTGCCTCCTCACCCAGATGCCCAAGAACACGGGGGAGGGAGCCCTCCGGGCCCCCAACCACTCCACCCCAGAGGACTGCCCAAGCAACAGAAGGCTGGCATTCAATAAGTTTTGAAGTGCAGTGTGGCCTTGTCCTTCCCTCCTCCACCCCAACCCCTCCCAGGCTACCTTGGCAGTTATCCCCCTATTTGTGTGATGAAGTAATAAAGAATGCATGATTTTGAAACAATAATGACTTTATTGCCCCTGCAAGCAGTGATCGAAGTGGGGAGGGTGGTTGGCTTACAGGGAAGTAGAGTGAACCAAGGGGGTGGGTTTTCATCAAGAGAAACAAACAGAACTGTCAAACCGTAGCCTGGCCAGTCATGAAACTGGTTTTCAAAGCTTCTCTGAGGCGCAGCGCACACTGCTGTGCTCTTCTAATCGCCCTGGTGTCTGGCTGCATGTAATCAGTGGCCAGGCGATTTGCCTCAACCACCCACCCCAACATAAACGTCTCCCCGTTACTCTCACAGATATTGTGGAGCACACAGCAAGTAGCAATAACAATTGGCATACTGGTTTTGCTGAGGTCTAACCGAGTCAGTAAACTGCGCCAGCGCGCTTTTAAACATCCAAATGCACATTCTACCACCATTCTGCACTTGCTCAGCCCGTAGTTGAACAGCTCCTTCCTGCTGTCCAGGTGCCTGTGTCTGGCTTCAAGAGCCATGGCATTAAGGGATAGGCTGGGTCCCCAAGGAGAACTACAGGCATTTCAACATCCCCAATGGTTATTTTCTGGTCTGGGAAGTAAGTCCCTTCCTGAAGCTGTTCAAACAGACCAGAGTTCCTGAAGATGCGAGTGTCATGTACCTTTCCCGGCCATCCCATGTTGATGTCGGTGAAACATCCCTTGTGATCCACCAGTGCTTGCGGCACCATTGAAAAGTACCCCTTGCAGAAATCAGTGTTCCATGGCATGAACCTGCCCCATTACCAATGTCCAAATTGCCAGGGCCCGTGCTTTGAGAGAAGTCTGTGTCCATGTCCTCATCACTCTCGTCACAGAATTGGTGTTCCACGGCATGAACCTGCCCCATTACCACCACGATGTCCAAATTGCCAGGGCCCGTGCTTTGAGAGAAGTCTGTGTCCATGTCCTCATCACTCTCGTCACAGAATTGGTGTTCCACGGCATGAACCTGCCCCATTACCACCACGATGTCCAAATTGCCAGGTCCCGTGCTTTGAGAGGAGTCTGTGTCCATGTTCTCATCACTATCGTAATCGCGCTGCCGTCGCCTTCTTGCCTGCTTTTGCAGGCTCTGGTTCTGCACATACCGCAGGATAATGTGTGAGGTGTTTACGATGCTCACAACAGCAGCGGTGAGCTGAGCGGGCTCCATGCTTACCATGGTATGGCATCTGCAGGAGAGCAGAGTTGCAGTGGAAACGGTGGATGATGACGGATGCCACAAGAACAGATATTTATACCGAACGACGAGAGGACCTGCAAAGTGGATTCATGGCACCAGGAGAGCAGAGTTGCCGTGGAAGCGGTGGATGATTGAGCTCATTTACTTTATTGAAATCATCATTTAGTCAATTGAGACTGAGCTCATTTACAACAGCAGGAGAGCAGAGTTGCAGCGGAAGTGGTGGATGACGATGGTTTGCAGACCTACTGCACCATCTGCTGCCAGCAGCACCCAGGACACAACAGTAGTGGTGATGGTGAGCTGAGCTGAGCGGGCTCCATGCTTGCTGTGCTATGGCGTCTGTACAGAAAAAAGGTGCTAAACGATTGTCTGCCATTGCTTTCACAGAGGGAGGGGCGACTGACAACATGTACCCCAAACCACCCATGACAATGTTTTTGCCCCATCAGGCATTGGGAGCTTAACCCAGAATTCCAATGGGTGGCAGAGACTGCAGGAACTGTGGGATAGTTACCCATAGTGCACCACTCTGTGAGTCGATACTAGCCACGTTATTGAGGACGCACTCCGCTGACCTACTGCTCTTAGTGGGGACATACACAATCCATTGGGGGTTGGACTAGATGACCTCTTGAGGTCCCTTCCAACCCTGATAGTCTATGATTCTATGACTGTATAAAATTGCTTTCTAAAGATCGACTTCTATAAATTAGACCTAATTTCCTAGTGTAGACATACCCTTAGCCAGCCTCTGATCTTCCCATCACCACCAGCTTACAGAAGTTTCCTCTTAAAAGGGCCTTTGTCAAAGGCTTTTTGAAAGTTGAAATAAATAAATTATATTCACTATTTTGTTGATATACTAGGGAGGTGTGATATTCCCCTATTAAACCCATACTGACTTGTTCTGATCATATCACAATTACCTGGGTGTTTTATCTTTCTATTTTAATGTTGTTTCAACCCATGCTCCTGGTTTTGCAGTATGACTCACTGTTCTGACATTATCAGGATAATCCCTAGCGCCAGTTAGAGAGTTAGGTAAGACATTAGCTACCATCTGGAATCACAGCCACTGAATGATTGCATATTTATGTCACCAGTTCAGTCCCTTTTATCTTAAACTTTTGTAGAACTCTTGGACATACCATCTGGTCCTGGGGACTTGATTATCCTTAATTTAGCAGTTTGTTCCAGAAACTTCAATTTGAAGTGCTTAGTTTACCTCAAGTATCAGAGGGGTAGCCGTGTTAGTATGGATCTGTAAAAGCAGCGAAGAGCCCTGTGGCACCTTATAGACTAACAGATGTTTTGGGCATCCGACAAAGTGGGTATTCACTCATGAAAGCTCATGCTCCAAAACGTCTGTTAGTCTATAAGGTGCCACAGGACTCTCTGCTGCTTTTAGTTTACCTCTTTTATTACCTGAAGAGCACAGGCATGGAGTGTCTCCCCAATATCTTCAGTGGTGAAGACTGATGCAAAGAAATTGTTTTGCTTCTCTGCAAAGTGCACAAAATTTTGAACCACTCCCGTATTTGATTTTTGTCTTTGGCTAGTTGCTCTTTCCTTTTAGCCTCTAATTTCGACTTTGTGTTTCATCCAACAGAGTTTATGCTCCTTTCTCTTGGCATCAGTAGAGTTGGAGTGCCTTTTTCTGAGGGATTCCCTGGTTAGCTTGAATAAACTCTTGAAGTTAAATCACGGAACCATTTAGATCATACTCCCCTCCACCTCGGCTTTCCTGCTTCCTTTCTTCTTTAGAGGTATGTGTGCCTTTTCGTATTCTGTTATGGGTTGCTTAAGTAGCCTCCACACTGAGTCTAAAAATTTTAATTTCCTCACTTTTGCCTATAGGTCTGTTTGATCAGCTACAGATGGGGAAACTGAGGCCCAGCGGGACCAGTGGCACAACAGTCTCCCTACAAACCCCAGTGTTCTAAGTGCTAGACAATACTCCAGCCTAGAAACAGGATAATGTTAGAAGACTTAATAATTTTCAAATAACCTCCAGATATGTCACAAGATAGACAACAAGAGACTGTTACAGACTCATTTGTGCTGCCCCATATCAATTCACCATTCTATTTAAGAACTCTGATACTTTCAGCATATTGATCAGAAGGGCTCCAGTGAACTCCCTGAACTTGCATTACTGTACACATCCATCATAGCTACTGTCTAGCGCCTACCTTGTAAATAAATAGTGAAGCCACATGCAGCTCTACTCTCTGGACTGTGGCAGCTTCTGAAGCCACGGCAACTGAAATGCTCTGACTGCCAACCAGCAGGGGTAATAAACCAGCAAAGCAATGGCATCATCGTCACATGGGTTTGAGCTATTCCTGCTCTCATGCCCAACCTTTTCCCTCAAAAATCAAACAAGATGCATATGCAGCAAAATTAAACAAATCTCAACTGCTCACGTTGGTCATGTTGGGCATTGATCCACCTTGCACAGAGTTTATTAAAAAGCCCTGCTTTAGACTGGTTCCTTCTGCAGTGCTTGCAAGGAGTCTGCCAATAATCACAACTAAACACAACAAGCAATCACTTTTAATTGAGCCAGGCAGGCTGCGTTCGGCGGCGTGCCTGCGGGAGGTCTGCTGGTCCCGCAGCTTCGGCGGACCTCCCGCAGCCGTGCCTGCGGGAGGTCCAGAAGCCACGGGACCAGCAGACCTCCCGCAGGCAAGCCGCCGAAGGCCCCCGCGGCTTGCCGCCCCAAGCACGCGCTTGGCGTGCTGGGGCCTGGAGCCGCCCCTGGCCATCACACGTCTCAGCAAAGTAATGATGCCAGTGTGCTATTCCACTCTTGTCCACCGGCACCCCAGCCTTCTGTTTACTGCTTCTTGCCTGAACACATCACAGCTAAGAGGAAGCACAGGGCTCTACCCACAAGGCCAGCTGGGACTCAGGAGAGCTGGATTCTATTTCCAGCTCTTCCTCCTGCCTCCCCTTGTGACCTTGGACAAGTCACTGGGTCTCTCTGTGGCTCAATTCCCCATCTGTAAAATCCTGCTCCACTTCACAGGATGGTTCGGAGGATAAACAAATTCCTGTTTGTTACGTGCACAAATAGCTCACTGATGGGGGCCGTACATGGTAATCAGACAGATCCATCATGGCTACATATACAGTGCAAGCAGAGACCTGGGTTTCTATTTGTGTCACTAGATCACCACTCGTGCTTTTGGGGGATTGGGAAAATAACCATCCTTTTCTGATGTCTGAAACGTTGGTGGGTTTGCAGTGAGTGGGCAGGGAGATGGAGCAGATGTGCCAGTAGCAGTTAAACCAGCTTCACCCAGACGCTTAACAGCTACAAAGTTATCTGTGTAGATACCAAGTATGGGGCATATGCTGCGAGATGGACGAACACCTTCAAACATGGGAGTTGCTGGATCCTCCTAGCTGACCCCTACAACCCTAACCTAACTCTCCACATTTTAAATCAATTGGCCCCCATTCCCATGGGGGGCTGTCAGGGCAGACATCTCAGTGTCCCCGGCGCGGGCCTGTGTGTATAATCCTGCTTCCTATTAGCCACCTAGGTAACCTCAGATTATCTTGGGTTTAAAACACCCGTGGCATTTGGCTTGTCTGTTTATTAAGTTTCCACAAGGTTTGCATTTCTGCCCTAATTCCTGCTCCCTCCTGTGATGGTGCTAGAGCACCACCATCGTAACCGAGACTTCGTTAGGCTCTAGGCCTCAGCCTTGTAATAAGCATTGTGCAAACTGAACCCTGAGCCCATGCGGAGCCTTACTGATTTCAATGGGGATCTAACTCCAGTATCAGTAATGTCAAACTGACCCTCTCACAGGAGGTGTAGGTTTAAGTGAAATGTACACAATTAATGATTAGAAAGATTTCAAGTAAAAGAGCAGATGAGCAACAGCTTATACTCAGCTGCTGCGAGGGACCACATAACTCAAAGGTTTAGCCTAGTGTCTATTTATAAGCAAAGGCCAATTTTGCCCAAATAGAAATGCTAAAGCCTGTAAGGATGGCATACTGATTGCTATGCAGCAGTGTAAGAGTAATCCCACCTGTAAACCCAACAGTCATGGCAAACACAGACACCACTGGACTGTGTATCAAAGGGCCATACAGGAGTCACATGATTAAGAAGAAGAAAAGTCTTTTTCAGCTTGGTTCTGAGGAACAGGTCTTGTACTTAAAATGAATTAGCTGATTACTTAAGTATTGCTCACGTTGGAACAGTCGATAGCATCTGCTGCATTCTGCCGATGACAGTACATTCTGTTCTTTAGCATTTTATTCTAACACAATGGCTATAACAAGCTGGCAGAAAATGGATTAAAAACACTTGGCCATTACTTTTTCCTGTAGTGGTTCAGAGAGTAATTTATAGCTTTAATTAAATATAATGGCTATGATTAAAAAGGAGACCCTTGATATAAACTTGGTGAGGAAATGCTGGAATTAAACTCACTGCACCTGTAGTTTACCACAGATGATAGTATTTTCAGAGATTTACAACTTTATTGTTAAAACTTACTTTGAGCTAAAAGTGGACAAACAGCCTGAGATGGCTCTCTAAACAAATGTTTCCAATAGCAGTGGGGTCACTAATGTTATTGCATATTTGTATTGAAAG
This sequence comes from Mauremys reevesii, assembly GCF_016161935.1. Lineage (NCBI taxonomy): Eukaryota > Metazoa > Chordata > Testudines > Geoemydidae > Mauremys > Mauremys reevesii. Next base: position 2,365,969 of record NC_052641.1, on the reverse strand, counting down.
AACGCTCAGAGACTATAAGCAGGAAGAGAGCCCACTGTGGGAGGTGTGTTACCCACTTCCGATCACCTTGGTTCAGAAAGACGCAAAATAAAACAAATGGCAATAGCCACTGCTGCAGACTGGAATGTGTTCACATGCAGTAGGCTATTCTGATGTGGTAACCCCCCAAGGTTTTCATTATTCAGTAGTTCTACAGGACTCAGAAACAATGCTCTTGAGAACAAACAGGAAGGTGTGGCCCCTGCCTCAAAGAGTGAACAATCCAAATATTATACATGGCAACAGGTGAGTATAATAGAGAAGCAGGAGAGGTGGGGAAAGACAAGGACGATGGTGAAAAGATCATATGGTTGCTCTGGGAGGCACAGGCCCATTCTTGCTAATTCTGTGTGGGTTTTGTTTCTCTTTTATAACTCCATTTTTGCAGGTGATACAGCTGATGTGAAGGTATAAGGTTCTGTGGATTAGATTGTTTGTGTGCCAATAACTCTCCAAGCTTTGATGTACATCATGGAATCAGGCAGTCTGCCACAATCCTATGTGGATTGGTACTTTTTAGATATTTATATTGAATTATTGTTTAAAATAGCCAGATCCTGAGGCTGCTGCATATGCACAATAATTACTTTTCCTAAGGGTTTTTAGAATGTCTTTAGTGCAGTAAAAAGATTACACACCATTTTATTGCTTAAATATTGCTAGAGTCAATGATGCAGCTACAGTAATATTGTGTGTCCCCGACAATATACATTGACATAATGGACAGCAACACCCTTTTAAGCTGTCTTCTGTACCAGTGATCTACAGTGGAGAAGAGTGGTTCTTTTCTATACGTCCAGTGCTATTACAAAGAAAATAAACATACAAAACCGTGTTAAAGGTGCAATAAGACATCAGGGGCAAATGAAGTTAGAACTGAGCTGTGCTATTTTTCACTTGTCCTGTTACAGCTTGGATTAAAGCACACTGGGTCTCCCAATGTCTCTTGTATTGACCTTTGGCCCTTTTAACATCCGAGCCCCGCTGAGCTGGTTATAGGTGAAACAGAAGCCTTAAGAACACACAAGTCAGACTCATTAACGTCACTTTAAAGTGTGCATGTGTGAATCCCTGAGCACAGCAGCCTGGCAGCTGCATTTTCCTTCTCAGGGCTCTGTGCATGAGTAACTACCTCAATGGCTACTGAGCATGGCACTGACAGCAGAACAGCTCTCTTAGGACAAAATTTGTCAAACCTACTTTTAAGGTACCTTAATACTAACGCTCTATTTAACTGGCTCTCTCATCTAAAGGCAAATCTTACCAGTCAGGCGAGCAAGAGGTGTACTGGGGGATCAGGTTGCTGCAATAAAACATTTAAATCACAACTGGTCTAAATAGTCATGCCATTAGTAACCGTGTTATGCAGAATCTTTTGTTCCTATTCTTAATGACGGTTTAAATATATTGGATTAATATTTTCTTCATTAGGCACAGGGATGGGAATTAGCATGTCAAAGAGCTGCAGGGACATCTCAACAGAGTCATAGATGGAGGGGCTGCTAACTTCTCAACCTGCGGCCCACAATGACAGACAGGTTGAGAACCACTGCATTAGATGCTGGGAGCGTCGCAACTGTGTGCAGAAGCAGAGCAGCCATTACTTGTTCCTCGGTAGCATGCATGCAGCACTGCCCATGAGAGCTGGGTTAAGGGAGAGAGGGAATGGGAAATAAGAAATGCTTGAAAAAGCCTCTAATGTGCTTGATGTTCACAATAATGGAGGGAGGGAAGGTAAATAAAATGAAAGCCAGTGAGTCACTCAGCACTGCTTTAATAAGAGCAGGAAAAGTTCCCTGCACTGGGCCTCCAAACTACCCTCCTTCCCCATCTCAAGGCTATAGATGACCAAGCCAAAAGGTGAAGACACGACAACTAGGGTGGTCACATCAGCAAAGCCCCAATCTACAACTCAGCTCTTTCCCCACAATGTGGGGAGGAGGGTTTGAGGGAAAGCTGGCTTCTGCCTGGCTGAGGCTGCAGTGGGGCGTTGTCAAAACATTAACACTGAGGGGAAAGGGAGAAAATAAGGCACTGAGCAGACCTACTTCATGTACAGGGCATGTCACTTCACATCCCTGAAAGGCTCACAAGAAACGCAACTGAAAGAGTATAAATAGGATTTGTTTCAGAAGCCTTGCCTATGGGGAATGGGTAGACTCCAGGCATGGTGGAGCAGAAGAAGGTGGATTGAGATGAATCCAAGAAGCATCTGAATAATGTTCCTCATCACTAAAGTCTAAATTCCTCCAGGATGGGATGCCCAAGCTGAGGTTAATAATAGTGAGGAATAATTTCCTACTTAATGAACAGAGCTCAAGTGAGAGCAAACAAGAATACAGGGATGATTTGTGAATATTCCTTTGATTGCTATTGGGGAGAGACAAACATGTGGGTGGCACCATGTACATTGTAGCAATAATCTTCACCCAGAATAGTGTATAATCTGTCATGTAACTGTCTCGACAAGCCAACTCACCATCTACCAGAGCTGCTTTGACTGGCTCAATTCTGGACACGATTTCTGCCAAGTCAGTGAAAGATGTACTAGGACAGGTCACAATCTGAAACACAACACAAAGTATATGTATATTATTCAAATGCACACACAGGAATAAGAAATACAAAGCACTGAAATCGTATTAAACATCAGACACAAAGCCACAAAAATGGAAATTCTCAGTGACTGTTGCCAGGGAAAAAACAGATCCTTACCATAGTAACAGGGTTCTCCAAAATGTCTACCCTTATGGAGCCCCAGTCTTGGGAGACGTGCTTGGGTTACAGTCAGCAGTTCCTATTAGGACCATGTGCACATGCACATTTTCCCCACATGCTGGGATCTGAGAGAATAAAAAGGGGAGCTACCCTAATCTCCTCCTTCCACTACTCCTGGAATTCATCAGAAGAGACTTCAGAGAAGTGGGACAGAGAGCAAACACCCTAAGGAACAGAGAAATGGGGGAGAGCCAATAGGGCAGAGTTAAGAGCCATGAACTGTGTTCAGATCCTGCCACTCCTTTGGCACTCAGAAGGGCTGCTGCGGCCAGTTCCCTTTATACCCTCAGTTCCCAGCACATTGGGAGCGTTGCCTAGATGCTTCCCAGCCTGTGCACCAGAATGCGCATATCAAAGATAGGGACCATAGACAGGGCCAGGAGACTCATTCACTCTTTTGCCTCTCTCAGATACACACTATGGCTCATACTCATTGTTGGGGGGCTCCCCAGAGAAGACCATGAGTATTGCAGCATGAGGGCAGCCAGCAAAAAGCTGACAAATCCTTAACGATAACTGTAACTGGCACAATGCTATTATGAAACGTACGTTCCGTGTAGTTGTAGTCATGTCGATCCCAGGATATTAGAGAGACAAGGTGGGGGAGGCAGTATCTTTTATTGGACCAACTTCTCTTGGTGAGACATAAGCTTTCGAGCCACACAGCACTCTTCTTCAGGGCTGGGAAAGGAACTCCCAGCATCACAGCTAAATGCAAGATGGAATGGTCCCGTAGAACAGGGGTGCCCAACCTATGGCCTACAGGCTGTACATGGCCCATCAGAGCATTTCATACGGCCCACAGCCTGCTTCAACAGGATATTCTACTGGCTTAGTCATTAGCATTTTGTTGTCATGTTTATATCATTTTAGTTTACACAAGTGTGTAAATAGACAATACTGTACACAGAAACAACCTATCTAAATACATTCAAAACAAGCTGAACTTAAAATCTCAATCAATACAAAGTGACTTTAAATCTTATTAAAATATGTGGAATCTGTTTGGCCCACACAAAGATGTGCTTAGGTTTATGTGGCCCTTCTGTGTAATAAGTTTGGGCACCGCTGTCTTAGAATATGTACTCACTACTTATACTGAACAATCGGTCCCACCCTGCTGTGACGATGGGAATACTGTTCCCAGAGCTGAAGAAGAGCTCTGTGTGGCTTAAAAGCTTGTCTCTCTCACCAACAGAAATTGGTCCAATAGAAGATATTACCTCATCCACCTTGTCTCTTATGAAATGTACAGGCAGGCTCCCAGCACAGCGCTAAAATCCATTGTGTTGAGGAAAGCACACTTAGAACTGGGGGCACTTGTCTGATGCGCATCACCTCATGCACTTTTAGAGTTATCCAGTGAGCTGGTAATATTTGATGCAATACAGGATGTTTGTTAAACATAAGGTATGCAATAAACATCACTCCTGTAGGAGGATAGGAAAACAGCATCAGCAAAAAGAAACAGCTTTATTTCTTGAAGTTGGACTTACATACTACTAACAACAGCACCTTCTTTACTACCTTGCAAAATCACTTGTTTTCAGAAGTGAAAAACGTACACAGTGAGCTGGGCAGAGTTTAAGTCTAATTCAAGTGGTTAATAACATCCTCCAGGATATGAGGTTTGCTCAGTTAGAGGTTCAGATAATTTCAGACAGATTTCGCTATAACAATCAAAACTGTAAAAAAACAAAAACAAAACAAAACAAAAACCCTTCACAAATCAAACACTCTTGAGTCTAAAATCCGGGTTTTATCACTACAGCTTCCAGGTCAGTAGTTCATTAACACTGTCTCCACTACAAGTAAAACAGCCATGTCAGGGTATGACGAAGGCTGTTAGAAAACCATGTTCATACCCTGTTTGTAACCAGGTCAGGGAATATCTAGGTTGTAAGAAGGTTCTCTGGCACAGTTATATTTGCAGTGTAAACAGGGCCTTAATCATGTGATCTCCTCACCTACCAATCAGCATCCAAGGAGTCCTAAAAGCTGGGAATCAGAATTTTACCTTTCTGAGTTTAACTTCTCTCAGAATTCAGAGGACACTGGGCTCTTTAGGCCAGCTGAAGAGATTCCCCTTCAGCAGAGCCTTCCATTACAGCTCAAGTGTGGAGGCAGAGCTGGACACAGCACTAGACAATCTACAAATGCTTTTTTATTGTTTATGAAATTTATAATTCAATCCCCATTACTACAGGTGGGGTGGGTAGCACAAGCCTATTATTAAAGCTGCCTGCCACGTCCCATTATAAGACCCTGTTTTCCATTGCTCATAACTTTACCAAACTTTAGGGGACAAAAGCTGGACAGGGAAGAGAGTAGATTAGGTCAAGCCATCTGGTGAGACTTGAACTTGAGTGGTGTGCAGAGAAACTAGGACTGGTTGGGCAAGGCCATTGGGGTGAGGAAAGGAGGTTGGTACTGGTAAGGTAAGGATGCTAGTACTGGGAGCTGAGGTGGGCAGGACTAGGACTGAGAGCTGGTGAGAGAAACATGGGAGGATGGAGACTAGAAGCCTGTTGGCTGGGGGGAAGAAACGCTGAGATTGGATGAGGAGCTGGTGGGATAGGAGGAGACTGGGACTGGCTGTGCAAGGAGACTGCCAGTGAGTGCGGGAAGTGGGAGATTGTGATTTAAATAGTAAGCCCAGAGTGGGAGACTAGGACTGGTTGGACAAGGAGACTGGGACTGGAAAGCAAGGACAGGACTGGGGAAGAGAGAGGACTGGGATAGATTGGAAGTGAAGGGGCAGAAGGGGTCTAGCTTGGGGGAAAGCAGGCAGAATAATCTGTGCTCACTAGCACACATTCCCCTACAGAGCCTGGAATGGAGCCCAAGATTCCAGAGTCTCACTCTTCCTTTGCTGTCAGAAACCTACTGGCAAAGTTGTGTCTCATTCACCTCTATTGCTGGTTCACATAGAGTATGACAACCTACTACTGCTATCAGGTACTCCATTAGCTCACGTGGCAGAGATCCATACGGTGGATCTAAATGTTCCAAACCTGCTGAGGAACCATGTGGGCGTGAATGATGATACATAATGAAATTTCTGGTTTTTCAGTTTGATTTTTAAAACCCCTAGGAAATTATACACAAAAAAGGACATGAAGGTTGCAAAGTCAAGAGCTCAAAAGTTAGAGATATCAGAATTAAGGCAATCTGTGCACCCTTAATTCAGTCCCCTTGTGTGTATCCATGATGACAGTTTTTAAATTACATAAGCGCATACTATCTTCCCACAGCACCCTGCCCCATTCAGTTCACAGGATGCTCACTTAACGAGCAGCTATTAACGAGCAGCTATTCCATATTTTGTTTCCTTTTCACTGTCAATGTGTAGCTCAACCTGTTCCAGCCCCCGCCCAGGGAGGGACCCACCTACAGAGGGCCGACAGCAATGTAGTCTGCAGTACCCTTCGATCCTTGGAGTCTGCTGTGACAAGACAACAAGGCGGCCAATTAGTGGTCACTGCCATGGTGGTTTATGTAGCATGAACACATGGAAAGTAGGTTGTGAACATTGGCTCAATTCACTCAGGTCATCAAACAGCCATAGGACAGACATGAGAACTATCATTTACTGCTCACTTGGGCCTGAGTCAGAGCAGTGACCTGATGTGAAAGCTTCTCTTTTTCCATGACTACACATTACTGCCACCCAGACCCTTCTAAGTCTTTTTAATACCTCTTGGTTAAGGTGTCTCTTTACTTTTTCTGTCCACCTTAGACCTCAGTTCCTCCTATGCCTCTGACACATGGTGTCAGTACAGTTCCTCCATTGATTACGGTTGCTCACTAGTTGTGGTATGTGTTCCTAGGCGATGCCAGTGCAGTCAATATCTTCTGTCACAGTCTTCTGCCAGTTCTTCCTCGGCCTTCCTTGCTTTCTCTTTCCTCCCTCGGGTACCCAATTCAGGGCTTGCTTAGCATGTTCACTAGATGAAGGACATGTCCCAACCAGTCGAACCAGTCTTTCTTTGGCGATATTTCCTAACACGTCCTGCTCTGTCAGCTAGTTTACTCTCACATACGTTACATTTAGTCTTTCCAGTAAACCTATGCATCTTCCTCAGCCATCTGTGATAGACAGACTCCAGGCTCTTTTTGCTAGCTACTGTCATTGGCCAAGTTTCTGCCCCCTACAGTAGCATGCTCGGTACTATCACATGGTATAGTTTGGTGTAGCCCTAGGCCTTATTTTTTGTGCATTATTCAAACCCCACTCTGAAGACAGAGTTATTAGCTTCCTCAAGGGATTTTCTATGGTGCTCATCACTATAGTGAGCTCTTCACAAACATTATTTTCTCTTCACAACCCCTATGAAGTACAGGCAGGGGATTAGTCCCACTTTATAGATGGGGGACTGAAGCACAGAAAGTTCAAAGTCAAAAGTTTCCACTATTTTCGGTGCCCTATTTGGGACACACAGGATCTGATTTTTTGGAGTACTCAGCATTATATAGCACTTTTTATGTTCAAAGCACCTGGGAAAAGTTTGGTTTAAGTGACTTGCTCAGCACTACATGGGAACTCACATGGAAACTCTGTGGCAGAGGCAGGGATAGAATGCAATTCTCTAGGGCAGCATTCACCTGCTTCAGCCACAAGACTCTCCTCTTTTGCCTGCAGTCCCTGCCTTACTCATTACACAACTGCTAATTTCTCCAAGAAATGAAGCACAGTGGTCCTAGAAAAAACTACCTCCTTTACTAAATACAACACTGATTCATCCCCAGAGCAGGCTTACCCTGTGCACTGAATGAGGCAGGGATCCTGTGGAAAAAATGCTATGTGATAATGTAATTTAAAGACTGTAACCTAATGTATATGCACAAGGGGGCTGAATTGGGGTTGCCCACACTCAGCTCCTAGATACCCCCTCCCTGTACCCTGAGCTACCCTGTCCCTGCACGCTGAGCTAAACCCCTGCCCGCATATAGCCCCTCGCTCAGTGGTTCACCAGACGAAGGACCATGGCGGCGGTCGAGCATCTGCCGAAATGCTGCCGAAATTCGGCGGCATTTCGGCAGATGCTCGACCACCGGCCAGGACGTGGGCGCATTTAGATGCCCCCGCAGGCACCATGGCGCCCGCAGGCACCACGTTGGGGACCCCTGCCCTAGCTACTCCCTCCCTGCACCCTCAGCTATTCCCTGCCCACACACAGCTCCTAGCTCCCCCCTCCCTGCACCCTGAGCTACCCCCTCCCTGCACACAGCTCCCTAGCTCCCCCCTCCCTGCACACAGACCCTAGCTACCCCCTCCCTGCACCCTGAGCTACCTCCCCATCCTCACACAGCCCTAGCTACCCCTTCCCTGCACCCTGAGCTACCCCGTGGTTGCACACAGCCCCTAGGTACCCCCTCCCTGCACCCTGAGCTACCCCGTGGTTGCACACAGCTCCTAGGTACCCCCTCCCTGCACCCTGAGCAACCCCGTGGTTGCACACAGCCCCTAGGTACCCCCTCCCTGCACCCTGAGCTACCCCGTGGTTGCACACAGCCCCTAGGTACCCCCTCCGTGCACCCTAAGCTATTTTCAAGCTTTTTGCACTGAGCCCTCCACTTTTGAATTATAATTTTTGGTTGCAGCCCCCCCACAACCCAGACAGGCTGGGTGGCCTACTGAGGTGAGTCAGGGGGTGGAGGTGTCACTCTCTCCCTGGACCCTGCCGTGTGGAGCTGGCTCGAGCCTCGCTGGCCCCTGCCCTCCCCCCAAATAGAAGTCAAACTATGCCTATGCCTAAGGTCCCTGCGCCGAGGCCTCCCAAGCCCACTGAACCCTGGAATTTTTATAGCATGTTGGGAGGGGAAGGCAGGGAGGGGAGCTCAGAAAGAAAAGAAACTCCCATTTTGGAGCACAGGGATTCCCTTCCCCAATGAGCCATAAAAAATCCTCTCTCTGGCTCTAAGTGGAAATCTCAATATGGTTATAACAACTCAGGCACACTAAGTAACCCTTAGGTTTGTCAGGACCAACTCAGTTCTGCAACCTAAACATTGGCTACTCAGATGTGCTGAAGCAGATAGCATGTGTAGAGAAGGTGGTACAAGTAAAACTTGTATTTTAACTACCACCGATGGCAATGTCTCACGCCTTCACAGGGGCTTTGATGCCTGCTGTATGAAATTCCTTTCCTGAAATAAGCCGTGCGGGCATTTTGGTACTGGACTGAACACATGGGGCATAATGCAAGATTTCTGACTGACTGAATACTACATTCATGACAACCGAGCAGTGGATATGATAGACAGCTAGGCTTTTAAAATGCCAACGGTGCCTGCTCAGCTGCCTGAGTGCTGAGTACCAAGCAGCTGATCAGAGAAGAGTCACTGGTTTAGTAAACCATCATCAATAAGCAGGAAGGACGCCTGGGTACTGAGTATTGTCTGAATGTGATAAAAATAACTCAAGATGCTAAAAATCTGAGAATAACTAACTTTACTGCAATGCATTTTTAATGTATGTGCCTATATTCCCAGTAAGAGTCCATGAGAAATCCCACCCCTTTTGATAGCCTTTAACACATTATACAGCAATGCCTGGATCAGACAGCTCTGCTCAGCTGTACGCTGGCTGCTGGGTGACAACACATAATAAGAAGAGTACTTTTAAACTGAACACTTACACCCGATGTTTTGGATTTGCAGATCTCCTGCCTGTCTTTTAACATCTTGTCAAGGACTCCGCTCCTGCCCCAGACATTAAATACTGTCTTCCCATGCTGATATCCCACTTCCTGGAAAGAGACAATCAGAAATAAAAACTCATCAACAACAACTGGACAAACACCATGCTTCATGCCACCTGCTCTACAAAGCAGTGTGCTAAGCACAGCTTTACCCTCTGGGCCCAGGATTTACAATGCAGTTATCTACTGCTTCAGCTCTGAGTTACTCCGAACGCTCAGCCTATGAAATGGGGAGCCATTAACTGGAGCAAGGTGCTATTTTACATCAGCAAGCTCACATGACCTTTGGCCACTTGTTACAATCATCTTTCTGGAGACGGCTTTGTGTAGTACTGCACATCAGACAGTGTTGCATATAAGGAGACACTAACCAAACATCTCTTTATGGGAAAAGACAACAGCAAAGCTAATTAATATGGGCCTCCTCCGCTGGGCCAGGTCTGACACAGGAATTACTATGGGCACTGCTGTCAAATGACCTGTACATGTGAATCATGAATACACACAAGCCAACCAGCATGTAGGGGCTCTTGCTTTTACATGTAAATTTCAGGTTCTGTTAGAAGTGATATGAGCAACTACTGCTAAAGTGCCTGGGGGAGTTCGAATGCATATACCCCATTTTCCAGCCCTTTAAAACTCTTATTTGCATTGGGAATGACAACTTGGCACCCATACCATCAGCATGAAAGCAATTAAAAAGAGCTCCAGTCTTAGGGCACATGTACACTGGCAAAGTTACAGCACCGCTCAGAAAGCACTGAAGGAAAATTGCTGTTGTGTGTTCACACTGATAGCTGCCTGCGCAATAGTGTGTTCACACTTGTGGTGCTATTCGGAGGGGTGCACTCTGGGCAGCTATCCCACAGAGCATCTCTTCCTCTTCTGCCACTAAGACTTGTGGGAAAGCAGAAGCAGTTGCGGGGCATCCTGGGTCCTGTCCCAATGCCCCGTGATGCATTGCTTCACATCCCAGCAATCCCTGTGCTTCCGTCCACATTTGGTGCCATCTTTCAATGGTTTGTGTTCTGCATGCCCTGCCCTGCCTCTTTCGGGCTGCAGGAATGGATCCCGCACTGTAGACCAATTTGCTGCTCACACCGACCAACATGTCACGAGTGGCAGTGGAGTTATTCCTTAAACTACAAAGGCAAGAGGAGTGCGCTGTTGATCTCACCACGCGTTGTAGCTATGACATGAGATTACTTGTGGCATTCACGGAAGTGCTGACCACAGTGGAACACTGCTTTTGGGCTCAGGAAACAAGCACTAAGTGGTGGGATCACATCGTGGATGCATGTTTGGGATGACAAGCCGTGGCTGCAAAACTTTCCCACAAGGAAAGCCACATTCATGGGACTGTGTGATGAGCTTGCCCCAGCCCTACAGCGCAAGGACACGAGAATGAGAGCTGCCCTGCTGTTGGAGAAGTGTGTGGCAACTGCACTGTGGCAGCTGGCTACTCCAGACTGCTACAGATCGGTCACTAACCAGTTCGGAGTGGGAAAGTTGACCATTGGAGTCGTGTTGATGGAAATGTGCAAGGCCATTAATCGCATCCTGCTCCGAAAGACCGTGACTCTGGGCAACATGCATGATATTGTGGATGGCTTTGAACAAATGGGCTTCCCTAACTGTGGAGGGGCAATCAATGGCACGCACATTCCAATTCTGGCTCCAGACCACCTAGCCACCAAGTACATTAATAGCAAGGGGTATTTCTCAATGGTTCTCCAGGTGCTTGTGGATCACCGTGGGCATTTTACAGACATTACTGCAGGCTGGTCTGGAAAGGTGCATGACGCACACATCTTTCAGAATACAGGCCTGTTCAAGAAGCTGCAAGCAGGGACTTTCTTCCCTGATCAGAAGATTGGGTAGGGGAAGTCAAAATGCCCACTGTGATCCTGGGAGACCCTGCCTATCCCTTAATGCCATGGCTCATGAAACCATACATAGGGCAACTTGACAGCAGCAAGGAGTGGTTCAACAACAGGCTAAGCAAGTGCAGAATGACTGTGGACTGTGCATTTGGCCGTTTAAAAACCCGCTGGCGACGCCTGTATGGGAAGCTAGACATGGCTGATGAAAATATTCCTATGCTTATAGCTGCCTGCTGTACACTCCATAATATTTGTGAAGGGAAGGGTGAAAGCTTCACTCAGGGCTGGACCACAGAGGTTCAGCGCCTGGAGGCTGAGTTTGAACAGCCAGAGACCAGGGCAATTAGAGGGGCACAGCGCAGAGCCATAAAGATCAGGGATGCTTTGAGGCAACAATTTAAAGCTGAAAGCCACTAATATTTGTTGTTATGCTCAAAATTGAAGTGCTTGTAATGCTAGGAGGTGATTGGTGCACATGATATAAGAAGTGACTTTAACATAATTGTATGTTGCTTTGCAGGGCTTTTTTTGCTTTCACTTAATAGAATAAAGATTGCTTTCAAACCAACACAATTCTTGTATTGAAAGACAACCACCAGAGGAGAGAGTCAAACGAAAAAAATCATCTGCAGGGAGGGGAATGGGGAAAGCGGGATGGGGGAAGGGAAGGTCTCAAGAGGAGGAGGTGTCCTGGGATGGCTACAGATTTATGTATGACCAGGGATCATACTCAACCTTCTCCTTTGGAGTACGATGCAGTGGGTGCTGGACTTCAGCAGGGCCAAACTGCAGAGTGATGGGTGTTGAGTGCAGTGGGTAGTAGGAGTCCACACTACTGGACTGTGAGGAAGGAGGAGTGGAATGCTGTGGGAAGAGAGTGGAGCCAGGAGGTTGATAGCAGTGTGTGTGTGTGTGTGTGTGTGTGTGTGGGTGGGTGCATGGGAGAGAATTTTGTGACAGAGGCTGCAGGGGAGGGCGGGCGCGGAGCTGCTTGGTTTAAAGAAAAGTTACTCACCTTTGTAACTGTTGTTCTTCGAGATGTGTTGCTCACATCCATTCCAATTAGGTGTGCGCGCGCCACGTGCACGTTCGTCGGAAGCTTTTTACCCTAGCAACACTCGGTGGGTCGGTTGGGCGCCCCCTGGAGTGGCGCCACTAGAGCACCGAATATATACCCCTGCCGACCCATCCACCCCTCAGTTCCTTCTTGCCGGCTACTCCGACAGAGGGGAAGGAGGGCGGGTTTGGAATGGATATGAGCAACACATCTCGAAGAACAACAGTTACAAAGGTGAGTAACCGTCTTTTCTTCTTCGAGTGCTTGCTCATATCGATTCCAATTAGGTGATTCCCAAGCCTTACCTAGGCGGTGGGGTCGGAGTGAGATGTTGCAGAATGCAAAACTGCTGAGCCAAAGGCTGCAATCATCTCTGGACTAAAGGTAATAATTGGAGATATACCAATCTCCTAGAACTGGAAGGGACCTTGAAAGGTCATTGAGTCCAGCCCCCTGCCTTCACTAGCAGGACCAATTTTTGCCCCAGATCCTTAAGTGGCCTCCTCAAGGATTGAACTCACAACCCTGGGTTTAGCAGGCCAATGCTCAAACCACTGAGCTATCCCTCCCCCCTTATCCCTCCCACATTATGGGACCAGTGCATAATGTGAGGCAAAGGCGTGGACCGAGGACCAGGTAGCTGCACGACATATCTCCTGGATGGGTACGTGAGCCAGGAAGGCAGCAGAAGAAGCCTGAGCCCTGGTGGAACGAGCAGTGAGGTGGCTCGATGGAACATGGGCCAAGTCATAGCAGGTGCGGATGCACGACGTCACCCAAGATGAAATCCGCTGGGAGGAGACAGGTAGGCCCTTCATTCGGTCTGCCACTGCGACGAAGAGTTGGGGCGTTTTACAAAAGGGCTTTGTCCGCTCGATATAAAATGCGAGCGCCCTACAGACGTCTAGGGAGTGCAATTGCTGCTCCCTTTGCGATGAGTGTGGCTTCAGAAAGAAGACCGGAAGGAAGATATCCTGGTTGATATGAAAGGCCGACACCACCTTAGGGAGGAAGGCCGGATGTGGTCGTAACTGCACCTTGTCCTTGTGAAACACAGTATACGGTGGGTCCACCGTGAGAGCCCGAAGCTCGGAGACTCGTCTGGCCGATGTAATGGCTACGAGGAAAACTGTCTTCCAGGACAGGTATAGCAGCGAGCAGGTTGCCAGCGGCTCGAATGGGGCAGTCATAAGTCTGGTTAGAACCAGGTTGAGGTCCCAGGTCTGGGCGGGGCGGCGAACTTGCGGGTATAAGTGCTCCAAGCCCTTGAGGAACCTAGAAACCATAGGGTGCGAGAATATGGAGCGGCCACTCTCCCCTGGGTGGAAGGTAGAGATGGCTGCCAAGTGCACCCTCAATGATGACACCACCAGGCCCTGCTGTTTAAGAGACCAGAGGTAGTCCAAGATGGAATGGGATCGGGACCTCGGTGGGAGTAACATTGTGCGTTTCGCACCAGCAGGATAAACTACAGCAGGAGATCCTACTACCCAGGAGTACCTGTTGTACTGAGGCCAAGCAACGTAGCTCGGATTGGTTTAGCCACGCAGCAGCCATGCTGTGAGGTGCAGGGAATGCAGGTCTGGGTGCTGAAGTCTGCCGTGATCCTGCGTTATGAGGTCTGGGCGAAGCGGCAGGGGAATCGGGTTGGCTATCGACAGGTCTAGCAACATGGTGTACCAGTGCTGCTTGGGCCACGCTGGAGCGATCATGATCAGGTGTGCTCTGTCCCTGCGGAGTTTTAGCAGGACCCTGTGAACCAGCGGGAACGGTGGAATAGCATACAGCAGATGGCTCGTCCATGGCATCAGAAAAGTGTCCGAGATCGAGCCCGGGGAGAGGCCTTGGAATGAGCAGAACGCCTGGCACTTCCTGTTCTCGCGAGAAGCGAAGAGGTCTAAGTGGGGAAAGCCCCACTTCCAGAAAACAGAATGGATAACGTCCGGACGAATCGACCACTCGTGAGACAGGAAGGATCTGCTGAGGTGATCCGCCAGAGTGTTCTGAACCCTTGGGAGAAAGGACACTACCAGGTCTATCGATTGGGCTATGCAGAAGCCCCAGAGCTGGATAGCTTCCTGACAAAGAGGGGAGGACCGTGCTCCTCCCTGCTTGTTTATGTAATACATGGCCGTTGTGTTGTCTGTGAACACTGAGATACAATGGCCTTGTAGGTGCTGCTGAAATGCCTGGCACGCAAGGCGGACTGCTCTCAGCTCTCGGACATTGATGTGCAAGGTCAGCTCTTGGGCTGACCAAAGGCCTTGAGTGCGAAGCTGACCAAGGTGAGTACCCTAGCCGAGAGGTGATGTGTCCGTCGTCAGGGACACCGAGGGCTGAGGCAGATGAAATGGCATCCCTGCACCAGAGCCGGTGCAAGGATGTTTCACACCCTAGGCGAAACTTCCACCTTGCGCCCTCCCCCCTCCCCGCCCTGAAGCGTGCCCCCTGTGGCAGCTCCCCCTCCGCTCTGAGGTGCCCCCTCCCACAGCAGCTCTCCCCCTCCGCCCTGAGATGCCTCCCTTAAGGCAGCTCCCCACCCTCCACCCTGGGGCATCCCCACCCCCACCCCAGCTCACCCCTGCTCTGCGCACGAGCACCCCGAGCACGCCATTGCTGCTTCACTTCTCCCACCTCCCAGGCTTGTGGCACCTAAGCTGATTGGTGCCGCAAGCCTGGGAGGCAGGAGAAGTGAAGCAGCTCACCTCTGCCCCACCTTCTCCCCGAGCACATCGTCGCTGCTTCACTTTTCCCGCCTCCCAGGCTTGCGGTGCCTAAACTGATTGGCGCCGCAAGCCTGGGAGGCGGGAGAAGTGAAGCAGCCATGGCGTGCTTGGGGAGGAGGGGAGCAGGGAGTTCCCCTGCATGCCGCCCCCCATCCTTACTTGCTGCAGGCGGCCCTCCTCACGCTCCCCTGCCCCAGCTCCCTCCACCTAAATGTCGGTGGCGACCGGGGCGGCCGAAGATCCGGCCGCCATGGTCGCTGCTGAAGAAAATGGCGCCTCCCAAATCCTAGCGCCCTAGGCGACCGCCTAGGTCACCTAAATGGTTGCACCGGCCCTGCCCTGCACACACCAGGGAGGGCATCGACCACCAGTCGAGGGAGCCTAGGATGCTCGGGGGGATCGTGACGATCACGTCTATGCTGTCTCTGCCCAGGTAGTATACCGAGGCGAGCCACGATTGGAGGGGACAGAGGCGTAGCCTGGCATGTTTGGTCACAAACGTGCGGGCAGCCATGTGACCCAGGAGACCGAGGCAAGTGCGAGCCGAAGTTGTCGGGAAGTTCCATAGATCTTGTATAATTGTTACCATCGCCTGAAACCGAGGCTGAGGTAAGCAGGCTCTGGCGAGATTGGAGTCCAGGATGGTCCCAATGAATTCTATTCTCTGTGTGGGAATCAGAGTGGACTTCTCTATATTGATCATCAGGCCTAGATGCAGGAATAGGTCCTTGACGATGCCCACATGACGGGTGACTTGGGCCTCGGAGGTCCCTCGAATGAGCCAATCGTCTAGATACGGAAAAACGTGTATCCGATGGCGGCGGAGGGAGGCAGCGACTACAGCCATGCACTTTGTGAATACTCTTGGGGCTGTAGAGAGGCCAAACGGAAGGACCACAAATTGGAAATGTTGCCAGTTGGTCACAAACTGGAGGTACCTTCTGTGTGGGGGATAAATGGCGACGTGAAAATATGCGTCCTTCATATCGAGGGCAGCATATCAGTCTCCGGGATCCAAGGATGGGATGATGGTCCCTAGGGATACCATGCGGAACTTCAGCTTTATCATGAACTTGTTGAGTTCTCGCAGGTCTAGGATAGGTCTGAGACCTCCCTTCGCCTTGGGGATTAGGAAATAGCGGGAGTAAAACCCCTTGCCTCTTTCATCCTTTGGTACCTCCTCTATAGCTCCTATGGCGAGGAGCGTCCGTACCTCTTGCAAGAGGAATTGCTCGTAAGAGGGGTCCCTGAAGAGGGACGAGGCTGGAGGGTGGGAGAGGGGGGGCGAAATAAACTGGAGGCGGTACCCAAGTTCCACCGTGCGTAGGACCCAACGATCCGAGGTTAGGTGGGACCACGCAGGGAGGAAAAAGGAGAGACGGTTGTAAAAGGGAGGGAACGGATCCTGGGTAATAACTGGTACGCCGTCCTCGGGCGTGCCTTCAAAAGTTTGGCTTTGGCCCCGCTGGTGGTTTGGCGGGACCCTGATTTTGGCCCCCTTGGGGTCCCGACTGTCACCTACGACCGCCTCAGCCACGCCTGCTGGCAAAGTCCTGTGTTTGTCTAGGCGCAGGGTAAGGGTGGTGGGGGCTGGGGACGGAAAGGCCGGAGCTGAGTCACCGGCGTGTGCATGCCGAGAGAGCGCATAATGACCCTGTTGCCCTTTAGGCTTTGTAGCCTAGGGTCAGGTTTTTCAGAGAACAGGCCTTCCTTTGCCATCGAAGGGCAAGTCCTGTATAGTATGCTGCAGCTCCGGGGGAAGGCCCGACACCTGGAGCCATGAAATGTGCCTCATGGCAACACCCGAGGCCAGAGTCCTGGCAGCAGAGTCAGCTGCATCCAACGAGGCCTGGAGGGAAGTTCTCACCACTTTCTTCCCTTCCTCCAGGAGGGCAGCAAACTCCTGACGGGAGTGCTGAGGAACCAACTCCGTAAATTTGCCCACCGCCGCCCAGGTTTTGTAATTGTAGCGGCTAAGCAGGGCTTGTTGGTTTGCTACACGGAGTTGCAGGGCCCCTGCTGAGTACACCTTACGGCCCAGTAAGTCCATTCGCCTAGCCTCCTTCGATTTAGGAGCTGGTGCCTGCTGGCCATGGCGTTCCCTCTCATTGACGGACTGGACGACAAGGGAGCAAGGGGGAGGATGTACATACAGGTACTCATACCCCCTCGAGGGCACCATGTACTTGCGTTCGACTCTCCTGGCCACGGGCGGGATAGAGGCTGGAGACTGCCAGATGGTATCCGCATTGGCTTGGATCGTCCGAATGAACGGTAGGGCCACTCTAGTGGGGGCGTCAGCCGACAGAATGTCTACGACCAGATCCTCTACCTCCAAGACTTCCTCCACTTGGAGGTTCATATTGAGTGCCACCCGTCTCAGGAGGTCCTGATGGGCCCTCAAGTCAATTGGAGGAGGGCCCGAGGAGGATGTTCCTGCCACCGCCTCATCTGGGGAGGAGGAAGAAGAAAGGCCGGAGACAAGTGGGTTCTGCGTGGGCTCTTGTTCCTGGATGACCTCCTGTTCCAGTGGGATCTGGGAGTCCGGTGGCTGAACCAGGGCTTCCTCCATACCGGTCGGAGGGGGACAGCTAACTGTTGCCTCTGGCACCCGGTGCTCTGATGGGACAGAGCGAGATGGGATCACAGATACGCCTTGGGCCTGGTGGTACGCCCAAGGTGTCCAGAACGACCACTGATGGGGGCCATGGTCCTGGCCCTGGGTCTCCTGGAAGACTCTGGTGGGCACATCAGAATCACGGTCCTGTGCATATGAACTGTCCGCGTGGGACGACACTGATGTGTGTCTGGATGGCCATGGAGGAGCTGAAAAGCCCTGGGCAGAGTCTCCCTCTCTAACTGATGTCACTCGATGCGACACCGGGGATTGGTACTGGGAGGCATACCGGTACCGGGAACAAGATCGGTACCTGCGACCGGAGCGGTGCCGGGAGGTTGACCGAGATCTCGAGGCTTGACGTCGGGAGTGGCTATGAGAGTCACGGTGCCTGGAGCGGTGCCAGGAGCTGGATCGGTGCCTAGTGCACCAGGCCGGCGAACAGGACGCTGACTGGTGCCGCGACTGTGACCGGTACCAAGATGGAGAACGGTGCCGGGACTGCGAGTGGCGTCGGGACCTGGATTGGCGACGGGACCGAGAACATCTGTGGGACCGTGATCGTGAACGGTGCCGCTCTGCGGTGCTGACGGAGGGTGGTCTGATCAAGGCAGGCTTGCCGATCGACCGTATAACCCGCACCGGTGGTGCCGGGGATTGAGGCAGCGCAGACTCCGTCATTGCAATCAATTCCCTCGCGGTGGAAAATGTCTCTGGCGTGGAGGGAATAGTGAGCTCAACCACGGCTCGCACCGGGGAGCTTTCAGGCACCGGATTCGACGGCTCTTGCATGGCCGGAATCGATGGTGCCGATGTTGTCAGTGCCACGGCAGGTATCGGTGCCGGGCGGTCCGACTTAGTTGAGCGCTCGGGCTGCGGAGCAGGTGGCGCAGACGCAGCAGGAGTCTTGTGCCTCTTCGCCCTCGGGGAGATGAATCGGTGCCGAGCGGACGTCGGTGCCAGTGCCGGCCGGTGCCGAGAGGCCTTGGCGGTACCGGCGCAATCCGGTGCTGAGGGAGTGCTTCTAGCTGAAGACTGTCCAGCGCTTGGTGCCAAGGGCAGAGGAGTAAGAGCTGTCTCCATCAGGAGCTGCTTGAGACGAAAGTCCCGCTCCTTTTTTGTTCTCGGCTTAAAGGCCTTACAAATGCGGCACTTATCTGTTAGGTGAGATTCCCCAAGGCACTTAAGACAGGAGTCGTGGGGATCTGTTGGCATCGGCTTGTGGCAGGCCGAGCACGGTTTGAAACTCGGTGATCTGGGCATCGGCCCCGGCACCGGGTGCGGGGAAGGGGTTAATCCCCGAACCCCTCTTAACTATATATACTAACTATACTACAAACGAATAAAGTTAACTCCAACTATAGAAATTTGAACTATATACACAAGAATTAATGAGAGAACTACGAGTAGCTAGGGAAGTGGAGGTCAGCTAAGCCGCGCTCCACTGTTCCAACGACCGACACGGGCGGTAAGAAGGAACTGAAGGGCCGTTAGGTCGGCAGGGGTATATATTTGGTGCTCTAGCGGTGCCACTCCAGGGGGCGACCCAGCCGACCCACCGAGTGTTGCTAGGGTAAAAATCTTCCGACGAACGTGCACGCGGATGAGCAAGCACTCGAAGAAGAACTAGTATCGCCTGGAGCGTGTCCGCTCGGTGCTCCATAACTGTTAAGAGCCACACCGTGGCTTCTTTCTGGTGTGCCGTGTTCTCTTTTCGGACCCTTTTCTCGCTGTCCTGCCAATCCTTCAATTCTTTTTTCTCAGTGGTGGAGAGCATCATAATCTCACGCATAAAGTCCTCCTTAGTTCTTCTTGGACACTTTTTAATTCTGCGCAGCCATTTTGCCACCGATAAGGGAGGATGGCCTCCCAAGGTCATCTCTGTGAAGTTTAAATGCAACGTTTTACAGAAGCAGTATTGTTTGCAACACAGACAACACTGATTCAGTGCTTTAATACACAGCAAGTACTCACACACCTGTCACTGACTGGCTGACCCCAGGCAAGCACACATGAGCCTCAAGACCCCCAAATGGTGAGTAGCCGCAGGGGAAGGGGAAATCACTGTTCCCGGATCCTGCTGTATACTGGGCACGTGGCTCTTGGGGAGAGCCAGCACTGTAGAGTGGGTCTGATAATCATTCCTGTCCCCACACTTTCCACTGGATGTGATCATTATGGAAGATATCTTGCTACTGAGGGTGAAGAGGGAATCAAGGGAAGGTCTTCTCCAAGCTTGCGGCTTCTTTTCCCTACAAAGCAGCAGAAGAGGCTTCAGGAAGAATTGAATTCTAGTGCTTCTAACAACCACTGCTCTGAGCCCAGGGTTCTATTCCCAGGTCTATCACTGACAGGCAGAATAAGTGTCAGGAACAGCTCAAGGTTTCATAGGGACCATAATCTGCCCCAAGTGTTCCTAGCTCTGTAGGTCACACTCTGGATCTTGTGTCCGGAATGGCACTGGAGGTCACGGGGGAGCGGAACTCCCAGACAGACGACTGACTCTTGTGGTCTAGGATCAAGACACATCTTGATGGGAAAGAAAGGCCTGTTTAGAGGGCTTCCCTTGGAGGTGAATGGAGCCTGGGAGATCATGGACAGGCCAGAGGGAGAATACTGTTCATCCTTCAGACCATTCTGTCAATGGTTTTACAGATTCCAAGGCCAGAAGGGACCATTGTGATCATTTGGTCTGACCTCTTGTATAGCACAGACGAGAGAACTGCTCCGTAATAATTCCTAGAGCAGATCTTTTAGAAAAACATCTTATCTTAACTTGTCAGTGATGGAGAATCCACCATGACTCTTGGTAATAGTTCCAGTGATTGACAACCCTTATTGTCAAAACTTTACAGGTTATTTCCTCTCTGAATTTGTCTAGCTTCAACTTCCAGCCATTGTATCATGTTAAGACCTTTTTCTACTAGGCTGAAGTGACCATTAGCAAATTTTTGTTCCCCAAATAAGTACTGTAGACTGTAACCAAGTCACACCTTAACCTTCTTTTTGCTAAGCTAAATAGATTGAACTCCTCAAGTCTAATCCTTTAATCATTCACGTGGCTACTCTCTGAACCCTCTCACTGTGGACACCAGAACTGGACACAGTATTCCAGCAGCAGTCACACCAGTGCAAAATATAGAGATAAAATAATTTCTCTACTCCTGCTCAAGATTCCCCCGTTTATGCACCCAAAAATCCCATTAGTCCTTTTGGACATAGTGTCACAGTGGGAGCTCATGTTCAGCTGATTATCCACCATGACCCCCAACTCTTGTTCAGAGTCATTGCTTCCCTATCCTATCAATATGACCTACATTCTGTGTTTGCTTAGAATGGCCCCAAATAGCCTGGATCAGATGACCTTCAGGACATATGGCAAGGCCTATCTAGGTGCATGGGCTGCCGCAGAGGTGGGTTTTTGAGGGGAATCAGCAAGGAACTATATGCTCAGTGACTATTAAATTTAATTGTGTTTGTCTGGCAGAGGTGCCTGAAATGTTGGATAGACACCCCCTTTTCATTTTTGTATAAATCTAAATAAATAGGTAAATAAAAACCTTTGACCCAGTAGCCCATGAATGCCCACTCAGGTCATCATGGTTTACAGAGACCCTGCAACAGGTGAAGCCATAGGGTGTTTGGCTGGTATGCCAGTGGAGGAAGTCAAGAAATGTGTCTCCATCAGATCTGTTAAAGCAGGATGACAGCTTGGTATATCTGCACAGCCTCCAATCATCTACTGTCAAGCTTCTTTCATAGTGAAGAATATAAAGTTACTTTGTGGCTTTAACTCACTCACTTGGCCCTGAACTGTCTGCTTCCACAGACGGAGAACAATGGTTTGAGGGGTCAATGCTTGTTCATCTCTTAGTGTCAGCCAGTCTCATCCACTGAGGCTCTGGAGGGGCTGGATTCTCTTCCTCACCCCCCGATCCCACAGTTTGTCAGTTGGATCCATGCCCATCCTGACTGGTGAAGGGAGCACCAGGGCAAGTCCTGGGTCCGTTGCTGGTGGAGATGATCCGAGTCTGCCCATGGGTAGCAAGATACCTGATTGAAAAAGCTATCATGCAGCCCCTGGTTAATAAAGCACCACTTGACACTGACAGTCTCAACAGCTCGCAACCCATCCAGGAGATGGTGTGGGAAGTTCAGCTCTCCTCAGATTACCTACATTCTGGTCAGCCAGGTGTTTGAGCAGGAACTGCACTGGTTGCACAGGGTGAGGATTTTCTCCTGGCAATGAACAAGAAAGAAGTGTCCATGCTCGTTTTAATCACATTCTGACACCACGGGCCATAAGGATTGATTGGGTCATCTAAAGACACAGGATGCTGCTGAGTGTTCAGACCCCTCTGGACGTTCAGTAAGAATGGTCTAGGACAATTCCTCTTCTGCCCAGAGGATTCTCACGTGGGGCTCTGCAGGGCTGATTTCATGTCTCTTGTGGAATGTGTATGAGAGGGTGTTAGGAGAGTTACTGAGGAAATGTGTTGCACATGTAGGAATCCAGTTTGCTGATGATGCTCAGCTCTAAGCTTCCATCCTTCCCAACACAACTGGGGCAGTGGAACGAATAACTTGTCTTTATGAACTAAGGGAATGGATGAGGGTGAACACGCACATACGAAACATCTACAGTACAGACCCGTTTATGCGCGAATCTGCTTAAAGCGCGGTAGCACCATGCCTCCCAGTGCTACCTATTTAACACGAGACTCATTAACACATGGTACAGGAACTTGCTATGTAGCACCACAGATTTGCTCACTAACTCACTGACATAGAAATCGACAGGAAGTGTGGAGCAGAAATGTGTTGTACGTCTTTACCAATATCGATGGAAGCTGATTTCGGTGATTGTGTCATGCACAACTTCAGGCATTTCCGAATTTCTGAAACAGTTAAACATGAAGGAAATTATTTATTTAGTTAAAAAAGCTTGGGACAGAGTAAAACAAAAGTCCATTGAAAACTGCTGGATGAAGGATCTCAGTGATGTCTTTTCTGTCAAAGACGGCTCAGACTCGGAAAACTCCAGCAGTGGCACTGATTCAGAGCCAGACTTTGAAGGATTTTCAGAAGAAGACGTCCTACAAACACACACACAGACAAAAGAGGATAAAGATAAACTTCTCTTTCAAATGATAAAAGATTTTAGTTTGGATACATCGCCGGAAATCATTATCAAGTGGCTGGGAATGGATGAAGATTGCCCGACTTCAGAATTTCTGTCCGAGGAAGAAATATTAACGGGCCGTGAGGCTACGTCAGACCGCAAAAGTGATGGCGAGAATTCTAATAACGCAGGCCTCAATGACTATGACAATGACGATGAGAATGTCGTTGAAAAGGTCAAAATTTTGCCCACAGAAGCCCTTAGTGCTGTAGAAACTTGTAAGATGTATGGAGGAGCAAAATGCGGAAAATATCGAAATCATTCATCTGCGGCAAATGACAGACTTCATAAGAAAGAAAAAAATGCGAGCATGAAAGAGCAGAAAATAACGGCTTTTTTTCCTAAGTGAATCATAGACACTTTTTTCAGCATGGCCCTCTTAACCTGTGGTCCGTTAACATGTGGTCATGACAGCTTGACTCCCGACATCCGCACATAAACGGGTCTGTACTGTATCATGTTAGCGAGCAGCAGGTGGAGAACAATAGTACAGCTCTACAACAGTGACAATGAGCATAAGCTACTAAACAACAGTCCACTGGAAAGGAAAGAAACCTTATTCTACCCTTTTAAAATTGCTGAATTATTTCTCTCTGAAAAACGTCAGTTGCACATCTGGTGTCAACACTTTGCATGCTTGGAAGGAAGGATAGCTCAGTGGTTTGAGCATTGGCCTGCTAAACCCAGGGTTATGAGTTCAATCCTTGAGGGGGCCATTTGGGGAACTGGGGTAAAAATCTGGGGATTGGTCCTGCTTTGAGCAGGGGGTTGGACTAGATGACCTCCTGAGGTCCCTTCCAACCCTAATATTCTATGATGTATACAAACAGATAAAACTAAACCCCATAGATCTGTGTACCTGATATTATCCCTTCATTAATAGTCCTTCCACTAACATTGGTTTTGTTCTGCTGATACTATATCAGGTGCAAAGGAAGTGCAGATGGTCCATAATATTAATAGAAGTGTTGGAATGTTAACCATGTCACAGATATTCTGCATCTTTTGCCTGAACAATTCACAGCCTTACCGGCTTATTCAAACCCTCCCCCGACCTTATGAGCTATTCTCACCCAATCAGGGAAAAGAAACAATGCCATGTGACTTATTTACTAATTATAACTAAACAAAACAACTCAGATTTCAAATACCTATAGCAAACAGTACATGTCTGATCCTCAGAGTAAAGGTGCTGGCAAAAAAAAGGAGAGGAAGTTGCAATCTGCTCATGGGCGTTACACAAACAGGGTAAATGATTCTATTCAGGTTCTTATCCTGAGCTCCTCACCATATGTCTTTCCATGGTATTATTCAGTGTGACGTCTTTGCTCAGCTCTAATATGTACATAGCCTACAGAGAGTTAAGTAGTAAGAAATCTAGTTCTTGAGAACAGGTTCCTCAAGAAAAGAGAGCCTAGAACTAGCCCTTAGCACTAGGTTTGTATTGCTGCAGTGTTCATAGGACTCTGTTGCTGCACAGAACTAGCTACATCAGGGGCCCCCTACACCCTCAAGATTCACTTACACAGATTTCATCAAACTTCCCAAAGTCCAGGGTGCCATATCTGTCGATGGGTGGCCGAATGTATTCACAATATTCACTGTTCTTGACCATCTCCAGCTGCCGCACGCAGCACACATACGCAAGCCGGGTCTGGATCTCTGCCATGTTCAGCACCTGCCAATCAGCCCCAGATAGCCATCAAATGCATTGCAAGACTTTCATTAGCACAACTTGCCCTGACTGGCAACGGTAAAATGGAGAAATGCACTCCAGTGACTCAGGCGTATCTGCAGAGGCTGCCACATCCCACCTCCCTCAGCCTCCCAGGAGCACACTGCCAGCCAATCTGTCATCAATGGCAGAGACTCAGCTTCCATCTAACAAATGAGATCTTTCTGCAATTCAAGCAGAAGTTGGTTGTTAATTCCAGGAAATACTGGCACCTAGAAGGAGATATATAGCATGACATAGGAGGGGCGCGAAGCTCTCTCAGGGTGGGGATGAGTAACGAGCCAGCTTGATTTTCTAGTGCCAGACCCTGCTTTAGGTGGCAGCTAGGTTTGATTCGTTTTCATAGCCTCTCATTCCTTGGGACAGAGAACAGCCCAGTGTGGTATGGAGGCAGCATGTTCAACCTCACTCTATCACTCACAGCAGACACCCACTGGGGGAGTCCAGTACTATGGAGCTCTGAAAAGGAATCCTGTCCAGGCCTTAGACCAGGCCTTTTCAAGGAGGCGGACTGCTAAAGCGGGAGACCCTAAGGATTACAGCAGGGACACAGGGAACCAGAAGGAAAATGGAGGAAATTACACATTAATCCAAGCTGATCTGACTTCACCCAGGAAGGAAATCCATAGCTCATGCAGCCTGTCATGAAAATAAACATCTAAGAATTTATTATTACTGCCCAATGCAAAAATCCCTACGTTCAGCAGCAAAGAAACACAGCAAAGAGGACAAAGCTTCACTCACTTTCATTTCTAAAGCAGCCAAATCCTAACTGCATCAAGATTAGTTGTGCCAAATTCACTCCAATTGGAGAGGGGCTCTTTCACCCCTATCAAAACCAGGTCCCTGGCTCTTCTTTATATTCAGAGAGCAGTTTGGGAGAAGAGGTATCTGTGCTTGTACAGCACCTAGCACAATGAGGTCCTGGTCCATTTCCAGGGTTCCTAGGTGCCTCCATAATACAAATAACGAATAATAATAATATTATAATGCTGTAGTCCCCCACTCAGCCCCCAGAGGAATTTGCTCTTGCGTGGAGAGCTGGAGTTGGACTCCTTAGAGGAGCAAATGATTGGTATTCGGCTGTGTGAGCGCCACTTCTAGCTTCTCCCCAGATTCAGACAACTGAATTCTCCCATAACATTTTATTTTCTTTTATGCTGGGACCTTGCCCAGCTTTCCCACACCCCAAGATGCAGGTGACAGAGCAATCGATTCCCAGTCTTGTTTCTAAGATACATAGTGGGACAGTTCCCTTCTGTTTACTGAAAATCACTGTGATTTTAACCTAAGCTTACGGTACCTTCACTTTTTCAACTAGGGGATTCCATCTCTTCCACAGCAGCCACCAGCCAGACAGAGCATCGCCATAGTTGGTGAGGTCCGTTTCATCCCGGCTGCCCACATCAATTGCTATCACCACTTTTGCCCCCATGGACCTTGCAACATCCGCTATTGGGAACAAAGCCACATCATCATTACCCATCACTCCTCTCTTCTACAGCACTTACCTTTCTGGAGCTGGCCACTGGAAGCAGGGAAATGTATTTCCAAGGATCACAACAGACCACGCAAGCACAGCATGGGACAGCACAACAAGATTCCTTTTCATACAGCTTCCAGCACAGACATTCATAATGCTTTGCAGGGAGAATTACTTACCTCAGAATAATGCTATACTAATTATACTCTTCATAGTAATGTATGGTACCTGGGTATAACTATTTCTTTATAATCCCTATTTATTCTAATAATTTTCTTTCAGAAACTAACACAAATGTTGAACATTAAAAGAAAGACCTTTGGGATCATCCTTATCATAGCAAATCCCAAAGGGACATGTCCTCTTTACAGATGAAGCACCACCCAGATAAATCTCTGGCTAGGTCCTTAAGGTGGCCTGGCTGTATATTCAGTTTAGGTCCGCCACAGGCAATCTTATTGCACCACAAAGGTTCTTGCACCCACATGATCACTGGCTGCATAGCTGCCTTGATTGATACATGAATGAAGCAGCACAAATGCAAGAGGACACAGAAGAGGTCAAGGCAGAATGACCAACTGGGGAGATAAATTGGTATAGGTCAGAGGTTGGGAGAATATCAGTCCATGAAGAGCTTTGAAAGTAAGGAGGAAAATTTTGCTTAGATTTAGAAATGGACAGATTAGTGATGGTGACAGGATGGAGGAGCATTTCCCACTTCCTGAGGGGACAGAGTGGTCTGGCCATGACATTCAGGAGCCTGACAGTTTAAGGAGTAGGAATTTAGGAAGATGCTAAAGGAGGGATTTGGGGTGCTGGGCAACTCACAGAAAAGAGAAATGTGGGGAGGAGAAAAACTTCAAGATCCAGGATAACTATTCCAGAATCTCTATGGATAGTAAGTCCATGCTTGAATAATAAGAATATAGCAGTAGGGATATACTACTAACCACCTGACCAGGATGGTGATAGTCACTGTGAAATACTCAGGGAGATTAGAGAGGCTATAAAAATAAAAATGGAGGATTTCAACTATGCCCATATTGACTGGGTACATGTCACCTCAGGACGGGATGCAGAGAGGAAGTTTCTTGACACCTTAAATGACTCTTTCTTGGAGCAGCTAGTGCTGGAACCCACCAGAGGAGAGGCAATTCTTGATTTAGTCCTAAGTGGAGCACAGGATCTGGTCCAAGAGGTGAATATAGCTGGACCGCTTGGTAATAGGGACCATAATATAATTAAATTAAAATCCCTGTGGTGGGGAAAACTCCACGTCAGCCCAACAAGGTAGCATTTAGTTTCAGAAAGGGGAACTACACAAAAACGAGAAAGTTAGTTAAACAGAAATTAAAAGGTACAGTGCCAAAAGTGAAATTCCTGCAAGCTGCATGGAAACTTTTTAAAGACACCATAATAGAGGCTTAAAAATGTATATCCCAAATTAAAAAACATAGCAAGAGGACCAAAACGGTGCCACTGTGGTTAAACAAGAAAGTAAAAGAAGCAGTGAGGCAAAAAGGCATCCTTTAAAAAGTGGAAGTTAAATCCTAGTAAGGAAAATAGAAAGGAGCATAAACTCTGACAAATGAAGTATAAAAATATAATTAGGAAGGCCAAAAAAGAAGTTGAAGAACAGCTAGCCAAAGACCCAAAAAGTAATAGCAAAGATTTTTTCAAGTACATCAGAAGCAGGAAGCCTGCTAAACAACCAGTGGGACCACTGGATGATCAAGATGCTAAAGGAGCACTCTGTGACGTTAAGGCCATTGCAGAGAAACTAAATGAATTCTTTGCATCGGTCTTCACAGCTGAAGATGTGAGGGAGATTCCCAAACCTGAACTAGGTGACAAACCTGAGGAACTCTCCCAGACTGATTAACTAAGCAATAATAAGTCACCAGGACCAGATGATATTTACCCAGGAGCAGGGAGTCTCGGGGACAGTCAGGGCACAGGGAGGGGGCAGAGGGTGGGGGGGCGGTCAGGGCACAGGGACTGGGGGGGATGGATTGTGGGTGTTCCGGGGGTCTCTCAGGACACAGTGGGGGGGGGGCTAGGGGTTGGGGCAGTCAGGGGACAGGGGCAGAGGTTGGGGCGGTCAGGGGACAGGGAATGGGGGGGTTGGATTGTGGGTGTTCTGGGGGTCTGTCAGGACTCAGCGGGGGGGTGGATAGGGGTTGGGGCAGTCAGGGAACAGGGGGCAGAGGTTGGGGGGGCGGTCAGGGGACAGGGAATGGGGGGTTGGATTGTGGGCATTCCAGGGGTCTGTCAGGACTCAGTGGGTGGAGGAGTGGATAGGGGTTGCGGCAGTCAGGGGACAAGGAGGAGGGGTGGGGTCCCAGGGTGGTGGTGGTGGTGTCTCTGGGGGATGGTGAGGGGACAAGGAGCAGGATGGGTCGGGGATTCTGAGGGGGGCAATAAGTGGGTGGGGGTCGGATAGGGGGCAGGGCCAGGCTGTCTGGGAGGCACAGCCTTCCCTACCCTGAAGCTCATTCAGCAGTTTGAGGCTTGCAGAAGAGCCAAGCTGTTAGCTTTTCCAGTAGGGCCACCGTCCCTTTCACTTCTCAAATGCCAAATTATAGTCTATATTTAATTTCGGTGCCATAGGGAGATTCATATCAGGGGAGGGGAGCTTCATTTAAAATTAGGCACTGGGGGAGGGATCACATGAGTAGAGCAATATCCTTCCCAATGCTACCAAGGGAGACCCCCCCACTACATTCCCTGAGGCTCCAGAGGGGTTAATTCGGTGGTTCTCAAACTTTTGTCCTGGTGACCTTTCACATAGCAAACCTCTGAGTGCGACCCCATCCCCTTATAAATTGAAAACACTTTTTAATATATTTAACACTATTCTAAATGCTGGAGGCAACGCGGGGTTTGAGGTGGAGGCTGACAGCTCGCGACCCCCCAGTAATAACCTCGTGACCCCCCTGAGGGGTCCTGACCCCCCAGTTTGAGAACCCCTGGGTTAATTTAATTTTAGCACCCTGTGTCCATTCACATGCATGTGCTATTTTGAACATGTCAGTTTTCACAACATAGGCTCATCCCAGATTCTGGAACAAGCTCAAATGCTCAGTTCGTGGAGTATGTACATAAGCTATACTAAAGACAAACCCACAGTAACCATCTCCAGTTTGTGAGGGACCCCATGGAGCCAGTCTCTAGGAAACAGATAAATGCATGGAGGTTAAGTCCATTAATGGCTATTAGCCAGGATGGGTAAGGAATGGTGTCCCTGGCCTGTTTGTCAGAGGGTGGAGATGAATGGCAGGAGAGAGATCACTTGATCATTACCTGTTAGGTTCACTCCCTCTGGTGCACTTGGCATCGGCCATTGTCGGTAGACAGCATACTGGGCTGGATGGACCTTTGGTTTGACCCAGTATGGCTGTTCTTATGTTCTAACATAAATGAACCCAAAGTTATGGAGACAGATGAGAGTTAAGGAAGCCAGCAAAGTATCAGAAACCTGGAAAAATCTGTGACTGGATGGGCTCAGGCGTTTGATCACAAGCTGAGGTGGTTCAAAAGTTTTGGATTTTTTTTAAGCAGAATTTTTTTATTGTTTCTTTAAACAATCAAACACAGCAAGCAGCAAATATTTGGCCACACACTTCTGAAACCCCAAACCATGTTCAGGTTTTGGCAGACTAATTTCAGCTTTTCAATTAAAAAAAAAACCACAACAAATTTTGAAGGAAAGCAGACATTGTCCGTGATTTTTTTCTTTTTTTAAAAACCCCTAGTTTTCGATCCAGAAAAAGTTTTGATGGAAAATATTTGTCCAACCCTTTTAATGAGCTTTAGTGCCTTTTAGCACTAGCTGATGCTGAGAACCAGTGATACCTTGTAAAGAAGTTTTCTCAAAACTAGGTTTATGCAGAAGGTTTATTTTTCCCAGGGCTGCCCGTGAGGGGGAGCAAGTGGGGCAATTGGCCTGGGGCCCCACAGGGGCCCCCACGAGAATATAGTATTGCAATTTTTTTATGGAAGGGGCCCCTGAAATTGCTTTGCCCCAGGCCCCAGGAATCCTCTGGGCGGCCCTGCTAATGTGAAATTGCAGAACTGCTAACTGTGGTGTGTAACCTATCATTTAAATCAGCTTCTGTACCAGATGACTGGAGGATAGCTAATGTGACACCAATTTTTAAAAAACTCTCCAGAGGTGAGAGTTACAGGCTGGTAATTACTGGGCAAATTGGTTGAAACTATAGTAAAGAACAGAATTGTCAGACACATAGATGAACATGATTTGTTGGGGAAGAGTCAACATCATTTTTGCAAAGGGAAATCATGCCTCACCAATCTACTATAATTCTTTGAGGGGGTCAACAAGTATGTGGACAAGGGGAATCCAGTGGATATAGTGTATTTAGATTTTCAAAAAGCCTTTGACAAGGTCTCTTTACCAAAGGCTCTTAAGCAAAGTAAGCTGTCATGGGATTAAAGGGAAGGTCCTCTCATGGATCAGCAACTGGTTAAAAGGTAGGAATAAATGGTCAGTTCTCACAATGGAGAGAGGTAAACACTGGTGTCCCCCAGGGGTCTGTACTGGGACCAGTACTATTCAACTATACCATACAGATCGCAGATGATCTGGAAAAAAGGGTAAACAGCGAAATCTGAAGATGATACAAAACTACTCAAGATAATTAAGTGAAAAGCAAACTGAATTACAAAGCAATCTCGCAAAACTGGGTGACTAGGCAATAAAATGACAGATGAAATTCAATGTTGATAAATGCAAAGTGATGCATATTGGAAAGCATAATCCCAACTATACATATAAAATGATGGTGTCTAAATTAGCTGTTACCACTCAAGAAACATCTTGGAGACATTGTGGATAGTTCTCTGAAAACATCCACTCAATGTGCAGTAGCAGTCAAAAAAGCAAACAGAATGTTGGGAATCATTAAGAAAGGGATAGATAATAAGACAGAAAATATCATATTGCCTCTATATAAATCCATGGTACGCCCACATCTTGAATACTGCGTGCAGATGTAGTCGCCCCATTTCAAAAAAAGATGTATTGGAATTGGAAAAGGTTCAGAAAAGGGCAACAAAAACGATTAGGGGTGTGGAATAGCTTTCGTATGAGGAGAGATTAATAAAACGGGGACTTCTCAGCTTGGAAAAGAGACGACTGGGGGTGATATGATAGAGGGGTATAAAATCATGACTGGTATGGAGAATGAATATTAGGAAGTGTTATTTACTCCTTCTCATAACAGAAGAACTAGGGGTCACCAAATGAAATTAATAGGCAGCAGGTTTAAAATAAACAAAAGGAAGTATTTCTTCACACACAAAAAGTCAACCTGTGGAACTCTTTGCCAGAGGATGTTGTGAAGGCCAAGACTCTATCAGGGTTCAAAAAAGAACTAGATAAGTTCATGGAGGATAGGTCTATCAACAGCTATTAGTTAGGATGGGCAGGGATGGTGTCCCTAGCCTGTTTGCCCGAAGCTGGGAATGAGTGACGGGATTATCACTTGATGATTACCTATTCTGTTCATTCCCTCTGGGGCACCAGCCATTGGACACTGTCGGAAGACAGGATACCAGGCTAGATGGACCTTTGGTCTGACCCAGTATGGCCATTCTTATGTTCTTATAACTGAGGTTCTCAGAACGGCTATGCACTGTGACAGTCACAACTCTGTAGGGCCAGTTCAGAGGCTAATTCAAACCAGAACTGAACTCTCACTAGGTCTATGTGACTACACAATCCAGTCCACCATCCATTCTTGAGCCAATCCTCAACATCATCTTCAGACACTGTGCACTCTCAGAATGTACAGATGGATAGCAGGGACTGGTGGAAAGATTGCTAGATTAGGAATTCATATTTGTAGAGAGAGACCCAAGCTGCAATCGGCAAATAAAGTTTTCAAATTTGTGGGAGCATTTGGAGTTCTGCCCTTTAGGGAGATAAGGGCCTTTTGCAAAATTTGGATCTGGGTTTGAATTTTTAACAGCAGCCCCATCCTCCACTCTCCCAGATTGGGCTGCTCAGATTCCAGGCCTTTTACTCAGGCTGCTCTCTAATTATTTGCACACAGCTCATGGGAAATGTGCTACGAAAACAAAATTTCAAAGCACTGGCTATTATGACAAAAACTCTGACCTCCTCTCTTCCATAAACATTTGACAACATAACTAAAAACACACACACTGTTTAACATTCCTGGCTTCATTTGGTGTTAAAATGTACAGCTGGCTAATGAGAAAAACATTTTAATAGGTTGATTTTGAGATTTATTTTCATTGATTTTAATGTTTCATTGAATGTAATGGTATGTGAATTCTCCTGTTAAGAATGATATTGCTTTGAATCTTAGACACTAAGAGCAGTTAATATTTCACCATTGTTGCATATTTAGAAATCAGTTCATATTTATGCTCTGTTCTTCCAACAGATTCAAGGAAAAAGACAACCATACATTTATAGTTTTATTCTTTCGCTCCTCCCCAACCCTTTTTTAAAAATACACACTGGAATATGTTTAATAATTAGCCTGACATTATATTTTTGGCAAATTATTTGAAAGGGAACATTCCATCCCAAGAGGCCGTCTTGGAAAAGCCTGTATAACAACAAAGCAAAGGCCCTGTATCCAGACGACAATGCATCTCTGCTAGCCTCCAAGAGATCAGAATGGAGTTGTTCTGGAAGGTAATCACACTGACATATGCCTGTGCAGATCGAGTTTTACTATCTGTCTTCCTGGTGAATTCCAAACAAATATCTACAAACATACCTGGAAGATTGTTGATATAACCTCCATCCATCAAGAGATGTCCATCCTTTGGATCACAGAGAGGGGGCATGTACCCAGACAGTGACATGCTGGCACGGACATACCTCCAAAGGGAACCTACAGCAACGAGAGGGAAGACATCCATACTAACCCAGTATGGCAGGAATGGGTGGGGGCGGCTTTCAGAGTCATTACATATAATTTTGTGACAGATAATATCCCGAGGGTTGGATTGCAGAATGTTATTAAAGCATCTGAATGACTCCCAAATCATAATGCAGGCTAGGAAAAGGGTTACTCAGTCTCCAACTCAGCAAAGCACTTAAGCACACACTTAACTTTAACCATGATCCTAAGCACTTTCCTGTATCACAGCCTCCACCACCATGAAACAACAAGGTTTCTTCTGCGGACAAATGATGGAGAGGAATCACTAGCCTCAACTGTGCTGAAGGCCATTAACCCCCAGGAAATGCCACATGCGGTGGAGCTGAACACATGGGATACGCATTTGACTCCCTCCTCTCCCCCCAAGTTTTACCTGTGTTTAGATTTTTAACAGGACACCAGAGACATCACTATAAAGATGCGGGATTCACCCCCTGCACCCTTTTTGCTAAAGCAACGTTTCAACTTACAATGCAATTCTGAGGAACGAATTGCATCGCAAGTCCGAGGCCTCCCTGTATCTATAGCTTCCAGCCCTTCTAGCAACTCACTTTCCACTCATGTTCTATATGCCAAAGTGATCTGCCGGTTCATGTACCCTTGCTTGCCGTTTAACCTTTCATTTTCCATGCAGGCTGCTCCAGTTTCTGAACAGCTCAGCCCAGCTCTGCCAAACAGCATCAAGGAGACCCACCACCCAGCATGCTGCTAACTGGCTGGAGGAGCACACCACGGTCCTAGTTAACCTCTGGTGTAGATATACCAGGGATCCTTATTCCAGCTGGAGCTCCAGAAATAACCCCTTCTATGAGACCGTTTTGAAGAGGCTGGTGGAGGTGGGCACCCACCAGACTGGTGAGCAGTGCAGGAAGTGCATCAAGCACCTGAAGCAGCTCTACTACAAGGTGAAGGATGCAAATGGCAGGTCAGACAGGCAATGCACACTCTACATGCCCCTGCTATGAGGAGCTAGACTGGCTGCTTGCCACCCTGAGCACAGAGCCCACCGTCCGTCATGACATAATATTGACCGGGGACGATCTCATGCGTGATCCAGCCTGAATGCAAAGCAGGGAAAATTAAATTTAAACACGCAAGTAGTGACTCTTTCAAACTACCTTTATAATTATTCCTTGCACAACAATTAAAAGAGTACAGGCTTTGCGAGCATGAGCGCAAATCTTTGCAAATTCTGCGTCACATCAATGTAATGATATAGATTTATACCTTGACTAGTAAAGCACTGTCCCAAACACCATGGCTTATAAGTCCCTTGGGCTGCACGAAGTGGTAAAGACCCTTTTGGACCTCAGTGCTGGTCCTTTTTGTTCTGGCTAGTCACAGGAAGCTGCCTGGGATGGGATGCGGGAAAGTGGGGAGAATCCACTCTGCTGCTAGCAATCCTCTGCTTCCTAGTTTGGCATCATGTTGTTCACCTGAATTTTCTTTCACTACCTGCAGGTGATGCTTGAAAATGTTTCCTGCAGCAGAAACTTTAGTCTATCAGTCAGATACCTGGACAGAGCAAACTTGCTATGGCTGTCCAGAATTTACCAAACCTCTCCACTTGCTGATATGCTGTTCAATCAGCATATACCAAAAAATCTCCTTTGCCTGGATGGATGGAATACCAGCACAGGTCTGGGAAACAGCTTCTCTTTTCCATTCTGGGACCTCCAGAAGATTTGTATCTTCTGGCCTGAAACAATGTTACAACCAACACTGGTAACACTGCCCTTGCTAGGACTTCACACCTCACCCTCTCTCAGCCAAGCCCAAATTTTTAAAACCTGGTTAATGAAATGCACATCTAATTCTAACCAGAATGTGTCTGTGGACTGCCAACATTAGCTGTAATAAAAGCATTGCAAAGTGATAGAACTGTAGCCTAGTGTTGATGCAGAACATATAGTAAGAGACTAGTTCCTTTTTCAACCATGACCAAAGAAATGCTCTTTCACTGCCTTGGCAAGCACTTCCACCTCAGATGGACCGAGCCTCCCAGCCAGGACTCTGGTGGATAGGACTGTCCATTAGTAGGGTGTGATGAATGTGGAAATTTTGATAATATATTTTTTATTCCTCTGCATGCCTCAGTTTCCCCTGGGCTTTGCACTGTTATGCATTGAGCGTAAAGGGGAGGCAAAAGGTGTTTGACTCACACAGAAACCTGGTTGGAGACCAGAGACATGAATAAACTCAATAAAGTCTGCACATGTGACTGGAGGCAATCCCAATGGCTGGGACAGACACACCTAGCAATAACAGCGAAGAGGAAGGAGATTCCCTTCCCCCCATACCTCTCTGCAGAGAAGCAGAGAAAAGGCCCCAAGCTAGAGAACAAAGTGGAAAGATTCTGTGGCTGAGATAAGTAGGGATATTATTTTTCTGTGATTAAAAAAAACTCCATTAAAAAAAAACATAAAAATCTGTGTTTTTCCACGATTAAAATGAAATGCTGAACTTTAGTTTCCTTGGCCACAATATATATAGGTATCATTTGAACAAAATGTTTTATTGATATACTTACAATTTTAAAGCAAGTTCAAAGACTACTAGAGCCTTCAATCATTATAATAAAATAAATAGAGTTGCAATTTGTATTTCTTACATATACCAAATACTTCTATGTCAATTTTCTGAAAATACAGAATACAGTATTTTTAATGCACAAAAAATGAAGCAAAAATTGCTTTTATATTAACATTACTCACTGTCTGAGTTAGTCTGGGAGGCTGAAGTGAAATTTGAGATGCACTAAAACATGAACACCTATACACCATTGGGTAACCTCTATACGCTGGAGGCAGTTTACTGGAATATGTTTAGCTATGTAAATTTAAAAAGCATTCAAAAATCAACCACAAGGGGGAGGTTGCGCACACTGAATAAGCGACACTGGTACTGTCAGTAAAATGTAGTTAATAGTTAATATATGTTTTTATTTTTTCACAAAATGTAAAAACTAAAGATTCTCTGTAAAAAACGTAAATTCCATGGTTTTCTGTGTCAAATGGATTTCTAGGATCCCTATTGATAAGAGTATTACAATAAAAATTGTTTACAAGTGTGGAAGTAGAGAAAGAATGGACAGGGACTTCAATGCAAACAGTCCCCTCTGTGAGCAAGAGTCAGGCTAGCTGTAATCCCAATAACATGAGATTTGTAGAAGCAAGAGTTGTGTGAGGCAAGTGGGAAAGAGCTGTGTGAGAAGCTGTTGTGACCTTGTGTTAGATAAGTATGGCATGTAGACTATAGTCTAAATAGAGGTGAGAAAAATAAGTTATCAGGATGACCTATGTATAAACAAAATGCAGCTGTTGCCCATTATTGTATGTAACAAAGGTATAAATGCTGCTGTGATTGTTTACCTAGCGAGAGACCTATTTAGTTCTCTCCCACCACGCAATTGCTAGAGATAATAAAGTATCTGACTTGCTGCACCCAACATGAGAGTGAGAACTCTGTTTTTCTCCAACAACTTGGGGGCTCGTCTGGGATGGCAACGCCTGCGGAGACAACGGCAGCTGCTGCGGACAGTTCCCCTTCGAACCCCATGGCACCACAATAGAGGTAAGAGACCTTTCTCCGACACAAATTACAGGCCCCCATCACAGCATCACATCTCTTCATCCACATCCCCCTCCTTTCCAAGGATGTGGGAAAACAAGGCATCTCTTACTTCTTTTTCCTGTCTGGACTCAGCCCCAGTGATTCCAGGTCTACCTTCTGGTTACCTATACCTAGCCTGCAAACCAGAAGTTTCTTAAAGACCACTCTATGTAAAAATACTCGCTTTTATCCTCACAGGTGTTGTGCAGAGTGCAGCAGGCCACAATAGAACAGAAGGCACTAGCCATATTATCATACAGTTTTATACGCCGTGTCACCTTGTCTTCAGCCTGCCAAATGGGCACTCCACCACTATCTGTAACTGCACCATCTCTTGCCAGGCCTTCTGGTATCAGAGGATGGTTTCACGAGCAATGGCAGGAATGGGAAGGTGGGACCCCCAAAAATGACAGTGGGCACAGACACGCCATTGAGAATTATGTCATTAGGAGGGAATAAAGTCCCTGCTCCACCCAGCAGGTAAAGGCCAGATCGTCTTAGCACCCTGGCCATTTTCCCTCTTTCCCCGGTGGTGTCCAAGAATCTGCCTCTGTGACTGTCCAAGGCTTGTAGAACCTGGGAATAGAACCCTTAGCAGTTGATATATTCACTTGGTTCTTCTGGCAGGCAAACTATGGACACACGTCTGCCATCAGTGGCCCCAGTGCAATTGGGAAACCCCATTTTCAATTGGGAAAGCCAGCTACTATTTCAGGCACATTTCTTATGCCCACCACCTGTTAGGTAAACCACAGTGAGAATCGCCTCACAAACCTCCACTTACACAACCCCAACAGTGGACTTGCCAACACCAAACTGGTTATCCATGACCTATAGCAGTCTGGGGTAGCCAGCTTCCAGGAGGCAGTTGCAACCCACTTCTGGACTGGTATGGCCGACCTCAATCAAGTGGTTTGACACTGAAGAATTGGAGCAAGATCCCTGCACAGCTCCATGAAGGTCTGCTTTGTCATTCAGAAGTTCTGGAGCCACTGTTGGTCATCCCAGGTCTGCATGACTATGTGTCCCCACCACACTGTGCCAGTTCTTTTGGACCAAAAGCACCAATTTACATATGTTGAATCCTCAATAATTGCAGCATTCATCAGGTCTGTCCAGTCTGCTGTGAATGACCCTCTAAGTCCAGCCACCTTCTGCATTTCAGAAAATGCTCCCCAAATGACATCCAGTGTTGCTGAATATCTGCCCTGCTGGATAAATGATTCACCTGCAAGCTGGAGCAGCTCATCCACTGGATCCATGCCTTACGTGTGAGTAACGTGCAGAGCTGGAAGTGTCTCAGCTAAACATGGCAGGCTAAAACTACTTCTGCATG
Organism: Mauremys reevesii; assembly: GCF_016161935.1. Taxonomy (NCBI): domain Eukaryota; kingdom Metazoa; phylum Chordata; order Testudines; family Geoemydidae; genus Mauremys; species Mauremys reevesii. The sequence goes on along the minus strand of NC_052641.1, from coordinate 2,327,873 downwards.
GGGAGCCAGGAAGAGCAGACAAGTTCTCCCACAATACACCACAAACCAATTCCTAGAGCAGTTCCAGCTGGTAAGATGCTAAGAACGCTGAGATACATGCCCAGAATCCTAGCACAAACATGTGTAACTGCATCACCAACATGGATGTGGGTAACTTGTTGTGTGGAAGCTTAGCTAACATGTGTCTGCCTGTGGGTGAGCCAGAATGTGGGCACACACTGCACTGTAGACATACCCTCAAATCTTCCCTGAATGGTTCCAATTATTTCTGTTAATAGTACTGAAATGAAGGCAATTATGACTGGTTAGAAGCAGAGAGATTTAATCAGGCAGGAATTGATTGGATCTGCTTCCTACAAAATGTACTGCTTTAAAGCTCCTATTTAGTTATTTTCTCCCCCTTATAATTTCTTCCCTATTCAGGTTTGCTGCAAATTGCATTTTCAAATAAGCCAAGTACAAATGTCACTCTCACACCAAGGGGTAAAGTTTCATTATATTAATGTTAAATTGGAGTTACAATGTTCCCTCCACAAGCTCTGTCCTCAATAGTTAGCCCTTAGCACATTGGACTTCAAATCTTGCTGGTCAAACTGGGTGTCGAGAATTTTGCATCTAGAATCTTTCATTAATGGTTCTTCTGAGCAGGGTATGGATTTGTAACAGTGTTTCTTTTGTCTATCAGAGGTCAATGCTGGTAGGACATTTGCTCTTCACTACTTCTGGTTATAGGTTTACTTGGGATTTCTACATGGGGAAAAGCTTGGCTTTTGGGATCTCATCAATAGAATACTGAAGACTGACTAATGCTTGAGGTTGATGTGTTTGGGGGTTTTTATTTTAAAACTTATTCTTGGAAAAAGGAATCTGTGTTCTCAAATGCCATGCAGGATGTAGCTGAATTAACAAAACAGACACACGGGTGGGGGAGGAGGAAGGCAGAAAGGTGTGCCAGCAGGAGCCAGCACTGAGAAGTGGCTGCCTATTGATTTTACAAGGTGTCTTCATAACTGGTATTTCAAAGATAGGCTGCTCTATAGTATTAAAGGCCTCTCCACAAACTACTCCACCAAGATAAGGCCGCTGGTGCTGAACAAAATTTGACCATAAGATCATTAATGTCAAGTGGTAACTCATTACATCTCAATGAATAGGAAGCAATTTGTAAGAGCGATTTTTGGCACTTGAAGAGCCCATTTATGATCCCCTAGAAGAGGAGACTGCAAGAGAATGATGAATGAGAGAACTAAAAGGGAAAGCTCCCAGCATCCTCCTATCCCTTTGCTATTGCACGTGTTTAGAAAGACGACATGGGAATCAGACGGGTATGTTTTACCGAGAGAAAAACAGAAGTGATCAAAGCCACATGGTAGAGTGCAAAACTTGTCACTATTTTCTTTCAAAGAGAAAATCACCTGCCCAGTATAGAAAATGAACACTGTGCTGTGAGTAGCGGCTAAATTCTAATCTATTGTCTTGGAACACTCCAGCTTGGTGTAGCATACTTGCAAATTTGTCACTTCCCTACTAAGAGTCAAATTCTCCAACAGCCCAGTTTAAAAGAAGCAGGGAGAACTCAGCCATATTTTTGAATGGTTTTGTGAAAAACCACAGAAAAGGACAATAATCTGGAGCCAAACTGGGGTGAAACTAATATTGCATAAGCAAAAATAGTCAACAAACCAATGGGCCTGGTTTCTCGTTTACACTAAGACCCTTTTACGCTGCTTTGGCAATGTAAGACAGCCTTAAAGTTATAAAGATCCCTATATAGTGCCAGAGCAATAAAGGGGCCATACTGTAAATAAGCATCTGACCCCATGTCTCTTCCTGGGGAGAACAGCTAGATTCATGAGGGCTTTTACTTAAATGCATGATTTTTACAATTAATTCTGATTTATGGGGAAGTTTTTGTATTCCATACATATTTTTATGAACACACTGGTGTCCATGAACTAATTTACACTCCATGCAGTGAATCATCTCGCCTATTTCAATTCCTCCAGGTGCTACAGCTTCTTGTTATCTGTGTGCAACCGTGGATCCTGGTGTTCAGCAGGTAGCACTGAGAAGGAGGAAGGAAAAGTAAAGGGATAGAAAGGAATGAAACTATACAGAAAGGCTGGCATTCAAACATCACTGCAAGCTCAGAGACACACTCCTTCCTGCAGAAGACTATCTGAACACACTTACCATCTGTGTGGACCCTCATGGCTGATGCAGTAATGTCAGTCGTGATAGTGAAGTAAGGAATCCACAGATCCTGCAATACAGGAAGTGTCAGTTTTACAGTCATCAGTAACCCCGGACGTAAGCTGACAAGCAATTTTAACACAGGGAAATACACGCATAAAAGCCTGCACACAGAGATGAAAATGTCAGCCCTGTGTGGGTGGCTACAAATCTGGCTCTAAAGCAAACACTTTATGTATAACCAACTGGGATGAAAAGCCATGTTCTCTTTTCCTAACACTAGTGAAATAATATATCAGGAAAATAAGAAGGTGTTTGAGATTCTCAATATACAATATAGGATATAGCAGATCCAGAACCTATTTGTAAAAGCCATACTTACTCCTTTTGAAGTTATGTTAATCTACAGCATTAGCACTCTTGACAGCAAAACCCATCTTACACAATTAAAGATGAGAAAATATGGATGGCAAGTAGAAGTGAGTTTTTAAAGGGCAAACAAAATTATATTGGAACTTTGGGGATGCTTTGAAATAATCCTTTAAGACAAGGGTTTGCCCAGTGGGAGTCCTCTTTAGTGAAAGTCTCACTGTTACTTTTAGGAGACATTCTTATATATACACACATCCCTACATATACTCATTTTTCAGTCTCAATGTCTTTACTGGGATGAGCAGTGAACAAGTGCTGGCAAAGTTCATTTGTGTCTGTCTGTAGGACAGGTAGAACAGTGATAATGGGGTAGCTGGGTTCTATAACTTTCCATTTTGCATCAGTGTTTATTTCTGAGGTGGTGACAGCTGATGTATATGGTGTAACTTGCTGGGGATGGGGAGGGAGAGGGGTTTTTCTTCCTCACTTTTTGGTGGAAGTCTTACCACCTCTGACCGATACTTCTTTAGACTCTGAGAAATGAATCCAGGACTTGGCCTACAACACTAGGCTCAGCTAAAGATACACAACCTCATGCTTTAGACTTGTTTTTTTCCCTTACATAAAACATTTTCTTTTCTTCAACACAGGAAGGCCCAGGAAATTAGAGCAGAGATGGAGACTCTAAAATGTGACTTTTTCTAATGACGCCCTGCATGCGAGAGACATGTTACATCACAACTGCATGTAATACTGACATAGCACACCGCAGTGAAATCCTCACCCCACTGAAGTCAATGGGAGCTTTGCCAATGACTTCAATGGAGCCAGAACTTCACCCCAGATCCAAATATATTTTCCTCCATTCATTCCATCATCCATTTCTCTTCAAAGCTCCATTCAACAATTCTCTTTCGGACTGAATGCTGCAATGCACAAAGGGCTTCTAAGAGGTGCTGGGTGCTGTCAACGCTCACTGACTTTACTGGGAGCAAAAGGTGCCTCCAAAGCACTCAGCACCTTGCAGTAACAAGCTCTCTAGCTGCTCCAACTGTTTCATTCCTCTCACTGAATATTACATATTTTCCTATGTTTAAACCAAGCTTAGAACCAGATGAGATCCCACTAAGCTAGATCACAATACTATCAACGTGATTTATGAACTATTATTAAGAACCAACAAATACTTGGTGTCTATATAATACACAAAAATAAAGGTCGTTCCAACCCCAAAGAGCATTATCATTTAATAGTTAAACACCTGTTTATTCATGGCCCCATCCACTCTGGGTGGCAACACATTATTGTAAACACTGTTTAAAACCACCCAAGGTGATTCAGTTCCCAGCTCGGCATAGAAACCCAAGTGAATATTTCAGATGATGCAGTATGCTTAACAAAAGCTGTTTATTAAACAGTCTGATACCAAGAGGATTCCAAATAGAGTCATAGATTCCAAAGCCAGAAGGGACCATTGAGATCATCTAATCTGGCCTCTTGTAGAGTAGATCTTTTAGAAAATCATCCAGTCTTGATTTACAAATCGCCATTGATGGAGAATCCACCATGACCATTGGTAAGTTGCTCTAATGGTTAATTAACCTCATTTTTAAAACATATGTTTTATTTCTAGTCTGAACTTGTCCAGCTTCAACTTCCAGCCACTGGCCTATGTTGTACCTTTTTTAGCTAGATCTAAGAGCCTGTTAGCAAATTTTTGTTTCCCATGTAGGTACGTATAGACTGTGATCAAGTCACCCTTAACCTCGTTGTTAAGCTAAGCAGATTGAACTCCTTCAATCTATCACTATAGGGCAGGTTTTCCAGTCCTTTAACCATTCTTGTGACTCTTCTCTGAACCCTCTCCAATATGTCAACATCCTTCTTGAATTGTGGACACCAGAAGTGGACACCGTACTCCAGTAGTGGCTGCACCAGTGCCAAAAAACAGGTTATATGACCTCCCAACTCCTAATCGAGATTCCCATTTATACATCTAAGGATTGTATCAGCCCTTTGGCCAAGGCATTGCACTGGGAGCTCATGTTCAGAGAAGCATCTCTGACAAACACGCAGGTATACGGATTACAGTAGAGCAAAATGGGATACAACCCCAGAGCTAGACAAATGCTCCCCTGACTGGGGTAGCTGGGAGGAGAGTTTTTAATCACATGCTTTATGACAGTGACAGTGGAGGATGAGGTCACATTTCACGTCAGTAGTTTCACAGGCATCTTTCACAGTGCCTAAAAATGACAAAAAAGGTCCTGACCTACAATACAGAGAGCAGAAATGGGTTTATTTAACGTTCATTTTAAAATGTTCACTGCATTTTTTAAAGCCCTTTCTGTGGAATGCATCTCAAAGGGTTACGCAATCTCTTCTCCCGGAAGAGAGACTAGTTTAAAAGAATTACCAACTGGACTAGCGAGACAATAGTGAAAAACCATTTAGGTTTGTGGTCAGATGTACTCCTCATACCAAACCTGAGAGAGCTGAATTAGGCTAGGCAGGCCCAAGCAGCCAATTAAGCAGCAAATGAGGTGGAATTAGGCTGGAGAGCCTTGATTAGAAAGAAGAACACCTGTGAGGGATCAGTCAGGGGCTTCTATAAAGCCAGGAGGCTGGCAAAAGTGTAAGGGGGTAGCAGGGAGGAAGTCTGTAGCCTCTCTCCCAGGAACCCCTGAGACCTAGTAGGCCTTAGAGAGATCTGACTAGGAGGCCTGAAGAAACACAGTAGGAAGTAATCCAGGGGCTAGAGCAATAAGGTGGGTTCCCTGCAGACCTCAACCACTTGTTACAAGGCCCTGGACTATAACCCAGAGTAGAGGACAGGCCTGAGTTCTCCTACCAACCACTGCAGAGTAGTACTGCTTGGGGGAACGAACTAGAAGACTGCTTGGGTCACTGCAGGAGTGACAGGGTCAAGGCTGTGGGCATGAGGACTGCCTGACCTACATGAGCAGAAAGACTTTGAAGGACTCCCCACTGGGAGGGGAATTACAGTGTGACCTGGATGGAGGGCTGAGTCACAAAGCAGCTGTGCTGCAAATCTGTGAACGGGAGGAGAGCTGCAGACAGTGGAAGAGAAGGAAGGGGGCACTGAACTGGCCAGAGCTAATCAACACCAACACCAGAACACCAGAAGGAGGCACAACCCAGCAGTGAGTGACATGGCCCTGACTCAGGCGCTCAGCCAAACAGGTTTAATGGGCAATCCAAACAGAAGTGATTAAACAGATATTTTACCTACCACATGGTTGGTCCAAATTCCATTAAAATGACATTAAAGGTAAATCCTCCCTCCCAGCCTGGTGCAATGTAAGTTAATAGTTACAGCATGCTGTACATCAGGCCAGAATAGCTAAACTATTATGAGCATAGAAAAAACAGACCTTTCTATTACAGTTCAACAGGAGGAGAACATTTATTACACATTATAGTAAACAAGGATGTTACCTCAATCTGTTTGTCTTTGAAGATGTTGCTGATGCCACTGTTAAATGAAGCTCCAGAGAACATGGAGGTTATTGGATATGTCAAGTCTAGCACAGTCTTAAACACTGAATTCATATCCTAACGGGAGGAAGAAAACATTTCAAAGGTGAGCTATATAGTGTAAACCCACTGAAATCCGATTCATCTGCCTCTGGAGTGAGGTTCTGTTCCAACTTTTAAAGCAAAGATGAGTGAGCTACTCTGGTGAACACAGTCATCAAAAGAACCAAAAACATAACAGCAAAGGTCACAAACAATATCTGCTTTGTTGGGTGTCATAGATTAAAATAACTTCAACCTCTATATTTAGCTTCTATTGAGGATACTGAAAAATATGCATCTGCATTACTAGGCTTATGCAAAAGTCCATCCTAAAGTAGCAAAGTCTCTACAGCAGAAAAACATGGCCACTGCCATTAGGTGGGCATTTCCCATGCGATCTATTTCTGGAGAGTGTGGAAAGATTAGAGGACCTCAGCCCTTCCCATCTTCTTTGTCTGCTTAAGCTTGACACCAAAATTAGTAAGTTTCACTATACTGTATATGATCGGTCCTGTTTTTACATAGAAATGACAATATAAAGCTAGATTCTCATGGCTGAGATGCAAGGGGATATGGTATATGTGGCTAGAACATGGGGCTGGGTGTGAGAATTTCTGGCTGTATTCTTGGCTCTACCACTTGCTCATTAGGTCATTTTTGGGCAAATCTATAACCTCTTTGTGCCTCGGTGTAACACTTCTTAAATCCATATAATTCAACCTCCACAGGTGATGTCATGCCTAATTAATTCATATTTTAAAGAGCTTCCAGAACCTCTCTCTATCTTCAGTGTAACAGGCCCAAACTAGAATTAAGCTGTCATGGAATTTCTTTTAGTTTCAGATTTGCTAAATCTTTGTGCTAAACAATGTTCCCTTCATTTAATTTACTAGTTTATTAATTTAATTTAAAAATCAGGAAGCATTCTATCCATTAGCATAGCTGCGTTATCTGGGCTTGAGTGAAATACAGGACTAAAGAAGCTTAATGTCTGAGTATATTATACCAAATTAAATTAAAATTCAATGCAAGACATCTAAATATGCAAATGATATAATCCTACTTACTGTGTCAATTTTAAATACCCATACCAAGAGAATAATCCACAATTTTTTCTCAATTAAATAGCATTTTATTAGACAAAAATCTTTTTTCCCTTCCACATCTTTTCTATGACTTAATGAATGGGGCTTAGGCAGGCAGGAACTGGGGCGGATTAACACAGGCTAATGGACCAACAAGGCCTCTATGGCTGCAGTCCATTAAATGATTTTTAATCAACATCTAATGGCCTCTTCACCTTAGCAAGGGTTTAAGAAAGTGCAGAACTAGCCCACATCTTGATTTCCATTCTCCTCTATCCATATACTACCTGCTCTGAGACAGTGTGATTGTTAAAACAAAGTTCTCTACAAAGAGGTCAGCTAAAAGAAGCTGACTAGAGAACTCCTAAAACAGCTGAAATGCCTTAGCACAAGATAACAGGACTGTCAGCTTCACACCATTGCACACTTCAGTCTTTGAGAGGGTGGAGAGAGTTTGCCAAACCTAATTATGAACATGATGGTCATAGCTCCAGAGTTAATAGTGAGGTAAGTTTTACACTTCAAGGAGGGATTCAACGTGTTATATATGACAAATACAGTGAATCCTTCCAAAATTAAAGTACTTTAAAAAAAAAAAGTATAAAATGATTTTTGGGAATACACCAGAAAATCCATTTGTTTCAGTTATAATTAAATTGTTAAATAGAACCTTCAAGAAATTTAGTGCCCAGTGTCATACCTGTTTTTGTCCCTACTGGTCTTAACAATGCAGACTTCCCATAGAGTAAATACTCACTGAAATCTTGTACATAAGGTACCATGGAAGAAATATTTTAGAATTAATGGTAGTTAATTCTACTTCATAACAACATATTCTTATTCTTCATAACTGAAAGTTTCTCCTTTAGCTGAACTGCCCTCTTCCAAAGTAGCTGCATCGCCTATTGCTCTTCATGGGGCTGAAGGTACAGGCTGCCCTTAGCAAAGATGGCTCACTGCCTGCCTTCAGCTGCTCCTCACAGTGCTCCCTTCTCTACTTTCCAAAAATAAAGAAGGACGCTATCTTCCCTGAAAGTAGCTTGGCTTCACTCCCAAGGCAGTGTCCGTTTGTAAATAGGACATCTTAACGGTGTACGGCCTGTGGCCTCAGTCTCAATTGATAGGATATGGCAGCCATTCTGAAAGATGGCAATTCTTCATGAGTTCATCAGAGAGAAGATTTTATTGTTCACTCTCTGTTGAGGGATATATTTGCATTTTTTAAAAACAACAAACATGATCCTGAAACAGGTATTTTCAAAAACTAGCTACTGCACCAGATCCACTCAATGAGCAGAGGAAAACAAGGGTTTGTGAACAGGGGAGAATGTATGGGGTGCAGAAATGAGAGGAAACTGCGTGCAGGGTAACATGGAAGTCAGGAGACAGGGGCACCACTGAAGTGCACGCACCAGCTACTTTGTTTGGCTCTGGAGATACAAAACTGCCATAAACTCATTTTAACTGGCCAGAACACTGGCAACCAGAGTGTCTGGGTGAATCTAGCTGTATGAGCTAAAATTAAAAAAAAATGATTCAAAGTTAATATTACATATTTATATTCTCTTCAGGTTTCTTGTTTAATGTTCATGTATAATACTTTAATAATTTGAAAAAACCCAACAAGCAAAGAAATTCCCAGGGAACATCTAAATTTAAGATTGATTAATGGAGGAGCGTACATGTCAATATTTTAGCGTAAGCTACATTACATGGACGTTGTAATTATTCCAAAACCAACCACTATAAACCCAGGAAGTAAGACTGAACTTCAAAGAAATCCAAACAGTTCAAAGTCTGAAAATGCATGATTAGAGCATCCAAAAAAACCGTAACAACGCTGTAGTGACATGAACGCGGCGGGGGGGAGGAGGAGAAACTATATAATGTTTTTAAAAATCAGTTTAAGTTACTCCGGGACTATAAACGTTGAAATAGTTTTACTACAGGGCACAGTTAAGGTTGTTTGGGTGCTTTTGGTCCATTTCCAGACCATAGGCATTTTTAGATTTCTTTTAAATTGAACCTTAGCTCTATATTTCCTAGGTTTATAATGCTTGTGTTGGCCCCTTACTGAAATTTACTGGGGTTGTTGTTGGTTTTGGTTGGCCCTCTCCCAATACCGAAAGAAAGAAGAAGAGCTAAAGAGAAATGAGGATCTTGAGTTGACAGTCCCCAGGGCCAATGCGGAGAGGCCAACACTCCAGGTTAGCCTGACTGACAGGGTGGGCAAGCCAATGAGAGAGTCAGGAGCCCGAGTCCCCTCCTCTGTGTCAGGTGCAGCTCCCCCAGCCAGGATAGGGCAGAGCTAAGGGGACAGCAGCAGCCAGAGCTGAGTTGGAGACAGAGAAGCAGCCAGCATCAGAGGGGCCAGAGAAGCAGCCCAGAAGGCAGAGTGGGGCTGGAGCCAGAGCTGGGAGGGAGGCAGGGCAACAGCACTGAGCCAGAAGAGGCAGAGCTGGAGCACCCCGGAGCTGGGGAAGCACAGATCATCCATGCCTATGGTGAGACAGTGCTGAGCTACAGTGGGGAGCTGTGGGGCCAGCGGCTGGATGGCAGAAGCCAGACATGCCACTAGTAACACTACTGTTGAGTGCAGTGAGGGGCTGGAGAGAGTGAAGTGGAACCCTGGACAGGGGGCCAGGTGGAAGGCGGCGTTGCCAGACAATTGGGCCTTGAAAGCTGGCCGGGGGGGTGGGGGGGAGAAAGAGGGAAGCCGACGGCGGGAGGGGCCAGTACTGGGGAGAAGGGTCCCTGGCACCTAGCGCCTGAGGGCGTGTGGCCACCACCAGAGCAGGCGTCTGACCCACAATATCACCTCAGTGCAGCCAGGTCCTGAGAGGGAGGTGAGGATTAGTCTGTGAACTTTCCTTACATCCCTGAGATGGCTGTTTGAGGTGTTCCCTTTGTCCATAAGAGAGGATGCCTTATTTCCTTTACCCTTTTCCATTTTATACCTATTTTTCTTACAGTTTCTGTTTCATAAATTATATTTGGTTTGAACTTAATGTAGTGCTCACTAGGGCAGGGAAGTAGGAGAGAGCACCCCAGAGTGGGGACAGCCTAGTCCCTGTCCTAAGTGACCATGACAAGATTGGTGGTTCAGCCTCCCAGGAATCTTGGGCCCAGCCTTGTCGGGGTTCCAAGGATTCTGCTGCACAGGAGAGCGCCCTCAAGGTCAGGCAGGGCTCTGGGTAAAGGTAGTGGGAGTAGGAAGTCCCTGGAAAAATCATGGAACAGGTCCTCAAGGAATCAATTCTGAACCACTTAAAGGAGGGGAAAGTGATCAGGAACAGTCAGCATGGATTCACCAAGGGCAAGTCATGCCTGACTAACCTAACTGCCTTCTATGACGAGATAACCGGTTCTGTGGATGAGGGGAAAGCAGTGGATGTGCTATTTCTGGACTTTAGCAAAGCTATTGATACAGTCTCCCACAGTATTCTTGCCAGCAAGTTAAAGAAGTATGGGCTGGATGAATGGACGGTAAGGTGGATAGAAAACTGGCTAGATGGTCGGGCTCAACGGGTAGTGATCAATGGTTCCATGTCTAGTTGGCAGCCGGTATCAAGTGGAGTGCCCCAAGGGTCGGTGCTGGGGCCGGTTTTGTTCAATATCTTCATTAACGATCTGGAGGATGGTGTGGACTGCACCCTTAGCAAGTTTGCAGATGATACTAAACTGGGAGGAGTGGTTGATACGCTGGAGGGTAGGGATAGGATACAGAGGGACCTAGACAAATTAGAGGATTGGGCCAAAAGAAATATGATGAGGTTCAACAAGGACAAATGCAGAGTCCTGCACTTAGCACGGAAGAATCCCATGCACTGCTACCGACTAGGGACCGAATGGCTGGGCAGCAGTTCTGCAGAAAAGGACCTAGGGGTTACGGTGGAGGAAAAGCTGAATATGAGTCAACAGTGTGCCCTTGTTGCCAAGAAGGCTAATGGCATTTTGGGTTGTATAAGTAGGGGCATTTCCAGCAGATCGAGGGACGTGATCATTCCCCTCTATTCAGCACTGGTGAGGCCTCATTTGGAGTACTGTGTCCAGTTTTGGGCCCCACACTACAAGAAGGATGTGGATAAATTGGAGAGAGTCCAGCGGAGGGCAACAAAAATGATTAGGGGGCTGGAGCACATGACTTATGAGGAGAGGCTGAGGGAACTGAGATTGTTTAGCCTGCAGAAGAGAAGAATGAGGGGGGATTTGATAGCTGCTTTCAACTACCTGAAAGGGGGTTCCAAAGAGGATGGATCTAGACTGTTCTCAGTGGTAGATGACGACAGAACAAGGAGTAATGGTCTCAAGTTGCAGAGGGGGAGGTTTAGGTTGGATATTAGGAAAAACTTTTTCACTAGTAGGGTGGTGAAGAACTGGAATGGGTTACCTAGGGAGGTGGTGGAATCTCCTTCCTTAGAGGTTTTTAAGGTCCGGCTTGACAAAGCCCTGGCTGGGATGATTTAGTTGGGGATTGGTCCTGCTTTGAGCAGGGGGTTGGACTAGATACCTCCTGAGGTCCCTTCCAACCCTGAGATTCTATGATTCTATGACTCAGATCCTTTCACTAGCCAATTCCACTGGGATATTGCAGGAGCCAGGAAAGCTCCCCACAATAGCGGGACCATTCCCCCACTTACACTTGGTTTGGGGATTCCTGTAGTTACAACATCTGGGTAAGGCATTTTAACCTGACAGACAAGACTTCTCCACCCTAACTCCATAGTACTGTAGTTGTCTGTGACTATTAAATAGCAGTGTTTTCATGTTTGCTTTTTAAAGGCTTCCACAAAAAACATGTTCAATACTTAAATGTTCCCTTCTAGTGTGGGGACTAGACGCACCAGCACTTGGCTAGTGCATGGGAATCAAAGCAAGCTCACTTGAAATGCACTATAAAGGAGAAACCAATCCGCCTGCTTTCCTTGTCCAAATGGAGTAGAAACCCTGGGAAGATACAGTGAATAAACCCCCCACGGTTGCTTAAAAATATTTTTAATGCAATTTAAAATTAATTAATGAGATGTGCTAATGGCAGCAAATTGCACCAGAGAGTTCATGAGCAGGCTGCTGATGCACTGCTCATGTCCACAGACAGGAGGCTACAGCATACCTGAAATGTGTGTGCTCTGCTGCTGGTATTTTAAACTGCAGAATTATTTATCATTTGTTTACATACAGCCTGTTACTGATCAGGGACTTTTTAAAAACTCTGCAGTTCACCAGAAACATTCCTTGGCATGTGCTATGTCCGTGTTAGATTTGAAGCTAACATAAGAGCACTCACTCATGTCTGACTACCAACTTCTGCTACCTCTCAGCTGTATGTGCTATCACTCACTGGGACCTCTCACAGGGAAGTTTTCCCACCTCCTGAGAGTAGAATGAGCTCTCTTTTCCCTTAGTATCCTTGCCTGGTATTCATGCCAATGTCTTTGGCAAAGCCTGCATTCTCTTCTTAGGGTTTGTGTTTGTTTACATTGTTTTGTATTTGTATGTGTTGTTATACATGAAGATTTGGCACATGAATGAAATGAAACAGCGTAGGATGTGAAGTGATTTGCAAAGTGCTATACCTAATAATTCTCTACTTCCTAATGAGAGCTCTATGCCTCTCACAATGAAAACACCACATATGGCCCTCAACTTGTGGACATCACACTGCAATCCTCACCCAGCTCATAGGCAATGCTTTCCTGTGCTGTAATCAGTGTTCTTCCCCAGAAGGCTATGTCACTTTCACAGCACCCTCCGACCCTATTTGATCTGCCCTTTGTCCCACAATGGGACTCCGGCTTTAGACCCAATCCTGATCTTATCATAGAATCATAGATTATTAGGGTTGGAAGGGACCTCAAGAGATCATCTAGTCCAACCCCCTGCTCAAAGCAGGACCAATCCCCAAATGGCCCCCTCAAGGATTGAACTCACAACCCTGGGTTTAGCAGGCCAATGCTCAAACCACTGAGCTATCCCTCCCCCCAGTGTGGCCCTCAGGGAATGGCTTCCTTTGTCCTGCAAAACAACGTTTGGCTGTGATGTCAGGCTGCAAAGATCCCGCATGGGAGCCAGAGAGTGGCTAGTACCCTCAGTGTCCTGGCTAACAATTCCCCTCTCATCAGAACCTGTTTGCATGGCTCTGTGGAGCATGTGCCCAGTCACTTCTCTTCCAACCTCTAACTCCTTATAATAGGAAAAATTTTAGCCACCTCATATAGGCACTACATAAAATCAAAATATTTTCTAGAGTAAGAACTGTAAATGGATCATATATATATATTTTATATAATATTAGTGTGGATTCATTATCAGCTTTAAAAATATATATGGAAACCTGTAATTTGCTAAGCACAGCAGAATCAATGAAGTAGAGTAGATAATTGATCTGCTCTGTGAGTTTCACACCCCATCTGCAGCATAACAAATGAAAGCCATTATTTATTGGCTGTTCCATTATATCCAAAGATCCCATCAAATTAAACTATGAGTTGTCCCCGCTTCCCCCCCCCAGCATACTAGCAAAGAGATGCCAATTTCAAAAAATACCTAAAAGCTTTTTTGTTCCGCAGCCATTTCTCATTTGGGCTGGTGGCACAGAAACCAGTTGAAGTTATTTAATACATCACAATAGAGAACGTAAATAATAAGGTCCCTATAGGCTACTAAAGCCAGAACATGTGGTTGTAAACAACCATAACCTGCAACAGTCACACCTAATGGGAACTAGGGCAGCAGAAAAAAAAAGGATGTTTCCACAGAACAGGGGCTTTCTAGCCTTTATGTATCAGGTTGATTTTGTAAAAATCTTCTTCTAGACTGTGCTCCTCTAGCAACATACTAATCCTCCCATTGACTGGTTCTTGACTATCTGGCCTCTTTGCTGCCTCTTAGCAAGCCCAGTGGAGAAGTTTTCTCAGAGACTCATGTGGGGAGGGCAGAAGTGGTCTTGTAGCTTTTGGATACTGGAACTTTGAGCGTGTCTGGTGTTTGGCTGAGTCTCTGTAGCAGACTCAGATTAGGCCCTCCGTGGAGAGTAAGGTATTTCATGAACTCCCTAACAACTCTGATCTCCTGACACCAGAACAGTGTTGGTGGGTAATGAAGGAAGCCACTCCAAAGTCTTGGTCTGAAAGATAGCTGCTGTAATTTGTGGTGTGATGGGGAAGTATATGGAAAAGCCATTTCTGGAAGATTCGTACTCCCATAGCCTTAAAAAGTTTGTCATTTTGGGCTTCCGCTGCTTTGTGCGGCACAGAAAATCATTTTGCTGGATCCAGTCCCACAGCATACCATCCACAGCAAAGAGGCCATCACACAGAACTGCCTGTTCTAATCTTGCCACATTTTGACATCTCCCTAAATAATTAAGCAACTCCTGTTTTGCACGTGGAATGGTGTGTGCTTGTCAGAATAGTTATAAAAATCCCAAGTAGCTCTTCAAAGTACACTTCAATAATAAGATGAAATCAGTATTTCTGAGGATATTACCACCTAGTTTTTATTTGTACACTGCAGGAATAAGACAATCTGGGTAGCAAGTGGGGCCACTCCACACTGGATGAATAGAACAGTACCAATGCTAGGAATGAGCAGTGTGACAACATATGCTTTGAGTATCAATAAAACTAGACTAAAATCTGCATGTACAATTTAAAAGTCTATCCCATCTGGATGATAAATAACATTTGACAGACACAGCTCCCTTCATCTCAAAGGCTTGCAAAGAAAGGGCTTTTCAGACTGAGAGGATAATTGTCCCTCCACTATAATTCAGTTCTCTTGGAGGTGCAACCCAGCAGCCATTCTTACGTTAGACTTGTGTGCCTTGGAGGAGATTAGCATGCTCCCTCCCAACCCTTTAAGAGGTGTGGGAAGTCTGATCTATTTTTACTAAAATTAAGTTTATTTCTACAAAGTTACTGAGTGCCATTTTAATTGTGAAGCCTCTGCAGCCATCTGAATCTAGTGATCCAGCACCTGTAATCACCGAGAAGCTCAGAATCTCTGCTTTCTAAAGACACCGAGTTTGAGCTAACATTCCAAGAGACTGCAGAGATGTAAGAGTTACAGGAAGCTGTTTTAATCCAGTTACAGGAAGTTACTCAGAGCTGTTTTAATCCACAAAACCTTCATGACCTCTCTTAAATCCCTCCATAGGGTCCCAGAATAACAGCCCTGCCCTCTAGTGATGGTGCTGTGAAGGCAAGACTGCTGCAGTGATCATGGCATGTTGGGAAATGGGTGCAGAGTTAGAGTTGGGAGGGCAGGGAACAAGTGAACTTAAAGGGAGAGTGGGATGGAAAGGAGGACTTGAGATTGCTACGGTAGTAAAACCAAGCAGAAAATGTGGGGAAGTTTGTGGGCTTTCTTATATGGACATTCCCCTTGAAGTGACTGTGTGTGTGTATTTGGTAAAGGTAGGAACCCACAATGTAAGGGTTTATTTAAATTAATGACTGTCAGTCCATCCAATTTTAGAACTGTAATTGGGTGGGAGGGTGGAACCATAATAAGCTATAGGTGTGGGAAAGTAGCCAAACCCATAGCTGACTACAGCTGGAGAAGCTACCTGCAAAAGGCAATGTTAGAATAGATGCCAGTTGCAGATTTCTCTGTCTCCCACTTTAAGTCTCACAAGATATAAGAGGACTGTTAGTTTCAATCCAGCTTGGAAACTTCATCAGGTCACTTTCCTTTCATTAGAAAAAACAAATTAGAAACAATTTTTATATGAAAACTAGAAATAAAATAAATACGTTAAATCACTTTATAATTGGAAGATCCCAGTCATCTATAACCGGCACTGGTTGGTGGTATGGCAGTTTTGTGGGTGTTTTTTGTTGTTTTTAATTCCCCAAACAAATTATAAATTGTTATTTAAACAGTCAGCACACAGCTAAGTGTAGCTAAAAAACCCAGAGTTTCGTATATTTTAAAAAATAATCAATGTTTTCTTCCCTAATGCAGTACCTGACCTCTGGAACACTGGGGCTACATCTTACATCAGACATTTGGTTCTTAGTTAGCTTAGAGAAGAATTACCTCAGTCAGTCACTTCTACTCAAAAGATGACAGCATGTGAAAGTGAGAGAGAGAGAGAAAGTTATATGGTCAGATTTGGAAAGAAAACAGACTCCAGCACATAAAAAGACAAGAAACAATGATAAACACCAGCTAACACTTGTGCAAACATGTACATTCACACTGAGGGTAGGGCTGGTGTACATGCAGAAGCAACGGGTGTCTATTTCAGCCCTGCAGTCCTCGGGAACTCACACAGACCCGACCTACCACCATGGTAGTGGAAACTTAACAGTCCCTCTCTGGGCAGCCTAGGGCCTTGCGTGTTACAATGCTATCATTGTGCAGGTTTGTCTGTCTCCTTAGGAGAATCCCAGCATCTGTGCTTTCAAAATACCTTATCTGAAGATTTTCCAGGGCTTGGAGGATTATCTCGCCTTTGCCTCCTGCACTAGGCAAATATCCTGAGACTAATGTGCCAAATTCCTAACAAGTTTGGAGTGACAGACTGGCTGCTTGATGGGTAGCTTTGAGTGATTAACATACAGCCTGTCTTCAGAAATGGACTGGGAGGCATTCCTTTAAATTAGAGCTGTCGATGAATCACAGTTAACTCACACGATTAACTCAAAAAAATTAATCACAGTTTTAATTGCACTGTTAAACAATAGAATACCAATGGAAATTTATTAATTTTTTGTGGATGTTTTTCTACATTTTCAAATATATTGATTTCAATTACAGCACAGAATACAAGTGTACAGTGCTCACTTTATATTATTATTTGTATTATAAATATTTGCACAGTAAAAAGATAAACAAAAGAAATAGTATTTTTCAATTCACCTCATACAATTACTGTAGTGCAATCTCTTTATTGTGAAAGTGAAGCTTACAAATGTAGATTTTTGTTACATAACTGCACTCAAAAACAAAACAATGCAAAACTTTAGAGCCTACAAGTCCACTCAGTCCTACTTCTCATTCAGACAATCACTAAGACAAACAAGTTTGTTTATATTTATGGGACATAATGCTGCCCACTTCTTATTTACAGTGTCACCAGAAATTGAGAACAGACGTTCGCACTAGACTTTTGTAGCTGGCATTGCAAGGTATTTACGTGCCAGATATGCTAAACATTCATATGGCTCTTCATGCTTCGGCCGCGATTCCAGAGGACATGCTTTCATTCTGATGATGCTTGTTAAAAAAACAATGTGTTAATTAAATTTGTGACTGAACCCCTTTTTAAGAACACTTTCACTGCAGATTTGATAAAATGCAAAGAAGGTACCAATGTGAGATTTCTAAAGATAGCTACACTCAGCCCAAGGGTTAAGAATCTGAAGTGCCTTCCAAAATCTAGGGATGAGGTGGGGAGCATACTTCCAGAAGTCTTAAAGGAGCAACACTCCGATGTTGAAACTACAGAACCTGAACCATCTAAAAAGAAAATCAACCTTCTGCTGGTGGCATCTGACTCAGATAATGAATATGCGTCGGTCCGCACTGCTTTGGATTGTTATCGAGCAGAACCCATCATCAGCATGGACGCATGTCCTCTGCAATGGTGGTTGAAGCATGAAGGCACATATGAATCTTTTGCGTATCTGGCATGTAAATACCTTGTGACACCAGCTACAACAGTGCCATGAGAACACTTTGTTTTCACTTTCAGGTAACACTGTGAACAAGAAGCGGGCAGCATTATCTCCTGCAAATGTAAACAAACTTGTTTGTCTGAGTGATTGGCTGAACAAGAAATAGGACTGAGTGGACTTGTAGGCTCTAAAGTTTTACATTGTTTTGTTTTTGAATGCAGTTATTTTTTGTACGTAATTCTTCATTTGTAAGTTCAACTTTCATGATAAAGAGATTGCACTACAGTACTTGTATTAGGTGAACTGAAAAATACTATTTCTTTTTTACAGTGGAAATATTTGTAATAAAAATAAATATGAAGTGAGCATTGTACATTTTGTATTCTGTTTTATAACTGAAATCAATATATTTGAAAATGTAGAAAACATCCAAAAATATTTAAATAAATGGTATTGTATTATTGTTTAACAATGCGATTAATCACAATTAATTTTTTAAATTGTGATTAAATTGTTTTAATCGCTTGACAGCCCTACTTTAAATTCAAGCTCCTGTACTGTCTATTCACTGCACAGAATGCATTAATGTGATCCTTCCCTATCACACATCCACCCCAAACCCACATGTACAATGAGAGAAAGAAAAGCCAGATCCACAGCAAGAAGGCAGCTGAGTGAGGCATTTGTCCTACTGATGCAGCGTAATATTACAAAATATGATCAAGTCCAGCAAAGTGCCCTAAGAGCGTTCTGTTTTTCCAACAGACATAGGTAAATATACTCGATGATCAAAACATCAGATTCCTGATTTATGAAGATTGGTTCTGTACAGAGCTGCTGACATGCCTCACTCCAGTAGGCACCAGTTCTGCCTACAGGAAGCATCCTATACTTTGCCCATAAAGCCTCTCATGCTCTGTTGGAGTGTACACTTTTGCATAAGGCACTAGCAGCTTGTCATCCTTCACTATTGGTAAAACACACATCAGAGGCATTTCAAACACCCTTCTTCACCTCTCCTAACATCCAGAGGCTGTACTCTGACCTTGAACTGCTGCTTCTGTGTCGCCATGTGTGCTGTGGCTAATGTCAAAACTCCTATACATTAAAAGTGGAAAAGAACAAACATATATTCTATGTTCTTACCATTGCCCATTGCCTGGCTTTGATCCTCATTTGATTATAGCTACGCTCTTCAGCATACAGGGCACTCATGAACGAGCCAATGGAAGTTCCTCCAATCATATCCACTGGGATTCCTGCTTCGATTAGTGCCCTGATAATCCCCACCTGGGAGCATCCCCTGTATCAGAAGGAGGAAAACAAACAAACAAACAAAACACAGTATCAGACAAGCAGAATTGTTAAAGGAAAATTCAAACTATTACCCCTTAAGGGAAAAGAGTCAGGAAAGCACACGTTTTGTGCATTATACAAACCATCTGTGACACTATATGAAACACGGAAATTAGAAATGAAAAAGGCACCAATCTGTCCATCCTCTCACCAGTGTAGAATTGTTCTCTACATTTTCAAATGCTTTGCCCAGTCTAGTTTTAAATATCCTAGTGATAAAGTGAGTGCCATTTCCCTTGGGAGACTCTTTTACCATCTATAAATCTAATTGTACAAACTTCCTATGCTCAATTTCATCCCATTTCTGTCACTGCCCCTTGGATCACTTTATACAAATTCTCTCCCTCCTTGCTACATATCCTACACGTACTTCAAACAGCTACACGTATTTAATTCTTTCCATCTAAGGCCATGTCTACATTAAACTGCTCCAGCAGCAGCTATGCCACTGTAGCACTTCAGCAGAGACACTCACTACAGCAACAGGAGAAGTTTCTCTGGGCTTGGCTACACTGGAGAGTTGCAGCACTGGTGGTGGCTTTACAGCGCTGCAACTCACTCACCGTCCACACTTGCAAGGCACATACAGCGCTGTATCTCCCTGGCTACAGCGCTGGTTGTACTCCACCTCGGCCTGGGGAATAACAACTACAGTGCTGCTGATGCAGCGCTGCTCCGCCAGTGTGGCCACCAAAAGCGCTGTTATTGGCCTCCAAAGGTATTCGGAGGTATCCCAGAATGCCTGTTCAGCCACTCTGCTCATCAGTTCAAACTCTACTGCCCTGGCCTCAGGTGACCTGCCCTTTAAATGCCCCGGGAATTTTAAAAATCCCCTTCCTGTTTGCTCAGCCAGGTGTGGAGCGCAATCAGTGAATCTTTCCAGGTGACCATGGCTCCACGTGGCAAACAAGCCCCAGCATGGAGCAATGGTGAGTTGCTGGACCTCATCAGCGTTTGGGGGGAGGAAGCTGTGCAGTCCCAGCTGTGCTCCAGCCGTAGGAATTACGATACCTATGGGCAGATATCAAGGGCCATGCTGGAAAGGGGCCATGACTGGGACGCGCTGCAGTGCAGGGTTAAAGTGAAGGAGCTGCGGAGTGCCTATTGCAAAGCCCGCGAGGGAAACCACCGCTCTGGCGCTGCCCCCATGACCTGCCATTTTTACAAAGAGCTGGACACGATACTTGGGGGTGACCCCACCACCACTCCAAGGACCACAATGGACACTTCAGAGCGGGGGGAGGAGGAGGAAAGCAAGAGTGAGGGTACTGGGGTGGGGGGAGACACCCCAGAGTCCTTGGAGGCATGCAGCCAGGAGTTCTTCTCAAGCCAGGAGGAAGGTAGCCAGTTGCAGCAGCCGGTACTTGGTGGAGGACAAACAGAGGAGTGAGTTCCCAGTAAGTGGCTTTTATTTTCATGATGGAAATATTTCGGGAGAGGAGGGAGGGTTAGGGCTGCATGCATGCATGCATGCCTAGATGTGGAATAGCCCATTGATGTGGTCTATCACGTCGCGGTAATCAGCCTCGGTAATCTCTTCAAAAGTTTCAGCCAGAGTGTGGGCAATGCGCTTGCGCAGGTTTATTGGGAGAGCCACTGTGGTCCTTGTCCCAGTCAGGCTAACGCATCTGCGCCACTGTGCTGCGAGGTGTGGGGGGACCATTGCTGCACACAGGCAAGCTGCATAGGGGCCAGGGCGGAATCCGCATTGCTGTAGAAGACCCTCCCGCGCTTCCCAGGTGACCCACAGCAGCGAGATATCTTCCAGGATCAACTCCTGTGGAAAATGTTGGGAGAGTGTTCAGTGTAGGTGCCCCCCGGCAGCTGTTTGCTTTCCCCAATGCACAGAAACCCCGGTACAGCCCTGAACCAATCATTCCCCCTTCCCAGGTGACCCACAGCAGCGAGATATCTTCCAGGATCAACTCCTGTGGAAAATGTTGGGATAGTGTTCAGTGTAGGTGCCCTCGGCAGCTGTTTGCTTTCCCCAAACCCAATCATTCCCTTCCCCCCCCTTGACCAGCAGCAGAGATATCTTCAGGAGGATCAATCCTGTGGAAAAATGTTGGGATAGTGTTCAGTGTAGGTAACGCACAGAAACCCCGAGGACAGTAGAGCCCTGAAGCAATCAGTCCCCCTTACTCACCATTTCGGGGCTCCCGTGGGTTATGTGCACTCTCTTTGGGATGGGAAAATTATGCTATTGTGAAGACTGTTACACTCCTGAACTGTGTGGGAATAACTGTATGGTATAAACAATGCTGCCTTTGTTAAGTGTTGCATTTTTTGCCTTTACAGAAGCAACCTCGAGATCTCGGCTGCCCGTGTTATCAACGTCTCAAAGACTACAAAACCTCCGGAAGAAGCCGCGAAAAAGCAAAGAAGACATGCTGCAAGCAGTTATGCAGCACTCTGTCACAGAGAATCAAAAAGTGCAGGACTGGAGGGAAAGGGAAAGCAAGATCCGCCAGAAAAACGCAGCGGACAGGAAGAAAAGCACAAAGCAGCTGCTAAGCATCCTGGCGCGCCAAGCAGACTCTATCCAGGTGCTCATAGCCATGCAGGCAGAGCACTACCATGCCCACCCCCCAACCCCCGTCCCAAAGCTCTTTCCCTTGTGCCCCAATGTCAGCTCAAAACCCCCTTCCCCAGCATCCAGGTTCTTACCACCAACAGCTGCCTCCAACACCCGTACGTTCACCAACCAGCCCTGAGAACTACGACCCTTACCCTCTGCACTCAACCCCCATCACCATGCAGTATAGCCATCCTGAAGTGCAGCAGTCATTGCACAACACTCCAGACAGGACATATTCAAACCTGTGACTGTACAGTTCCCCACCCCACCCCCCTGCCCTTTTAGGTTCCCAAAAAGTTGTGTGTCTGTCAATGAAGTAATTTTCTTTTCAATAAATGAATTCTTGGCTTTGAAAACAGTCTTTATTATTGCAGAAAGTCAGAGATACCTTAGCCCAGGAAAGAAACAGGCACTGCAAATCAGGTTAGGAAACACAGATTCCTACTAACATTGTAATCACTGCACTTCACTCCCGTGCAAAGCACCAAACATCACTGTTGGTTTTCAGCCTCAAATTCCTCCCTCAAGGCATCCCTAATCCTTGCAGCCCTGTGCTGGGCCTCTCTAGTAGCCCTGTTCTCTGGCTGTGCAAATTCAGCCTCCAGGCGTTGAACCTCGGAGGTCCATGCCTGACTGAATCTTTCACCCTTCCCTTCACAAATATTATGGAGGGTACAGCACGCGGATATAACTGCGGGGATGCTGCTTTCCCCCAAGTCTAGCTTCCCATACGGAGACCGTCAGCGCCCCTTTAAACGGCCAAAAGCACAATCCACAGTCATTTGGCACCGGCTCAGCCTGTAGTTGAACCGGTCCTTGCTCCTGTCAAGGTTCCCTGTATATGGTTTCATGAGCCACAGCATTAATGGGTAAGCAGGGTCTCCAAGGATCACAATGGGCATTTCGACATCCCCTACTGTGATCTTCCGGTCTGGGAAAAAAGTCCCGGCCTGCAGCTTCCTGAAGAGGCCAGTGTTCCAAAAGATGCATGAATCATGCATCTTTCCGGGCCAGCCTGTGTTAATGTCAATGAAACGCCCACGGTGAGCCACAAGCACCTGGAGAACCATGGAGAAATACCCCTTCCGATTAACGTACTCAGATGCTAGGTGAGGTGGTGCCAGAATAGGAATATGCGTCCCATCTATCGCCCCTCCACAGTTAGGGAAATCCATTTGTGCAAAGCCATCCACAATGTCCTGCACATTCCCCAGTGTCACTGTTCTTCTTAGCAGGATGCGATTAATGGCCCTGCAAACTTGCATCAACACGATTCCAATGGTCGACTTTCCCACTCCAAACTGGTTCCCGACCGATCGGTAGCTGTCTGGAGTTGCCAGCTTCCAGATTACAATAGCCAACCGCTTCTCCACCAGCAGGGCAGCTCTCAATCTCGTGTCCTTGCGCCGCAGGGTAGGGACGAGCTCAGCACACAGTCCCATGAAAGTGGCTTTTCTCATCAGAAAGTTCTGCAGCCACTGCTCGTCATCCCAGACTTCCATGACGATGTGATCCCACCACTCAGTGCTTGTTTCCCGAGCCCAAAAGTGGCGTTCCACGGTGCAGAGCACTTCCGTGAATGCCACAAGTAATTTTGTGTCGTACGCGTCACGTCACTCGCTATCATCGTCGGACTCCTCATCACTTTGGATCTTAAGGAATAGCTCAACTGCCAAATGTGATGTGCTGGCGAGACTCGTCAGCATATTCCTCAGCAGTTTGGGCTCCATTTCCCACAGAAATCTCACTGCACAGAAACCGTTGAGAGAGTCAAGATGGCGCCAAACGTGGACGGAAAAACAGGGATTGCTGGGATGTGAAGCAATGCATCATGGGGCATTGGGACAGGAAGCAGAATGACCCGCCCCCTTCCCACAACCCATGGCGCCAGAATGGGAAGAGGTGCTCTGTGGGATAGCTGCCCATAATGCACCACTCCCAACACCACTGCAAATGCTGCAAATGTGGCCACACTGCAGCGCTGGTAGCTGTCAGTGTGGCCACACTGCAGCGCTTTCCCTACACAGCTGTACGAAGACAGCTTTAACTCCCAGCGCTGCACACCTGCAAGTGTAGCCAAACCCTCTGTCAATGTAGTTAATCAGCCTCTCCGAGACGCAGTAGCTAAGTCAATGGAAACATTCTTCTATCGACCTAGTGCAGTTTACACTGGGAGTTAGGTCAGCTTAACTACGTTGCTCAGGGGGGTGGATTTTTCACATCTGAGTGATGTAGCTGAGTCACATAATTTCTTAGTGTAGACCTGGCCTTTCTCAATCTCCCTGAATGCTGGAATGCTTTGAGGAGTCTCATCTCAGTTACACTGGTGAAAATGGCTTCATTGGAGTCACTGTAGAGACACACTGTTGTAAACAAGGGCAGCATCCGACCCTTTTATTGCTCCTCTCTGAATTTTCCTCCCGACTCATCCATCACTAGACCTTCTTGCCCAGGACTAAGCAGAGTATTCTAGCGATGGTCTCACCACTGCCAGAGAATCCTATCAGTTTTAAAACGCTAAATGGTGGCTGCTTTCAAGACTTGTTCCCTGCACCTGGTACTGATGAGTCTCTGCGCTCACACACCTGCTCTGCACTTCAACCTCATGTCTGAAGTCAGCAACTTGCTTTTGCCAATGTTGCTTTTGCCAAGCAGAAGGTCCTGCAGTGTGGAACTTGCTATCTGCTTAAATCCACAGCCTTTGTGGATTTTCTAAAATGCGTTAATGAAGTATTTTAAAGCTTGTCTTTCTCAAAGAGGGTTTTTAGAAAGACCAGTACTGGCCCTAGGTCTGTGTTCTTCCCTTCTAACCCCTCTGGTTTTCCCTGTATAATCAGATACCCTCATTCATGTGTGTATGTATGAGGAGGGTGGGATTTGATTCTGTTTTTATCACTCTGGATTTGTTTTTATTCTGTTGTATGGCTCCCTGAGCCTCCTGGGTCAACATTAGTATTATTTCTATGAGGTAATATCTTTTATTGGACCATTACCTCACCTACCTTTTCTCTCTAATATCCTGGGACCAACACAGCTACAACACTGCATACATATTATTTCTATGGACAAGCTACATCACCCATATGCCTTGTAATGACGGAGGACCCACACCCTCACCCCAGACAAAATGAATGGGATTTCCCTTTATACATTTAGTTAGCTACCCCAGCAATGAAAGGGTCAGAGGCATCCCTTCTGAAGCAAGGGCCTGTAAAAGAGAGTGGTGAGTATGGTTTTGTTGCTTTGAAGGGACTGTGTATAGACCCTCATGCTGATCTACGCTTTTTTCACAAGAGACTGACCGGATGATGCTTCCAATTCCCAACCCCCAAGAGTGAAAGGCTGACTGCAGCTTTGCTATTTAATTTATTGATTAAAAAAACCTCATGAAACTTTTCAACAGCTAGTCAGAGCTGGATCGTCAAAACCTACAGTCCACATAAGCCAGGGCAGCCTGCCAAAGCAAGCTGCATGCAGAAGGAGGCAGTCAGCCAAGCAGCACGTGTTCTGTTCGCTAACAGCTAGCACTTACCCTATATACACACAGAGTAGGCCATCTGCATATTATGACAGAATAGTAAAAATTCAAGTCAGGAGCAAGACCTTCATTTAGCTAACAACACCACCACGATGAAAGGAAGTGCACAACAGTGACTGCACACCTCTTGTGGGATCAGGCAGTTTCACATGGGATCCTTATTTGTTTAACGGTGACACCAACAAATACAACATACCCACTGTGGAGGGACACAGGTAACTTGAGCCAGCACTGCACATACCACCAGTAGCAGAGATGTGCACTGCATTAGGAAAGCCTTGTTCTCCTAACTGCCAGAGGGCTGAGCACCCATTACTCCCATCAAGGTCGGGTAACTCAGGCCAACATTACTTTAGCTAGATCTGGGGGGTGAGCTAGGTCGCAGAAAGGACCATACAGCTCTCAGACAGCTGTCCTTAACATCAAAGCCATTTGTATGGGCATACTTCAATAGTGCTTTCCCTCAGTTATATCTTACACTTGCCCCCAGCACATGCAGGACTCTTTCCTTCTCGCTCCACCTCTCCCCTACATGTTAAGCTACTGCAGGATTATTCCAAAGGGCATCCCTAAGGAATTCCTCTGGTTGAGAGGAAATGGGTCTAAATGATTAGTGCAAAGAACCCAGGAGTAAGACTCCTGGATTCCGTTTTCAGCTCTCATTCTAATTAGTTGTCTGTCTTGAACAAGTCAAGTTATTAACCATTCTGGGCTTCAGTTTCCCTGTAGAGGGGGTGCAGTCCTCCTCTCAGGGTCAATGCTTGCAAAGTGCTTGAGGGACCTCTGATAAATGGTGTTACATGCTGCAAGTCCAAAGTATTATTCGTCCCCCTAGCGATAATTACAAATAGGTTACACTCTTATTTTCTGGGAAGAAGCATGGTGTGAGGGGTGGATAAAGGTATGTTCTCAGTATTCTCAGGGCCCACTGACTTCAAATTTGGAGTTTCACATATGGGGGGGATCAATGTGGCGCTAACTTCGCCTTTCTGGCAGAAGGTCTTGCAGAAAAATTCTGGGTCACAAATCAGGCCTTTTTCTAAGTCCCCAGAGGTAAATGCCTCAGCATTTGTTAGAGGCTTTAAATGCGTGAAGAAGGAGCTTAACTGGTAAAAGGAAAAAAAATCCTTCAGAGACAAGCACATGTGTATGCTAAACACGTGCCCAGTCACAGTACAAATCAGTTACGGCTCGCTGGAAAAATGAGCAAATAGAGCAGGACATTTCAGATTAAACTGTCAGTAGGAATATAGACTGGCCTCTGTGCTGAGGTCAGAGAACTGAAGGGAAACAAAATTAATACAAAACAGATCCCACATGCTAAGATTTTCTCTTCCTTAAATTACATTTAAACTTCAATAGGATGTTCTCTGTCAGGGGGAATAAAAACATACAAGGCAGCATATGCTGAGCAGAAGGGTCATTCACTTTCCACACTGCCTGCGATTCCTGACATAGCATGGCAGAGATGCAGCAATCTAATACTGTATTAGCTTCCAAAGCCCATTTCAGTTTTGGAAGGGAAGAGCCATTATAACTCAGAACTGAGTCTCCACATTACTTCACTCTCCTCTAATAGACTCATCAAGGTGAAATAAGCAGGTACCATTTCCTTTCAAATCATCATTTAAGATAAAATCAAGGTCAGGGATGCTGCAGAACTGCATTGTGTCTCTACCAAAAGCCATCTTGGATTTGGCAATACTGTCTGCTACACAAAGTTCTGGAAGTAATTAGATGAGAGAGTATATTGAAAAGGAAATTGCCCAAAGGAGACTCAAATGGGCTATACAATGGCCTAAAGCATCTGAATTAAACGTCTCCCACAACCTTACAAACTATGGCCATGTACGGTGATAAGAGTAACAACAACAACAACTTTGCCTTTCTACAGCATCTTTAATCTAAGAATCCCAAAGCACTTTACAAACTTTCATTAGGCCTCACAACATATGTGTGAGGTTAAGTACAGATAGATATATTATACCCACTGGAGAGATGGGAAAACCTGGCACAAAAAAGTCCTCAAAATCTTAATGAGTCAATGACAGAGCTGAAAATAGAAGCAAGGAGTCTTGAGCTCCCAGTCCACTGCTTTAACCATTAGTCCACGCTCTGTTTCTGGACAAAGCAGTAACAGTTCTTGGAAAAGAGGTCTGGCTACTGCATTTGTGCATAGCTTACATCAGTCAGCTTGGTGTATTGAAAATATAATTGGTTTATCACAGCAGCAGCAGGACTAAGAGTAATAAATACAGGGAGCCCTGTGCCAGAACTCAGTGTTTTTCAGATGCCCCTGCCACAGTTTCTCTGGGCACATGCACTGTACAGAAAAAAAAGATATAAATTAGCATAACAAGAGCTGGTTAAATAACAGCTGCAGAGAGGAGGCTAGAACGCACCTCTCCACAGGATAATGGAGTTTGATGCTAACAGCACCTAATATAAAAGAGGATGTTACTTACCTGTAACTGGAGGTTCTTCAAGATGTGTGGTCTCTATCTGTATTCCACTGTGGGTTACGTATCTGCATCGTGTGCCTGGAGTTGGAGAATTTGAAAGCAGTCTCTGTTGGTCCACACATGTGCCCTGGTATGCCTCGTGCTCCTGACCCAAGCGATAAAGGGTGGGGTGGACCTCCCGCTTCTTCAGTTCCTTCTCCACCATGAATCAGATAAGATCCAAAGCAGAGGGAAAAGAAGGCTGGTAGTGGAATATATATAGGGACTACACATCTTGAGCAACCTCCAGTTACAGATATGTAACCTCATCATCTTCTTTGAGTTATGGTCCCTATTGTATTCCACTGTAAGTGATTGACAGACAATACCTAAATAGGTGGATGGTGTGAGGATGAGGATAGTAGGAGCGAGCGGAGATCTGCCCGTCCCAAATGAGGCGTCAGCAGCCGAGTCTTGTACCAAAGTGTAATGTCTTGCAAATGTGTGGACGGAGCTCCATGTGGCCACTTTACAAATGTCTAGGAGGGGTATGTCCTGAAGAAAGACTATAGTTGTGGTGTGTGCTTGTACCCCCATGAGGGAGCAGGGGGGAAGGTTTGAGAGCTGATAGCAGGGTAGTATGCAACCAGATATCCATTTGGCCATTCGCTGGGTGGAGATGGCGTGACCTCTGACTCTCTGCTATAGCAACAAACAGCCTCAGGGACTTTCTGAATGATCTCGTTCTCTGCAGGTAAACGGCCAAAGATTGCTGAACAAAGAGTGGAGCCCAGGCTCTTTTGCAAACACTTGTGGTTTCGAGAAGAACACAGGTAAATGAATGGATTGGTGAAGATAAAATTCCAAAACCACTTTAGGGATACATTTGAGGTGTAAGTGTAAAGAAACCTTATCTTTGTGAAATATAGTATATGGAGTGTGTGCCATCATTGCTCCAGGTTCACCAACTCTCCTTGCCCATGTGATGGCTATGAGAAAAGACTTTCATGGAGAGGAGCAACAAGGAGCAAGTCACTAAGGCTTCAAAGGGGAGCCATATCAGAACTGAAAGAATGAGATTCAGGTACCTTTGGGGCGTCATCTTTCAAGGAGGGGGGAAATTCTTTTCCGGCCTTTCCAGAATTGAGTGGTTAGCAGGTACGCGAAAACAGTGTAGCTCTCAGTAAGAGGATGGAATGCACTGATAGCCATCAAATGGACTTGCAGGGAACTGAGAGATAAGCCCAATGTCTACAGAGATAGGATATAGTCTAGGACAGAGGTAGGCAACCTATGGCATGTGTGCCGAAGGTGGCACGCAAGCTGATTTTCAGTGGCACTCACACTGCCCGGGTCCTGGCCACCGGTCCGGGGGGCTCTGCATTTTAATTTAATTTTAAATGAAGCTTCTTAAACATTTTACAAACCTTATTTACTTTACATACAACAATAGTTTAATTATATATTATAGACTTATAGAACCTTCTAAAAACGTTAAAATGTATTACTGGCACGCAAAACCTTAAATTAGAGTGAATAAATGAAGACTCGGCACACCACTTCTGAAAGGTTGCCGACCTCTGGTCTAGGATGAGTGGGATACCCATAGTTCTGGTAGAACACCTCTCTGCTGCATCCAAGATGAGAAGCATTTCCAGCTAGATTGGTAACATTTCCTAGTTGAGTCCTTTCTGATATTAGAGAGGAGCATGCCTATTGTAGAGCTGATGACTATCCAAATATCACGCCCTGAGATGAAGCAGCAGGGGATTGGGGTGTCTCATCCTGCCATTGCATGGGATTGGAAGCTCAGGGAATATTGTGAGGGTAATCGGGGGATGAGATGACAGGCGCAGGAGGTTGGGGAAACAAAACTGTCTGGGCCAGAAAAGGATGATCAGGATGACTGTCACTCTGTCCTATCAGATCTTGTGTACCACTTGTGGCGGAAGCGGTAGAGGAGGGAAGGCGCAGTTGAACTGGTCTGACCAGGGAAGAAGGAGAGCATTACCCTGGGAGCAGTAACCTAGGACTCCTCTGGAGCAATGAGACTCACTTCTTGTTGGCCTGGGAAGCAAACAGATCCCTGGTTTGGTTTCCCCATTGAGTGAAAATATCATTAAGCACAGTGTCATGAAGTTCTCACTCGTGGTCAATTGCAAAGTGCCTGCTGAGGGAGTCCGCGAGCACATTCTGTGTCCCCAGAAGGTAGGATGCAGATAGGGTGATCTGATTGCTGATGCACCAGCTCCAGAGATTGACTGCTTTTGCACACAGGGAGGCAGATCTTGCTCCTCCTGTTCGTTGATGTAGATTTTGTCTGACATTATGAGGACATGGTGAGAGCGGATGAAATGAAGAAAGGACTTGCAGGTCTTCCCTACCGCCTGTAGTTCCAGGGCATTGATTTGCATTCTGGACTCTCAAGACGTCTACCTTCCCTGTGCTATGTGGTTGCCCATATGGGCTCCACAACCTAGTAGGGACACATCCGTAATGATGGGCTTGTCCAGTGAAGAGGGGAGAAAGGAGACCCCTATGCATACGGGATGAGGATTTGTCCACCACACGTTGGAAGACAGTTCCTTGGAGGGAAGGTCAGTGTGAAGTTCATAGACTGGCAGCTTGGGGAGTAAACCAACTGTAGCCGTGCCTGAAGGCAACAAAGATGGAGTCTTGTGAATGGAGTGACATAGGGGCATGAGGCCATGTGGCTGAGGAGGGACAAACATGTTTTGACCTTTACTTGAGGGTTGCTCGTGATGTAAGTTATGATGTCATTCATGGTCTGTATCCTGTCTGTGAGCAAATACATTCTGGCAGTGATAGACTTCAAGGTTGCCCCGATTAAGTTCAAAGATTGTGTGAGGGTAAGAACAGATTTTTTGATGTTCTTCCTAAGCCCCAGTGAGGAAAGGAGACGGAGCATCATAGAGGTTGGCGTAACAGCTTTCCAGCAAGATCTGGCAGCAAGGAGCCAGTCATTGAGGTAAGGGAAAACAAGGAGGCCATGATATCTGACGTGAGCTGCTACTACAGAAAATACCTTGGTAAAGACTCTGGGGGCAGTGGCTATCCCGAAGGGTCAATCTCTATATTGGAAATGGTCTCAGCCCGCTGGAAATCTGAGAAACTGCCTGTGGGTGGGATGAATATTGACATGAAAGTACACATACTTCATATCAAGAGCTGTGAAACATATGCCCTTTTCTAGAGATGGAATTATCACTGCCACTGAATGGGTTACCTAAGGAGGTGGTGGAATCTCCTTCCTTAGAGGTTTTTAAGGTCAGGCTTGACAAAGCCCTGGCTGGGATGATTTAGTTGGGGATTGAGCAGGGGGTGGGACTAGATGACCTCCTGAGGTCCCTTCCAACCCTGATATTCTATGATTCTAATATAACCACACAAAATTTGAGTTTGTGAATAAAGTGGTTGAGGTGGCAGAGGTCGAGGATTGATCTCCACCCACCCTTCTTGAGTCTGAGGAAGTGGGTTGAGTAAAACCTGTCCCTTGATATTGTAGAGGAATGCATTCTATTGTTCCTTGAATACTGTCATGAAAGTGGTCCCCAAAGAGGGATGGGGAGGAGGGTTTCGGAGGTGGTAGCATTGCAAACTTGATTGTATAGCCAGAGTGGATGACATTCAGCACCCACTTGTCCGTTGTTATCACATTCCAGGTGTCGAAAAAGAGTGCTAAATGACCTCCAAATGGAGTATTGGAATTGGGAGGTATTGTTCTCAGTGATTCACGGCTCTCAAGGCCGTGTCAAAAATACCATTGAGTCGGGGGCTGGGATTGGGATATCAAGGCTGGTGCAGATGGCATAGGGAACCTGGACTTTTGAATCTCTGCTTTTTACACAGTGGTTCGTAAGGTCTCTGATGGTAGAAATGCTGGGTCCTGTATCTCAGTGAGATGGATTGGTGCAGGAAGGTGTGTATATACCCAAGGGTCAAAGGGTAGCCTTAATGTCTTTCTGAGTATGTAAGGACTCATCCATATTCTGATTGAAGGGGTGAGTTTCATTGAAGGGAAAGTCCTCAATGGTACTCTGGACCTCCCTGGGGAACCTGAGGCATGGAGCCAGGACTCCCACCACGTAATGAGGGTGGTAGCCAGGGCTCGAGAGGAAGTATCGGCTGCATCAACTGCAGACTAGCTATTAGTTTTTTTTACTCTATGAGGGCCTGAAAATGAGAACAATCCTGATGTGGGAGGCTCTTGGCGAATTCCTCAAACTCAGCGTAGTTCAGGAAATCATATTTAGCAGTAGCGCTTGATAATTGCCTATCCTGAACTGAAGACTGGAGGGCAAGAAAGCCTCTCTCGATCAGGTTTGGGCATTTACTCTCCTTGTCCGCAGGGGTAGAACTGGTGTGTTGTTGCCTGGACCTTTCTGAAGTGATCTGAACCACCAATGAGTTGGGAGCTGGATGAGAGATCAAGAACTCTAAACTCTTAGTTGGTACATAATTATGTCTCTCTGCTCCTTTGGGAGTAGAGGCACAGGTGGCAGGGATGTGCCACACAGTCCTGGCTGGCTCCAGTATGACCTCATTGACAGGGAGGGCTATTCTTATAGGTCCAGAGGGGTGGAGAATGTCCAAGAGCTTGCGTTGGGAGTCCTGGGTCTCTTCTAGTGGAAGCTGATGTTACTGGCAACTCTACGGAGAAGGTCTTGGAACTGTCTAAGGGGATGGAGGGAGGGGGGGAAGGGAATACCTAAAGCACTGCTTCATCCATTGATGATAATGGCAGCTTGATCAGTTCCAGCAGAACCACTGGAATTGGAATGTAGTACTCCTTTTCCATCAGATTGGGGGTAAATTCAATGGTCCCCCTTGTAGGGGAAGCAGGTGGCAACTCTCTAGTGGATCAGATAGATTGTGAAGGGGAATACTGGTGCCAAGGTCCCCAATATAGCCAGTAGGTGGGATTGACAGGTGGTGTTGGGGGTCCCCATGGCATGGGGTACCAATGATTCTGAACCAGGTGAGGCGCTGGTTGGTGCCAAGGTTGTGGGTCTCCTCAGGAGTGGCAGTACAGGAGGAGTGGTTCCTCTGATGGTTCTGAGTCTCCTGAGGAGAAAAAGGGCAGACTCAGGTTCCAATGGCAGTGCTGATGGGGATGTGTAAGTCCTGTATGTTAGGGGTGATAAGCTCTGTCCCTCTGGCAGGTCTCTAGGTGGTGAGATAAGCTCTCTGGAAATGGAGGGTCTTATGGAGGAGGGGATTCAGGATCAGAGACAGTGAAAATGTTCTGAGGTATGGCCATGGATCCGGACCTCCCTTTCTGTCTGGGCTGCCAGTGCTGGTGATGAGGATGGTAGCTGCTGGTGGTCTGCCTTCGGCAGTGCTACAGTGCCTTGTGTCTTGGGAAGAGCCAGGGACAATGGTACTGATGGAGTGCGGTATGGAGCCGGCACAGCCCTATGTTTCAGGGTTTTCTTAACAGGTTTATGGGACTTAGGATGTATGACATCCTCCTGGGCCAATCTGGTGGGTTTGCTCGTAGGCACATCTGGTATCTTCGGAATGGACTTAGAGG
Source organism: Mauremys reevesii (assembly GCF_016161935.1). NCBI lineage: Eukaryota > Metazoa > Chordata > Testudines > Geoemydidae > Mauremys > Mauremys reevesii. The sequence goes on along the minus strand of NC_052641.1, from coordinate 2,294,591 downwards.
AAGATTTAGGCCCACGCTTATGGGAGTGCTTCCTGATCTCCTGACTCGGCCCCGATCTGGGTCTCTGGGAATAGATCCTCCAGCACCAGAGTAGGACGACTTAACAGCAGGAGGCACACTCCTCACTGATTCAGGCTGATATATGGGGTGGGGTCCCCAAGACTGGGTCCAATTGAGGCCTCATGGCCATCTCCAAGAGGTACTTATGGAGCCTCTTGGGTACGGCTGGGGAAAGACTGACAAATGCTGTAGAAAGCTGCAAGGTGAGCCTCTCCCAAGCAGTTAAGGCAGCGATGGTGGTTGTCACTGACCGAGAAGAACTGCAAGTAGGAGGTGCAGCGTTTGAAACCTGGAGTTCTAAGGCATAGTCCGGTGCCTGAATGAGGTATGGGGGGAAGCAAATGGGAGAACAACCTCAGTAGCCTAAACTAATTCTAAAACAATTAAAACTGTCAAAACTACTAAATCTATTAAACATCTAAAAGGGCAAACTATTTACAGCTAAAACACTAATGTTTTTCAGAAACGACGGCAGAGCTGAGGACAATAAAGGTTCCAACCCAGACCATGTGGTGGTTAGAAGGAACTGAAGAGGCAGGCAGTCTGCCCTACCTTTTATCATCTTGGTTGGGAACACAAGGTGAGAGAGGGCTGTATGCGCGGACGACTCTGGAATTTCTGAGATAAAGGGAAGCTGTGTCTGCATGTGCTTTACTCAAACACTTCATAGTTTTGTCTCCACAACACTATGTTCCTGATATAGAAAGAAACAAAGCAAACCTACCGCAAATAGAACCAGAAGTTATTACCTCAGTGCTGGGCACCTTAAGGCTTATACAGCTGCCACCAGCATATACAACTCTGCTTTGAAATCTAATCACTCTTTTGTTCCTGGGTTCCTCTATGATAAGATTACTTTCCAGCTCTCGTTATCTGAGAACAATTTCCTACATGAGAAGTTTGCCTTGTGAATTACACATCTCAAGCTATGCAGCTCAAAGGAGGAAGAGATGAAACTATCACACTGCCCTTTCCACTGTACTGTAGGTGCACAAAAGTGTTGAGGAAGCCCTAGGTCAGGAAGCCTTTAATAATTAAGCTTTATTAAAGGCAAAGTAGAGGGCAGGGACCAAGTGAAGTACTTGGATACTATAGTAGCTCACGTTGCTTGCTGTAGTCATATGGAGTCAGCCTTAGACCATCTCTACACTTGCAGAGCATGCAGGATACGTGTAGCTACATGCCACAGTGAAAGGCAGGCTGTGTCCTCCACACTCACCACGGTGTGTAGCTACAAGTAGCAGTGGAAGGCTCAGGCAGGGGGAAATTGAGAGTACGGCTCTGGCAGGGAGGAGTGGTCAGAGCCTTTCCCTGCTTCCTTCCCCCTGCCAGCAGCATAGAGCACTGTTTGGGTACGTAGGGCAGTCTACTGGCCTAAGCCATACCTCACTGTCTACGCTGTTATTTATACCCATGCTAGCTGGGCATGCAGCATCTATACACACCCAGTGGTGAGCTGCCAAACAATTAACAACCGGTTCCCTCCTCCTCACCCCACAAGGGGGTTGTGGCTCCCCCCGGGACTCCTGCCCCATCCAACCCCCCACGTTCCTTGACACCACACCCCCCGGGACTCCTGCCCCATCCACCCCCCTTCCCTGTCCCCTGACCGCCCCCTGCCGCCCCATCCAATCCCTCCTCTCATGCCTGATGGCCCCCCGGGACCCCTGCCCCCATTCAATCCCTCTGTTCCCTGCCCTCTGACCTCCCGACTCCTTTCTGCCCCAACTCCCATCCACCTACCCCCGAACTCCCCTGCCCTCTTCCAACACCCTCTCCCTGCTCCCTGCCCCCGTACCATGCTTGAGGCCAGGCCGGGGGTGCTGTGCCAGGTTGGAGCCGCTCGGCCAGGGCCGCTCGGCTGGGGGTGCCTGGCCGGATCCGGGGCCGGGCCAGAGCCATGCTGCCCAGCCAGCCGGAGTCAGGACCGGAGCTGGGCCGGGACCAGGCTGCGCCGCCAGGACCAGAGCCGTGCTGTGCCATCGGGACCGGAGCACGCCACCCGGCCAGGACCAAAGCCGGGGCCGGGGTGCCTGGCTGGGGCCGGGGCCAGAGGTGGGCCACACCACTGGAACTGGGCCGGGACTGAGCCGGGGCCGGGGCCGTGCCGTGCTGTGCCGCTGGGGCCAAAGCCGGGCCACACCACCCAGCCAGGACCGAAGCCGGAACCGGGGCCGATGTGCGCCGCCTGGCCGAGGCCAGGGAGCTGGGCCGCGCCACCCCTCCCCGGAGTCCTCCTCGCTCCCCCCTACACTCACCTGCGCAAAGCCGCCCTTCTCAGCCCTCCCAGGCTTCCTGCGTTCAGGGGAGGAGGCAGAGGTGAGGGGCTGGGGCTGGAGGCAGGGCTGGGGGCAGGGCAGGGAGCTGCTGGAGCTTTACCAGTTGTTAAATTTAAAAGCCCTTTTAGAACCAGTTGTCCCGCGTGGGACAACCGGTTCTAAAAGGGCTTCTAAATTTAACAACCGGTTCCCGCGAACCGGTGGGAACCGGCTCCAGCTCACTACTATACACGCCTTCCCCCAGGCATATCTGGCATATGCAGTAAGCCCACATTGTCAGAATGCTCTCCCAGCATCTGTCTGCAAGTTCAACTTTCCCTACCAACTGCTTTGCTGTGAGACACCTGCTCCCCTCCATTCCGCACACCTTTAAAGATGACCCTCCCTAGTATCAACACCCTGATCTAACACATACAGCAGATCCCAAAGTCCTCCCTCTGACTTCTCCACCAGTGGCAAGAGCCCTCTTGCACCTTCCCACCTGACTACATCCTCCTGACATCCCCTCCTCTCAACGGAGGGGTGAGAAACGGCATACCCTCTAACTCAACTGTACTGGCAGGATGCAAAAGTCAGCCTGAGACCCCTGTACATCATCTACAAAGGAAGGGAAGTGAGTACTACAGTCTCCTACTGATCAAATCCCCAGTACAACTCATTTCCTAAAGGAGAACACAAAGTTTGTTCTCAGTATGACATCAGCAATCCAGTTTTTTCTTTTAATTCTAACTTCCTGAAGAACTAAGCTGTCATGCATTTGTGCATGGAAGATAAAGCTGGCTGAAATGACCAAAAGCCTCATCAATGTTCAGGTGTCATGGGAAGGCAGATGGATCGATGGAATCCTGGAGCCTTAAATGTCATGTATGAATAAATCAATAAAAAAAAAACTAGCGGGGAAAAACAAAAACAGTGAAAACATGTGAGGGGAAAACGTTAAAGAATTTTTGCTTTGTGATCATACCTAGCAAAACCATGTGCTGTGCGGATGTGCAGAGCTTTGGACAGCTGCCATTTCTATATTGACATACAGGGCATACATAATATTATATACACAGGACCAAATTCTGTCACCTTTACTCACATTGAGTAGTGCCTTACTCTACAAGCAGTTGCATTGAAATCAGTGGGAGCACTCATAAAGGTAATAGGTAATAATTGGAGATATACCAATCTCCTAGAACTGGAAGGGACCTTGAAAGGTCATCGAGTCCAGCCCCCTGCCTTCACTAGCAGGACCAATTTTTGCCCCAGATCCCTAAGTGGCCTCCTCAAGGATTGAACTCACAACCCTGGGTTTAGCAAGCCAATGCTCAAACCACTGAGCTATCCCTCCCCCCTTACTCATGTGTAAGGTACTTCTCAGCACAACTAAATATATCAGAATCTGTCCCACAGACAGCATGCAACACACAAGTCCAATCCAGAGACTCAAACTCCCTTAGAGAACTGAATCTCACACATTTCATCAGTAATTTTCACTTGTCTCAAACCTCCCTGTACACACCCAGCATGCCCTCCTAGGACTGCCACTGTCCTGACATGGGGCACCTCCCTCCTTACTTGGGGCAGAGCCATGATCCAGTCATAAGTGAATAAAACTGACTTTAAATACAAACAAATATTTTTTCCAGGAATCAGTTCTATTATGTTAAATACTTTAAAAACTCTCCAAAGTGCCCACTCTGAGCATGAATCTGGAAGTAGCATAAAGGACAGAAAATGATCCATAGATCTTGGGTGAGGCAGTAGGAGGGTGTGGCTAAGCTTACACCCTCGAGTAAAGGGAAGAGCGCAGTCCCAGCTGGCATCACGTGTTATCTAAAATTGGGTGGTCCATCGCGACGTGTGCAAGGTGGCTCCCTCCAATAACATGGCTAAGCGGTATGTGCTGTGCTGACTACATCTTCTACGAGCACATATGAATTGCAAAGGGCAACACTTGGCAGTTGTGGCCTATAAAGCCCCCTCAAATGGTGTGTAAAAAAAAGGCAGTGCCAAGCCGCTTTTATAAGGTAGGTCAACACATCTGCTGAAAAGGAAAGGCATTAAAATATGCTCCCACTAAAGCCCATGTGTTTACCAATACCTCTGCACGTGTTTGGAGGACCACCTACTCCAGGGTGCCTCTCTACTTGCGGTTAAAATCACAAACACAAATTTTTTCAGTGCATTGGCCCGCCGTTCTGCAACAAACTGTTAACGTTTCTAACTACGTTGTGTTTAATTTTTCATAAATAACACCCAATGTGTTTCTCCCATTGGCGCACACCCAAAAGCAACTTTCCATATTCCAAACAAATGCCTCCTCCTTCACAGTGTTAAAACACACATTTAACCTAAAAAAAATGCTTTTGCCACAGCCATCCAAATGGGCCATCTATGTCAACAAAAAAACGTGTTATGCTATGTTACTAATAAAGCCAAAAGTCATTATTGGCTGGTATATGCAATTGTTGTTGTCCTAACAATCTGGTGCATGCTGTATTACTGTTTAGGTAAAAGACCAACAGTAACCCTTGCCACCATATCCTGGGGAGGGAAGAGGGTGGAAACCTAAGTGGTGACCCCTCCCAACAAAATGTTGATTCAGGGTCAAGGGGGCGAATGTCACAAGGGAGTCCCCTGGGAAGGCAGATCAGCACTGTATATTGCTAATGCTGTTGCAAGAATCGCAAAGCATTTTGGGGAGGGTCAAAGACATGTGAGTGGGGAATGGAAGATTCCTTTGCAGAAGTACAAAAGGCCAAGAGAGGGGGAGAAGAAAGAAGAAAACAGAGAACGGGTTAACTCAACACTGCAGCTAGCAAGCTCAGTCCGAAGATAAGATGCTGGCCCCCACCCAAGGACACTGCTCACAGCCGAGATGTGGCTGACAGCCGAGAAAGACGGGGGCTTGTATGTGCCCAAGTGGCCAGGAAAAGAGAAGAACTAAGTTAAGCAAAGCTGCAAAGATAGCAGCGAAAACAGAGCAAATGAGGCAACGTCGGTGAAGGCCAACAGAAGGGAAAACAAATTCTCCAAAGCCGGTGTGTTTTGGGCAGCCAAGAAGGCCACAGCAAGCGGACTGGGACTGATACAAAGAGCACCAGGCACAGAGGGCCCTGGACGACAACACCCTCAAAAGGAACCCAGGACTTAAAAACCCTCCCGAGAACTGGAGCAATTCGGAGATTACAGCAGATTCCCTGGATGACCTGGGCCCAGGGCAAGAACTCCCGTCCACCCATCCCCCTCTTCTTCTTACATTACACCCAGGCCTGGCCAGTTTTGGGTAGTGCGCGTGTGCGTATGAAAGTGGGTTAGGGCTTGGGGCTCTAATGCTTTCTTCTTCCCCTGAGTGACGTGGGAGCGTTCCCAACACACACTGCTGTATTTTATTATTTTATTAATAAAGCTTTAAAATTTAAACACTTGGTGTGTTACGTCATCTCCTCCCTAAACAATCCTGTGGTGTCAGCCTGATCACCTGATGCTCCAGGCAGCTTGGTAACAAAGATCTGTCACACAGAGGTGTCTGAGAGCAATCAGTTCTTTACTAGTTAAATAAAAGACAGTGCAAAGCAGATACTGGAACAAGACACTTAAAGCAAGAATACTGGCGTTCTTAATCAGTTTTCCAATTTACTCTTTCCTCAGAAGTTTTATAGATCCCTATCTTGCGAACTTACTTTAACTGTGAACCCTAAATACTTGCATCTACAAAAAGCTGTATCATCAGCTGGAGAGAGAAGTGGATTAGCGTATAGACAGGCTGCAGTTCAGGGAATTTGTTCCATCCCTAACACACATGCAGGATAATTCTGTGGGTTCCCTTGTACTGTACACAGAGTGCTACCTACAAAGAGCCATCTCAAACTTGAGTCACACAGGGTATTTCTTTGTACAAAACCAGACATTTTGTTTCAGCTGCTAGAGGCATTTGAAACCTTAAGAATGTGTGTTGCTCTGAAAAGCCCCCAATTTGCTGATTAATTTAATTTCACTTGCATATCAAAGCATTACCATTACACAATAGGAGCTTAATGAGAGTCTGGGGGGATAGAGACTGGAGCTAATGATAGCCCAAATCAGCCACTTCCATCAATTATTTTTTAAATTAACAAGACTCAGAGTTCTGCTGCTTGATGTGTTCTGCAGCTCGTGGCAGCTGGAAACCCTGACATTGGTTCCAAAAGGTTAATCTTTGCTATCTAGGCCATTTCAATCTTCCACTACCATGTCAAATGGAAGCTGATGACCCGGCTGGGCAGATGGCAGGTTGCCATTCTGCGGCACCAGGGTGAACAGAACAAGCAACATCAATGCCTTTTACAAAAACTGTCAGATCATTAACCCAAATTGAAGACGGCAAATTGCAAACAACAAATTGCTGAATGGGATGGCTGGATCATTGTTTTAAAAGCTGTTCTGTGCATACAGTGATCCACCTTCTGACACAGCCTACTCAGTTATTTAGAATTCAAATGCGGCAAGCTTCATTTGGACAGGAAAACTCTCCGTGCTGATGGCTGTCAAGGAGCTTGCATTCGAGGTAGAGCTCTGAATCTGGTGCCTAAATAAAGTTAATGAGCCTCAACATTCGGGTAATACTCAAGGGGCAGAGTCCTTGAGTTACCTGAAGAAATCATAGTTGTGTCTCCTAAGCGCTCTGGAATGGTAACTGCTGCTACACTGTGAAAATGTATAATCATAACAATTTGCATTTATAAAGTCTGAAACCTTTACTAATAGTCTGAGGGCTTCTCTCGCTCCCAAGCAAGAGTCTTGATTAACATGAATTAACATTAAAATCCTACTATATTGTTTTAGAACTCCAGAGCTTTGTCTAAAGAGAAAGGGTAGTCCATCCGGTCACACATGCACACAATACCATGGCTCTTTCAGAGGAATGTTTTAAAATGTATTTAAACTCTAATTGTATGCAGTGTAGCGTAGCTGTGTCAGTCTCAGGATACTAGAGACAAGGTGAGTGAAGTAATAGCTTTTACTGGGCCAACTTGTCTCTCTCACCAATAGAAGTTATTACCCCACCCATCTTGTCTCTTTAAACTCTAAATTGTCAGTTTTGTGCTATGGTTAATTGGCACAAATGCAGTGCGAGATTATCAGAGGTCTAAATAAAGTGCATTGTAGTGACCTGAGTCACCTGACAAACAGTCACAACAGAGAATGACTTGAAAGATCAGAACGGCATAAGCAGGCTGGAGTCACATGGTGCTCAGCTGCTCATAAGAGAGCCGTGCATGTGCATTCACACTCTGCCACTAGGTACCACATTTTCTAATTACAGTATGAATAGACATGAAATCCCAAAGGGACCGTCGATGCAGCAATCTGGGCTACGAAGGGGGGGCAGAGGGCAATATATATCAAATACAACTCACACCACCACCATAGCATCTGTCAGAGTAGTAGTAATTTAGTCACGTAGGAGACTGGACAGAATTTCAAGCTGATAAATGAAGAGGTCAGTCAAGATTAACCTTGGGCGTGCTAACTTGCCACCTTTCCAAAATGGTCAGACTGAGCTCTGACTTGAAGTATAATGGGTTTCCTTAGAAGGATGGAGATCTGGGAAAGGGAGGGATCCGTGATGCTTGTTACTTCTCAGCTTCATTTAATGGGTCTTAGAGGACTCAACCTCTTCCAGCCCTTTTGACACATCCCCCAGTCAGGATGTGCTGCAACTGATGCTCACACACAATTTGCTATACCACTAACAGATTGTAAGACTAGAAGAGGGAGGTTTCATTCTTTAATTCACAGAATGGGTTTTTCAGGCTTCTTCGGTATTTGACAGTTTCCTGATAACCTTAAGAAGTAGCAAGTGCTTACTTTCCAAAGCTTGTTCACCCTATCATCAAAAGCTGAAGCAGACATTCCTAAATACCACCTCAGGATCTTGGATGAGTGGTTTGAAATGAAGTGATAATATCTTGGAGACAAAGTCAATCGCACAACCCATAAGCCAGTCAAACTCAGAAAAAGGAATACAAAGCTAACTACTGTGACAGTAAGGCCTGACCACAGCTTTCAACTAGACTCCACAGAATACATTCATGTCAACCCAGTGAGCTAGGGCCATAAAACGTTCACATTTCAAATCCCAGCTAACAGTATCTCTATTAAATAATTCATTGTGACAGTGCTTCACACTTAGAAAGCACCTTTCATGTAAGGATCTCAAGGCACTTCGCAAAGGCTGATCCTCTCAACTTCCCACAGATGACTGTTTTCTTCCCCTTTTTATAGGGAGGAAAAGTGAGGTGCAGATGTTTTAGTGACTTGCTCAAGGTTGCACTGACAGTGGAAGAGTAAAAAATAGAGCCTAATGCTTCTGACTCCCTGTTCCCTGCTCTAGCCACTGGAAAGACTCCCGCAGAAATAGCAATTCATAACAGCACATGCACCATTGGCAGAGAGACTTCATTCTCTTCAGGTTCTATACTGTAAGTTCACACATGTAAAATGGTCTCAAGCAGAATTTCAGTGGCAATTTTACGCAAAGCTAAATTACTGAGCCAGTGCACAAAATGGTCATATTTATTTGCATGTATTTTTGAACAATTCAAAGAGCTAGTCTCTAAGTTTTGCATTCTATTTTCAATATCATCAGCTCCTCCATCACTTGAGAATTTTTCATTGGATGCTCTGTCTGGAACAGAAGTTTAATGAAGGGGATATTATCTATTAAACTTCAGCAGCATGCTTGGGGCATTAGATACACCTCTACCCCTATATAACGCGACCCGATATAACACAAATTCGGATATAACGCGGTAAAGCAGCGCTCCGGGGGGGGCGGGGCTGCGCACTCCGGCGGATCAAAGCAAGTTCGATATAATGCGGTTTCACCTATAACGTGGTAAGATTTTTTGGCTCCCGAGGACAGTGTTGTATTGGGGTAGAGGTGTATATAGCCCTATGTATATAACATTATGTATACTGAGGGGGACCCAGCACTGTGCATTTATAATCTAGACAAACAATACAGTGCAGTCCAAAAATGCATTGCACAATCTGAAGAGAGATTTGTTGAAAAGCAGGGCACATTTTTGGTTTAAAGTACACCAATAAAGACACTTCTTAGTGTAGAGGATTAGTAGCAAAAGACATCATGGGGAAAGTGTGCTTTCAGGAGGTATTTGAAGGTAGGGAGACCCACACTGGGAAAGAGAGGGGCTGACAGATGCAAGGGACTGCTAGAAAATAAGTGGGAACATGAGAGTGTAAGGGAGAAAGTTGCAAAGAGCCTGGCTAAGTAGAAGGCTTGGGTAGGAGGAGGACAGCGGGGTGGAGTGATGCAGAGTCTTGAAAGGAACAAGACATTTAACCATAGCACAGAAGGAAAGGGAAAACCAGAGGAGCGATTCAAAAAGCAATTCCTAGGATGCATAACCAATTTATTTCCCATCACAAGTAACTGAGAATATTAGAACGTTCAGGATCTCTGAATCTCAGAGCACGTCTGCACTACAGAAATAAGTCGACTTACAGCCACTGCAGGCTGATGTCCACACTATCCTCCTTCTGTTGGTGGTGCACGTCCTCACCAGGAGCCCTTCCACTGACTGAGAGACAGGACTCTCAGCTCCACACAGCTCCCTGGCCTCTTGCCTCCCTGTTCCCCACCAGAAGCAGAGGGCTCTAGCTGCCCAGCTCTCTTGTCAATTTCAGGGCTCCAGATACTGTGTTGCCCTAATTTACACCGACAAGCCCTACGTCTCTCGTGGAGGTGGAGTTATTAAGTCGGTGTAGTATGGCACTTACAACAGTGGGACAAGGATGTAGTGTGTACACTGACATAATTAGGTCAACGTAAGCTGCCTTATATCGACCTATTTAGTGTCGACCAAGCCTTAGTCCCTTACTACTAAGCATGCAATTTCTCATTAGGCCTTGTCTACACTACCGCAGTAAGTTGACCTAAGTTATGCTACTCCAGTTACGTTATTCACTGGAGTAGCATAACTTAGTCGACGTAGCTTAAGTTGATTTACCACAGTGTCTACACTGTGCTGCGTCAATGGGAGACACTCTCCTGTCGATTTACTTTACTCTTCTCATTCCAGTGGAGTACCAGAGTCGACCGGAGCATAGGTGCCGACTCCGTGGATGCACCAGGGCTGGAGCACCCATGGGGAAAAATTAGCGGGTGCTCCGCACCCACTGGCAGCCAAGCTCCCCCCATCTCCCCTCCTCCCCCGCCCCCAGCATGCTGCATCCCCGCTCCTTCCCCTCCCTCCCTGCGCTTCCTGCCCCACTGCTGCCTAACAGCAGTTTGGCGGTGCTCAGGACTTTCCAGGAGGGAAGGGGAGGAGCAGGGACATGGCGCACTCAGGGGAGGAGGCGGAGAAGAGGCAGGGCAGGGGCAGGAAATTTGGGGAAGGGGGTGGAATGGGGGTGGGGCGAGGGCGGTGCAGGGGCAGGAAGAGACGGGGCCAGGGGCAGGGGGGTCAAGCACCCACTGGGCAGAGAAGTCGGTGCCTATAGACTGCAGAGCGCTCTGTGCTCGATTTGGTGGGTCATTCCTAGACCTGCTAAATCGACACACGCTGCGTTAATTGCAGCAGCTCCGATCAACTGGTAGTGTAGACATGGCCTTAGAATCAGCCAGTGCCTCAAAGGGCTAGAGTCTTTAAATTAAATCTGGTCTTTAAATTAAAACAACAAAATGGTGCTAGATATGAGCTTAAGAACTCCTGCCCTACTTCAGTACCAGGTAAATTGATTGAAATGATCATTTAAAATAGAATGTTATTTAAAACACCCAGATTAACACAGTGACGGGGACAAACCTGCATAGGTTCTGAAAAGAAAAAGCATACCTCTGTTCCACTAGAATCATTTCAGCGTGTCATCAGAACAACAAATACAACTGAAGTGGCTGATAATTAAGAAGGACCATGAAAAACCCACGATCAGATCTTCACAAGGGGTTATTAAAAAACTAAATAGTTATATGCACAGGCATCTGCTTCCTCTGGGCTCCAGGGGTGCTCAGCCCCCGCTCTTGGCCCCAGGCCCCACCCCACCTCTTCCCACCCCACCTTTTCCTGCTCCAGCTTCACCCCTGCCTCTTCTCACCCTGTTCTGCCCCCTCCGCCAAGCATGCCCCATTCCCGCTCCTCCTCCTCCCTCCCAGTGCCTCCTGCATGTCGTGGAACAACTGATCGCAACAAGCAGGAGGTGCTGGGAGCGAAGAGAGGGAGTTGATCGGCAGGGCTGCTGGCAGATGGGAGGCACTGAGGAGCGAGGGAGAGAGTTGGCTGCCGCTAGATGCTAAGCACCCACTAATTTTCTTCCATAAAGTTGGCACCTATGGTTATATGGTGAGATATAAAGTTTTGTCGTGAATTAGAAACTGGCTAAGAGTCTGAAGATAAGAAGAGAGCAGAAATAGACCATTTTCAGTATGGCAAAAGGTTAACAATGAGGTACCCCAAGATTCTGTACTAGGACCAGTGTACTGTATTTTTTTTAAATACATACACAAATTATGTTAAAAGAAAGTTATTTAGGTGGCAAAATCAAGTACTCAAAAGTTAGGAAATACAAGATTTACAGTTGCCTGTGCAACCTTATTTCGGCCCCCTTGCACATTCCATGCACTCTATGAGTCGGGGTACTGTGGAAAAAAATAGCCTGTGATGGGGTCATTAAAGACTGTAGTATAATACATAAACTGTAAATCTGACATTTGTTCCTTTTGAATGTTTGAATTTGCCACCTAAACAATATTTTTGTAAACCAAGGTTTTTGTATGTAATTTTCTAGTTTATTTTTTTTAAAAGGAAAAAGTTACATGACATTCTGTTTTGTGCAACTGTAACAATCCACCATGAATAATCAGCAGGGTTTGAATTCTGAACTTTCAACATTGCAGCACAAGCTGCTACCACTTGAGCTACAGGGTAACCTTACAGGAGAAGGATGGATGCTGTGTCCAGAAGCTGGTCCTGGAGAGTACTCTGAGTGAGGAGCGTTGAGTCCCCCATTCTCTCTCTCTCTCTTCCCCCCCATGCAGATATTGGGGGAGCTTCAGCCCCGTGTGGTGGTGCACCAAGAGGACGGAACAGGTTTGGGGCAGATTGGTCGCTGGGACCATTTGCTGCATTTAGAGGGTGGTTGAGGGAGCCTGGCCAGTTCTCTTGCACCCTGTCACCAGGAGATTAGTGATACTGCCCTATGTGGCGCCCCTTGAGGGGGACGGGGATCACTGTGACCATGTGCTGAGTCCAATAGAGGGAGTCTAGCCCAGCTCTCTTCACCCTACAGCTCCTCCAAGTTCACATTACAGCGTGTGCTGCTGCAGAAGCAGCTTTGCAAGCTCAGTCTCAGAATATCCGTGTGGTTAGTTATTATTTTGAAAGCCTGCCAAAGTTTTCCTGAGCAATGCAAGAGAGAAGAAAAACAGAGATTTTTTAACAATTTATACCTCAGCCAAAGCTCCACAGAATTCCACACGACAAAGAAGAGCCCTTCCATAGCCTGTGAGCTATGGCCCGCCAATTTCAAAGGCCCACTGCACACAATGGAGACAAGAGAGCTTCTCAAAGACAAAGTTGCAAAAATCTTTTATAATGGAAGGTGTTAGGCAATTTAAATATAAGGATAACTATCAGATCCCCCTATAATAATCTAGAAAAGGGAGTGAGCAATGACATGGCAAAATTATTTATATTCATCAACATGAGAAACTATGAGGAACTGTACAGGGACCTAACAAAGGCCCTGATTCAGGACAGCGTTTAGACACACGTTTAAAGTGCTCTCCCGAATGGGGATGCTTTCCTGAACTGCAGTACGACTTAGGTGAGTGCACAGTGCAATGGCAGATGAAGTTCAGCATTGACAAATGCAAGGTAATGCACATTGAAGGAATAATTTGAATAAATAAATAAATACCACGTAGCTCTTACCTAGGGCTTTCATAAGTATCTCTCAAAGCACTTTACAAAGGGGGCAGTATCGTTAGCCTCATTTTTAAGATTGTGTACAACCGTGCCTCAGTTTCCCTAAGCACTCAAGCAGAAAGATTTGGCATCACTGGAACCATCCCAGTAAAACCCTCTGCTCCATGTGCAACAGCTCTCAGAAAAGAAAACAAAATATGATGATGTCTAAACAACAGGACAGACGACAATCCTGAAAATACTGTAATGCCATTATATAACTGCCTGGTACCTCCTTCCCTGGAAAGCTGTGTTTAGTTCTGGTTAACCTACTAAACAAAAAAAGGCAGTAGGAATAGCAAGGTATCCATTCCCAGATGGGTGACAAATCACCAGAAGCCTAGAGGGGCTGCTGCCATACAAGGAGAGATTGAAAAGTTTCCCGTGTAGAGAGAACACTCAATTGAGGTATATTCGGAAATGAACGGCATAGAGCACTGGGCCCTTCTATTCACAAAACCTTCCTTCTGGCCTCACACTTCCCCTGCAACAAACAACACACATGTGGCCTTTGCAGTCGCAGGGCCAGCCTTAGGGAACATGGCATCCTGGGCATATTGTATTTTGGTCCTCTTGCCCCGGAGGGCATGGCAACCCCCCATTTCCCCTGGCCCCCCCGAGCTCATTAGGCTGCCCACCCCTCTTTGTCCCTAACCCCTGCACTCCCCTTCTCCGCCTCTAACACCTGCACCCCCTTCTGTGCCTGTAACCTCTGCACCCCACTCCCGCACCCCACTCCCTGCTCCCCTAACCTTTGACCCCTCCTCCTGCACCCACGTGGGGAAACTGACCTAGATGTATGAAGCAGCTGGCATTGCTGCTCGTTCCCACCTTGAATGCTGCTCTTCTATGCATCCCTACAGGATGGTGGGGAGGTGGGGGGGGGGGAAAGAGGGGCGAGGAGTGACATCAGGGCTCCCTGCATCCATGTCACTTTCCCGACCTGGGCTGCCTAAGGGGAGGGCAGCACAGCTAGATATATTGGGCCAAATTCGTCCCTGAATTAACTTCATTAAAATCAAGAATGAATTTGACCTGTTGTCATGATTTTGTTTAAATCTGTCTTTTGTTGCATCCATTACCAGTAAAATAATCCCTACCAAAACCAAAGTACTGCTCTCGGAATTTCAAAACATTTCCAAGATGCCTGTATATTAGTATTTCATCACCATATGGGCTTCCTATTGAAATATGAGTCTCTAATGGCTTTGCTAATGCAGCTGTAGAAAAGCAAAGGCAGGCTGCGGCTGTGTGTGGGAAGAACAATGCTCCAAAGAACAGTTTATGGCAGTGGCTGCTAGTGTGACCATCTTGAATTTTTGAGCCTTCATGTATTTGTTTAGTGCTCTGAGTTCCAGTATGGGTCTCCAACCTCCCATTTTCTTGGGAAAAAGGAAGTATCGGGAATAAAAAACCTGCCTCTGAAATGTACAGGTATGGATTCGATGGCTCCCAGGCATATGAAGTGATCTATTTCCTGTCTTAACAGTCTCTCATGAGAAGGGTCCCTGAAGAGAGACAGGGAGGGAGTATGGGAGTATGTGTGAAATGAATAGAATACTCATTGGAGATAATCTCCAGAACCCATCTGTTGGTTGTTATGTGTTCCTAATTTTGGATCAGAGCAGTGTGGCATCCAAAGGGATGCGAGAGGTGAGAAAGTTGCAGCTGATGTTGCAGGGAGTGGTCTCTCAGGGCCTCAACCAAGGTATCAAAACTGGTGTTTCGGAGGGGAAAGTTGTGATGTTGAGGACTGAGGGCCTAATGGTTTACACCTCTGAAATTTGGACTTTTTCCGCTATGACTAAATTGCCTTTTCTGTACAGGGTATAGATTCGCAGTAACTGTAGCATGGCCCTGAAGTCTTCAAGAGTATCAAGCGATGCATTGGTCTTATCTGCAAACAATTTGGAGCCTTCGAAAGGAAAGTTCTTGACTGTCATCTGTACCTCCTTCGGCAGCCCCAAAAGATACAACCACCATGCCCGTCACATCATGACCACTGTTGAAATCAAGCGGGCTGCTATATCTGTGGCATCTAGTGTGAGCTGGAGCGGGGGGAGGGGACACAGGGAGCTGCCAGCCCCGGAGCACCCATGGAGTTGGAGCCTATGTCCCTACTCTCCAGCATATCTACCTCTCCCCTCAGCTTAGTGTCATCTGCGAACCTGCTGAGGGTGCAATCCATCCCATCATCCAGATCATTAATAAAGACGTTGAACAAAACTGGCCCCAGGACCGACCCTTGGGGCACTCCACTTGATACCAGCTGCCAACTAGACATGGAGTCATTGATAACTACCCGTTGAGCCCGATGATCTAGCCAGCTTTCTATCCACCTTATAATCTAACTTGCTGGCAAGAATACTGTGGGAGACCATATCAAAAGCTTTGCTAAAGTCAAGATATATTACATTCACCGCTTTCCCCATATCTACAGAGCCAGTTATCTCATCATAGAAGGCAATCAGGTTGGTCAGGCATGACTTGCCCTTGGTGAATCCATGCTGACTGTTCCTGATCACTTTCCTCTCCTTGAAGTGCTTCAAAATGGATTCCTGGAGAATGTGCTCCATGATTTTGCCAGGGACTGAAGTGAGGTCTATAGTTCCCCAGGTTTTCTCTCTTCTCTTTTTAAAATATGGACACTATATTTGCCTTTTTCCAATCATCTGGGACCTCCCCCGATCGCCACAAATTTTCAAAGATAATGGCCAATGGCTCTGCAATCACATCAGGTAGTCAATCAACAGGTAGTGATCAACGGCTCCATGTCTAGTTGGCAGCCGGTTTCAAGCGGAGTGCCCCAAGGGTCAGTCCTGGGGCCGTTTTTGTTCAATATCTTCATTAATGATCTGGAGGATGGCGTGGACTGCACTCGCAGCAAGTTTGCAGATGACACTAAACTGGGAGGAGTGATAGATACGCTGGAGGGTAGAGATAGGAAACAGAGAGACCTAGACAAATTAGAGGATTGGGCCAAAAGAAACCTGATGAGGTTCAACAAGGACAAGTGCAGAGTCCTGCACTTAGGATGGAAGAATCCCATTCACTGTTACAGACTAGGGACTCAATGGCTAGGCAGCAGTTCTGCAGAAAAGGACCTAGGGGTTACAGTGGACGAGAACCTGGATATGAGTCAACAGTGTGCCCTTGTTGCCAAGAAGGCTAACTGTTTTTTGGGCTCTATAAGTAGGGGCATTGCCAGCAGATCGAGGGATGTGATCATTCTCCTCTATTCGACATTGGTGAGGCCTCATCTGGAGTACTGTGTCCAGTTTTGGGCCCCACACTACAAGAAGGATGTGGAAAAATTGGAAAAAGTCCAGCGGAGGGCAACAAAAATGATTAGGGGGCTGGAGCACATGACTTATGAGGAGAGGCTGAGGGAACTGGGATTGTTTAGTCTGCAGAAGAGAAGAATGAGGGGGGATTTAATAGCTGCTTTCAACTACCTGAAAGGGGGTTCCAAAGAGGATGGATCTAGACTGTTCTCAGTGGTAGCAGATGACAGAACAAGGAGTAATGGTCTCAAGTTGCAGTGGGGGAGGTTTCAGTTGGATATTAGGAAAAACTTTTTCACTAGGAGGGTGGTGAAGCACTGGAATGGGTTACCTAGGGAGGTGGTGGAATCTCCTTCCTTAGAGGTTTTTAAGGTCAGGCTTGACAAAGCCCTGGCTGGGATGATTTAGTTGGGGATTGGTCCTGCTTTGAGCAGGGGGTTGGACTAGATGACCTTCCAAGGTCCCTTCCAACCCTGATATTCTATGATTCTATGTCACTGCAAGCCAAAAAAGGAGAGAAAGTCTCCGTGCTTCCCTCTGTCATATGCCAACAGTAAGCCCCAGGGAAGAGAGAATTCTCCCTTTGGAGCAAGCCAAAACATCTGTGGTTTCTGCTGCGTAAATCCACACTTACAGCCGGTGATGACAGCATCTCCTCAGAGTCTTCCCTCCATAGGTACTCACAAGAACATAAAAATGTCCATACTGGGACAGATTAAAGGTCCAGCTAGCCCTCTGTATCCTGTCTTCCGAGAGTGACCTGTGCCTGATACTTCACGCATATGTGCCGGAAGTGTACGAGTCACCACCTGCCCCAGGGTTCACAGGACAAGTGTGATTTTCCAGACTGTCTCTCATACCATATGATCATTTCAGAATACAACCTGATGACAATGTTGCGTCACATCTGGTAAGAGGCCTTATCAGAGTACACAGAACAACCGTATGGGACTTACCTGGCTCCACCACCTCCGAGCACTAGGGCCACAGCATTTCCAGTCAAAACACGGGCTAGTCGAGAGAAGTCAGAGTGACGGTCTGGTGGTTTCTGAAATACTCGTTCATACATTTCTATCTGCAGAGCAGAGAAAGGGCAATTTAGAGCATGGTTTTCACACATGTGCAATGCACCATTAGGAAGTAGGTAGACATAGCTAGATTAAAGCTAGCACTGTAACAATAGCCAAATCACTACCATTGTTACCTGTGCTAGCTAGATTCAAGTGAAGGCATAACTGTAGCATGGGTAGGATCCTCATGCTGGTTTTAATCTAGCTACCACTAGATGCTCTCTTCATGGCAGTTCAGAACCACAAGCCACCGTGTTACCACTCTGCCTTAGCAAGTGTGAGCATGAACTTTGCCGGAGATTAGCATGTGTGTCAGCTCCTTGACACTCCAGCCTGTCTGCCTTGCCAGCCAACTCCTCAAGACTCTACCAGTCTAAACCCTGTCTTGCAGGCAGGGGCGGCTCTAGGGATTTTGCCGCCCCAAGCACGGCAGGCAGGCTGCCTCTGGCGGTTTGCCTGCGGCGGGTCCTCCGAAGCCACAGGACCAGCGGACTCTCTGCAGGCAAGCTGCCTGGAGCCGCCCCTGCTTGCAGGTAACAACCAGTGTCTCCTCAATTCGTGAGTTCCCCAGTCACATCTCCCTGGATCGTGCTGTCCCTCTCACCAGACACTCTCAGAAGTTAAGTTCCCTGTCTCCAAAGAGAGACAGCGCACACCAGTTCGCTAGCTTAGCTAAAGACTCACACTGACTTCAATATAACAGCACTGAGCTGATTTATAGTACAACTAAGAATGCATTTATTAACAAAGAAAAGATATTTAAGTGATACTTAGCAAGAGTAAAAGAGACAGGCATGGCTACTAACAAAACAATATGAAACATGCTTTCCAATGTCTACTACTAACTTTGCCTAAACCATTTTCTCACTTACATTAAGCCACCAGCATCTCCAATCCTTCTGGCAAGAGGATCCAATGTTCACAGAATCAGAGGGTGCTGTCTCCTTTGTTCCCTAAATGATGCTCTCCTTATATTTCCCCAAAGTCCACTGTCTTTCCTCAAGAGCCAGGAAGACTTCCTGGGGATACAGACTCTGTCCCCTAGCGTGCTCACTAAGCTATCTTCCCCTTAACTTGATTGCTGTGATTATCTTACATGTACATGTGCTTTCATTGTCCTCTGCCTGCAAGCAAGACGGACAGACAGGTCAATGCACATTCCTTTGTCTAGTGTAGGCTGGGTTTATGCACTGCTGTCCAAACACATCTGAAGAACATACTTCCAGCACATACATAATTCATTATATACAACGCATCCCCAGTTTACATACAATCCCATACAAGATTTCCTTTGGATACATATTATGATGACAGTGTGTTGGGTTTCTGAGTGTGTCAGGCCTGATATGAGTTACTGTACAGTGGGCCCCCTGCCAGAGGGCATGAAGGGGCTCTTGGGGTCATGCACAAGTAACAACACAAGTGAAGACATGATGGCACAGGCTTGTGCTTGGACAGCTAGCCTAAGTACAGGCCCACCAGGGACCTTGGATACATCCTCAGGTTGCTAACCTGTGCTGAAGCCTGTGCCACTGGTCTTCACTGATACTGTTACTCGGGCTAGTTTTCATCTTGCTCCATCTACACATGCTACAATCACATCTTCACTTGCAGCTAAGGTATACTCTAAATGAGGAAGCTGCCCTTTGGAGGAAGATCATGTGTGTTTGAACAGAGACTTCATTCTTCAAGGAGCTACCAATTATTACCACCAGGAACATGCCCGGCCTGGACAGGGACCTGAATTTGTAGAGCTTCAATTGTTCAAAATAGTAACAAATACCTAATTTCACTAACAATAACATGCCTTAACCACTTCAAGTGTCCATGATAAACAATCCTACAAGCAACCTAGGAGCATACTATATATCTCCTCTTCCCAGACCTTTTACATGCCTTCAATTTGTATACTTTTCTATATCTTCCACATTTTCTATATCTGTATATCTGCTTTTTAGCATCTGTGGAACAATGCCTGTGTCCACCACTGCTTGGATCCTCATTCAGACCTTCATCTCCTGTTGCCACCGTTCTTACAATAATTTTCAATATAGGCTCGCCAAGTTCAAAGTCTCTAGTATGTGCATGGTACTGCTAACCAATTTCACACTTGTACAAATAAGTGCAACAACTTAACCCCAACCTCAAATTCTCCCATTTGTTTCAGAACACTGCTCCAAGGTCAGGCCCCATCAGCCTACCCTGGCCTTGCCCCTCTTCTCTGCTCCTCCCCTCGCTGAATGTTTGCCTCCACATTCCTTCATACTGTCTTGCCACTGCCCAGGCAAGCCCCACCTCGTCTGCAGCTCCAACTGCACAGAAAAATTCCCCTGTTCCTCTGCTTCATCAGCTCTCTTCCATTTCTTTTTATCTGAAAATCTCTCCCCTCCCCTGCATGCATCTTTTCATTCCTTTTTTCCTTCGGCCATTTATTATTTAACTCTGGGAAGCACCTGGAGACGCCTTTGGCATGGAAAACATTACACAAATTAAAGTTGCTTTAATTTTATGACAAGCACAGTGCAGCTGGGATATTGCAAATCTCTCTTATCACTTATGCAAATCTCACTCATCTGGATCAAGGTTCTGTTCCCAGAAAACAAAGGGACTAATAAATAGTGGGTTCAGGTAGTGGGGGAAGCCTGCTTGCTGGCTCTCTAATTACCTGGCAAAGCGTTGCCCAGGGAGAAGGGGACTCTCAGTACCTAGAGCCAAGGAAGCTATGGATACATTGAAAGCACTTTTGTACCCAGAATCTATTCAAAGGCTTTTAGGGTATCTTTACATTGGAATAAAAGGCCCATGGCAGAGCCACAGCTGGCCTGGGAGCCAAGGCTATGGCTGAGCTGGAGCAGAGCTGGGGGCAAAGCGGGGCTGGGCTCCTTAACTGAACTGGCTCGTTAGCACTGACCCCTCACTTGGTAAGGCAACTCCCATCTTTTCATGTGCTATGATATATATTCTGCTTACTATATTTTTCACTCCATGCAGCTGATGAAGTGGGTTTTAGCCCACAAAAGCTTATGTCCAAATAAATGTTAGTCACTAAGATGCCACAAGGATTCCTCGTTGTTTTTGCTGGCATCTTAATAGCTCACCATGCGTCCCATGTGGTCTGTTTACTGTATTTGTTCAGCTCTCAATATTTCAGGACAAAACAACCCTAAGTTACCCCACAACTCAAAAAGTAAAATCTTTCACATAAGAAATGGTTACTCACCCTGTGCAGTAACTGTGGTTCTTTGAGATGTGTGTCCCTACGGGAGCTCCAATCTAGGTGCACATTGATTGGAGATTTTTTATAGCAGTGTCCGTGTCACCTGTGCATGCATGCTAGTCAGTCTTGTGCCCTGTGCCGTTGCTATATAACCACCCTCATTTCCTTCTCTACCTCCAAGCTCCACAGCAGAGAACTCTGAAGCAGAGGGGAAGGAGGACAGGTAGTGGAATGTCTGTAGGGGGCCACATCGCGAATAACGACAGCGATTGCACAGGATGAGGAACGATTTCTTCTTCTTCCACCCTATGGGTGCTGCACTCTAAGTGACTTCTGAGCAGTTCACCAAAGAAAGTACAGCCAAACCAAACACAGTATCACAGCAGAGTTGTGAGTTATAGCATTCTGTTAGGTGAGCAAGTGGTGGCCTTACGTATTTCAGTAACGGGCACGTTCTTGAGGAATGCCATAGATGTGAAAATGGACCTAATAGAATGAGTGCATATATTCAAAGGTGTTAGAATATTGAAAGATTTGTAGCAAGAATTAATACAGACTGATCTCCACTTGGAAAGCCTTTGATTAGAGATTGCAGACCCTCTTGACTATCTGCTACTGAAGCAAACAACTTGTGGGTCGTTCTGAAGGACTCTGCCCAGTCCAGATAAAAGGCCAGGGCTCTCCTGACTTCATGGGTGTGCAGCAGTGCCTCCCGGTTATCTAGATGCAGTATGGGGTGGAAAACAGGCAGGTAAATGGGTTGGTTAATATGAAACTCAGAAGAAACTTTGGGTAAAATTTTGAGGGTGTTGCAGCATGGCCTTGTCCTTAAAAACTACTGTGAAAGGGGGCATGTAATCAGGGCTCCTAGTTCCTCAACCTGCTGCACCAACATGATGGCTATCAGGAATGCTGTCTTCATTGATAAATGGAGCAGTGAGCAGGTAGCTGTTGGTTCAAACGGGGGTCTTGTGAAGCATTTAAGGACTCGACTGAAGTCCCAAACAGGAGTAGGGCATTGGACTGGCGTGCAGAGGTTTCCAAGTCCCCTGAAGAATCTTGCTGTGATTGGGTGGGTAGAAAACCGTGATAACTGCCAGGTAAACTCTTATGGAGCTCATTGAGAGTCCCAAGCTTTTTAGAGTTCGGATATAGTCCAGTATATCCAGCAGCAACGAGGTCATTGGTGGCATATGTTTGAAGTCACACCAACAGAAATCTCGTCCATTTTTGAGAGTATGTGCAGTGAGTGGATTGCTTCCTGCTGTGCAATAGTAATCATTTTACATCCTCTGAGCAGGTTGCCTCTAATCCCGTGAACCATCAACCATGGTTTGAGACGAAGCTCTGCGAGATTGGGGTGAAGGACTGTAGTGAGGTGGTGTGGCTCTCTGCGAGCCTGGATGGGGAAGAGCCTGTCTGGAGGCTGGAGTGGGAGGAGCTAGGGAGCTCTGAACCCGCCCCCAGAGGGTCAGGCGGCGACCTGGAAGTATAAAGGCTCGCCCTCAGAGCTCAGCAAGGCCCCAGCCACTGGAGAGACCAGACGTCTCCAGCCTAGCCCGTGACTGGGAAGACCCCGCGGCCCAAGCTACAGGCCAGGACTGACCTGACTAGCCCTGCGCCTGCTACCCGGAGGAGTTGCCAGACCCGCCCTGTGGCCGCTACCCAGAGGAGTTGCTGGGCCTGCCGCTCACCCACTACCCTGGGAACCTATGGTGCTGGACCCCCCAGAGGACAACACCCTGACCCAGGTACTAACCAAGGGGCAGGCTGGAAGTAGCCCAGGGGCAGCCCACCCTAGTCTGGCTGCAGCACTGCCAGAGCCGATGTCAGTGTGTTGCGGCCAGGATCCCCACTGACTAAGCAGCGGGTCTTCTGCCGCTGCTAGGGCCCCGGGCTGGGACGCAGTGAAGTGGGAGGGCCTGTGTCCCCCCTGCCACCCAATTCATGGGTCTCCCCCTCTCCCTCCCCCAGGCCTTTTGCCCCGCCCTGACCCAAGGCCTGGGCTTCCTATTGCTTGTACTGTTACTGCTCAGCCCTGCCTGAGGGCCTGACTCACTGTTGCCCCGCCCTGACCCAAGACCTGGGCTTCCTGTCGCTTGTACTGTTACTGCTCAGCCCTGCCTGAGGGCCTGAGCGCCTGACTCACTGTTGCCCCACCCTGACCCAGGGCCTGGGCTGACAGTGCATATTTCAGTTACCGCAAGGGCTGCCGAGAGAGACCCATGGACAGACTAATTCCCCCAAACGTCAACTGCGGTTAGTGAGCTGGTGTGGCTCCCCACCACCCATCTCGCTTTCCTGGGACAGAAGATGAGGAGCGGCGTGGAGAGTGATTGAGAGCAAACGGCCAGCTGAATCAGGTAAGAAATCTGGGCCAGGTCGGAACTGTTAGGATGACTCTGGCTTTGTCCTTTTTTATTCTGAGCATAACTTTGGAGCCCAAGTGGGTTCCCTTGGTACCAAGGAAGCAGAAGCGCACTTCTTGCCACCTCGGTCTGCTAACAGTGCAATCTCTCTGGACCAAGGCTTTGCCATCTTTCAATCTAGTGATGCCCTGGGCAACAGAGGACCAGCCACATCGCAGGTACCTGACTGGAGAGCATATGGTGCCTAAGTGGTTGAAGAGACTGACAACCTTGTTGGTTTTTTTTGAGGTACATTCTCTACCTGATGATCTAGGGGCATGGGCCTTTAAGGAATTATGAGCGGAGTCTTGGGTCTTCCTCTTAGATGACCCAGAGATATGGGCCTCCAATATTGTGGAGGCAGCAGATTTGCTCAGAGACCAGAGTACAGGGGGTGTCCCTTGGCATAGGTCAGAAGCCAGGCATAGAGAGCGCTCCATCATGAGGAAATGAAGTTTTATCTCCATGTTTTTCCAGGCTCTTGATTTCAGCACCAGACAGCTGTAGCTCTCCTGGGCAACGTATGATTCCCCAGATGCAGTGGGAGTGCCTGTCACTTACCGGGAGCACCTCCTGGCATAACAGACAATGTTTGAAGCTGGGAGAACTACTACCTAGTATCCATAATATATAACACATATGAAAGAAAAATATATATTTTTTAAACTAGGACGCTTAACTACTACTACTTACAACTAATTAGTCGAATGCTAAGAGCTACTAAGGGCAGGTCTACATTACGGGGCTAAACTAACCTAAGTTTCGCAACTCCAGCTACATGAATAATGTAACTGGAGTCGACGTACCTTAGGTCGACTTATGGGAGAAACTCTCCCATCGACTTACTTTATGCTTCTCGTTTCAGTGGAGTACCAGAGTTGACAGGAGAGCAATCAGTGGTCGATTTAGCGGGTCTTCACCAGACCCACTAAACTGATCCCTGGTGGATCAACTGCCACACGTCAATCCCCTGGAAAATGGAAACAAGCCCTCAGACTATCTATTAACATAAGAAACGAGGACAAGTTGAGGAAATCTCAATGGGAACAACTGCCAGAGCTCCATCTAAGGTTGAGGTGGTTGAGGAACCAAGGGTGCTTCACCCACACAGTGCTATATAACAACGGCATGGGGGATAAGGCTGACTAGAGCACACATGCAGGCCAAAAACGGACATTGCTGTGATAAATCTTTAATCAAAGGCTCATGGGATGCTAGA
Organism: Mauremys reevesii; assembly: GCF_016161935.1. Lineage (NCBI taxonomy): Eukaryota > Metazoa > Chordata > Testudines > Geoemydidae > Mauremys > Mauremys reevesii. The sequence continues at coordinate 2,270,096 of NC_052641.1, read as the reverse complement.
AAACCTCGAGTGGAGCACCCATAGGGACACTACTAGAAGAAAAACAGAAGTTTTCACTCATGCATTAACACTTTCCCTCCCACCCAGTATAGAAGAAATCAAGCATCTGATAAAAACATGAAGAGAAGCAGGAGATTCATCTGTTTCACAGCAAAATGAGCAATTGGAAGGTCCTGCTAAACACCTGATGAGCCAACACAGCAGCTCTTTACTATTTAATTACTGAGCTTAGTAAGATTCTTGAGTTCCTTCCTGATGAAAAATTGCAGCATGCAAGACGTAAACAAAAGCAAATGATGCTTCCATAAGCTGCATTCAGAGTTCATAAGCCAAAAGGGGGGAAGGCAGAAAAATGGTAGATGTGGACAGCAGTAATCACAGACATGATGTTACTACAATATTAAGAGTCTGGGTTTTAATACAAGCAATGATTTTAATGCCAGTGCTGTCAACAGTTGCATTTGCACAACTGGTACTGTCTGCATGTAGGAGGTAAAGATCATAGGAATATTATGACTCGCATCTGATGGATGGGTTTTCTCCTGGAAGATCAGGAGGCAGATCAAAGCTGTTCATATTGCAGTGTCGAAGACCCACTCACAAACCCCCATCCAGAAGGCTGTAATTTACACAGCTAAAAATAATGAAAGTTCCTTTTTAAAGTATAAAAAAATTGAAATGTGTACATTTGTTTCCCTCTAAGAATGCTTACATGTTAGCATTAATGCTGACCAATACAGGGTGGGCCACAGATAGTGCACAGGCATAATTGAAGACAACTAACTTACAGGCAAAAGCCAAATATTTCTCCTCTTCATTGATATGTTACCTAATCCCTTACAGACACAATGCAATTAGGAACAGATCCAGATGGACCTACAAGAACCATCCAAGCAGCAACAGATGAGGGGGATTGGCCCTTAATCAGTGGCTCTGAATCCTGTACGTGGCAGCAGAGATCCATATGAGAGAGGTCAATCGAAGACATGTAGTCTCCCGGGTGAACAGGTGCCAGAAGAGATAACAGTGTACCCATCCACCGAGAGCTAGAGCCTGTTCAAGGATTTCAGGTTCCCAACTGCTCTGAAGCCTCTGATTTTTTTTGATTTTTTTTTTTTTGGTGAGTCTATGAAAAAAATACTTTCCACAGAAAGTTATGGATGGGGGAACATGCTTTATAGCTCTGATATTCAGACGATGCTGAACGGCATGGTGGCAGTGTCTGGGTAATCCTTTGACCCTGTAGCTTGCAAGTACCTTGTCAGAGGATAGGAGCTAAAGGAAATTAAAGGTTGCAACCTCGGATGATTGTCTTTAGCACTCATTTGTCCATTATGGAGAACCATGTGGAGAGGGGGGTGAACCAAAGGACAAGAAGGCACAAACATGTCCTCACCCCTCCTTCCTAGTCATGGCTGACAGATTACGCCTTCAGACACACAGAGAATTGGCTCAGCTTGTGTCACTAACAAAATCATTAAACAAACTGAGCAGGATTTTAATTTTCTTTTAGATGTCATAATCAGAGTGTAGCCCACAAACTTGTTTCCTTCAACATTTCAAAACAAACCAATGTTAAGGGATGTTACCCTCCCTGGTATTTACAGAGGGGACCTAGGTCAACAAATAAGCTAAAGAAGGCTTGCCAGCCAAACACATGGAAATAATAACATTTTGCACGGCCACATTTTTCATCTATAAACAGAGACAGTGAGGCAAAGAAGAGAAGGACAAAATATTAGGCATATAACCCACATTTAGGTACTAAAGAGAGGTGGCCTAATTTTCAAAGTTGAAGAGCACCGAGAGCTCCCAGTGTAATCAATGGGATAGAACTGATCCCTAAATGAACAGCTAACTAGAGCTGAAGCTCTCTCACTCTCTTTCTAACACTACAGCAGTTTATCTACGTTAAAGATGGACCTGCCTGCAAAATAAGTTACTTCTTCTCTACAACTTCAACTAGGCAGAATCCCATGATACACAACCAAGCTTCACATTGATGCCATTTCCAATTGTTCTGACATTTTGTTACAAAACCTGGAGGCTGGGGGAATTTGTAAGAGAAACAGCTACTCAGCCTTCACTGTATTAAGGTGGCCACCAGTTTTGACCACATGTTTAAAAGGCTCCCTCTTCCACTGAGTTGAAAATGTGCAATTGCGCTGCATGACAAGATACTGGGGTTTGTTTTGCTGTGGGTGGTGGTGTTTTGGGTTGGTTTGTGTTTCCCAGATTTATAGGATTTAGGTGGGAAGCCTATGACAGATACAGAGGCAGCAGTTTTAGTGACCCAAGCAGTGGAAGACACAATGAAGATGACTGGATGTGGAAGCTGCAGTATGTACATGATCCTGGAGGGGGTACCTGCAAAGAGTTTTGTCTGCATGAAGTGCCGCCTGATAGAGCTGATGGAAGAAAAGATCCGAGGATTGGAGAAACTCTGGTCGAGTTTAGAAGGGGGTTCGAGCGGATGATGGAGCAAAGACATGATGAGGCTGAAGGGAAAAGCTCAGACTTGCAGATGGAAGCAGGACCAAAGAACTCTGAGGGGAGACTGCTGAGTGAGGAAAGTGGACGGTGGAAGCATGTGACTAAGCGAACCAGGCAGAGGAAAAGACGGGCTAGTGAAGGAGCAACAGAGCTCAGGCACAGGTTTGCAGAGTTGGAAAATGAAGGGGCACAGCAGGTGGTCGCTGAAGGTGAGAGAGCAAGGAAAAAGAGAAGAGCAGCTAGCCCTATAAGGAGAGGGGAAGAGTCAATGGAGATGACACCAAACATGAGCCCCAGGAGGATACAGGATGGGTGGCAGAGGATTGCAAGGGTGAATAGGAATCGAGAGGACTTGCAGCCAGAGGGAACAGGGGACAGACCAGAGAATCACACCATCATCAGGAAAAGGCAAGTCTACGTGATTGGCGACTCCTTACTGAGAAGAATAGATAGGCCTGTAACCAGAGCTGATCCAGAGAACAGAAGGGTGTGCTGTCTGCCCGGTGCTAAGATACGGGATGTGGACCTGAGGCTGAAGGGGATCCTAACAGGAGTGGGAAAGAATCCGCTGATTGTCCTTCATGTGGGAATGAATGATACGGCTAGATTCTCACTGGAACGTATCAAGGGAGACTATGCCAGCTGGGGAAGACACTTAAGGAAATCGAGGCTCAGGTGATCTTCAGTGGGATTCTGCCTATTCCTAGAGAAGGGCAACAAAGGTGTGACAAGATTATGGCGATCAACAGATGGCTCAGGCAGTGGTGCTATAAAGAGGGCTTTGGGATGTATGGCCACTGGGAGGCATTCATGGACAGAGGACTGTTCGCTTGGGATGGACTTCACCTGAGTAGGGAGAGAAACAGACTTCTAGGATGGAGGCTGACACAACTGATTAAGAGAGCTTTAAACTAGGAATTGGAGGGAGATGGTTGGGAGATGTCCAGGTAATCTCCACACCGGATTTTAACATTGAGAGGGAAGAAAATGAAGCAAGAAAGGATACTGTCGTGGGTAGGAGAATGGACATATGGAGGGAGGATACTGTAGATACAATTCTAATAGGTGATACTGGCGGTAGAACGTCTGGGCCTAATTGGGTAAAGACTGTGAGTGAAGCCAAACAGCAAGAATTAAGATGTTTGTACACCAATGCGAGGAGCCTAGGTAACAAAATAGAAAAACTAGAGTTACTGGTGCAGGAAGTGAAACCGGATATTGTAGGGATAACAGAAACATGGTGGAACAGTAGTCATGACTGGAATACAGGTATTGAAGGCTATGTGCTGTTTAGGAAAGACAAAAATAAAGGCAAAGGTGGTGGAGCAGAATTGTATATCAATGATGAGGTAGACTAAGGAAATAAGAAGGGATGGAATGGAAAAGACAGAGTCTGTCTGGGCAAAAATCACATTGGGGAAGAAAGCTACTAGAGCCTCCCCTGAGATAGTGCTTGAGGTGTGCTATATACCGCCGGGATCTGATTTGGATATGGATAGAGACCTTTTTAATGTTTTTAATGAAGTAACTACTAATGAGAATTGTGTGATCATGGGAGACTTTAACTTCTCAGATATAGACTGGAGGACAAGTGCTAGTAATAATAATAGGGCTCAGATTTTTCTGGATGTGATAGCTAATGGATTCCTTCACCAAGTAGTTGCTGAACCAACAAGAGGGGATGCCATTTTAGATTTGGTTTTGGTGAGTAGTGAGAACCTCACAGAAGAAATGGTTGTAGGGTACAACCTTGGTTCGAGTGATCATGAGCTAATTCAGTTTAAACTAAATGGAAGGATAAACAAAAATAGATCTGGGACTAGGGTTTTTTATTTCAAAAGGGGTAACTTTAAAAAATTAAGGAAATTAGTTAGGGAAGTGGATTGGACTGAAGAACTTGGGAACTAAAGGTGGAGGAAGCCTGGAATTACTTCAAGTCAAAGTTGCAGAAACTATCAGAAGCCTGCATCCCAAGAAAGGGGAAAACATTAATAGGCAGGAATTGTAGACCAACTGGATGAGCAAGCATCTCAGAGAGGTGATTAAGAAAAAGCAGAAAGCCTAAAAGGAATAGAAGATGGGAGTGATCAGCAAGGAAAGCTACATTCTTATTGAGGTCAGAACATGTAGGGATAAAGTTAGAAAGGCCAAAAGCCATGTAGAGTTGGACCTTGCAAAGGGAATTAAAATCAATAGTAAAAGGTTCTATAGCCATATAAATAAGAAGAAAACAAAGAAAGAAGAAGTGGGACCGCTAAACACTGAGGATGGAGTGGAGGTTAAGGATAATCTAGGCATGGCCCAATATCTAAACAAATACTTTGCCTCAGTCTTTAATGAGGCTAATGAGGAGCTTAGGGATAATGGTAGGATGACAAATAGGAATGAGGCTATGGAGGTAGATATTACCACATCCAAGGTAGAAGCCAAACTCGAACAGCTTAATGGGACTAAATCAGGGGGCCCAGATAATCTTCATCCAAGAATATTAAAGGAACTGGCACATGAAATTACAAGCCCATTAGGAAGAATTTTTAATGAATCTGTAAACTCAGGAGTTGTACCGTATGATTGGAGAATTGCTAACATAGATCCTATCTTTAAGAAAGGAAAAAAAAGTGATCCAGGCAACTACAGGCCTGTCAGTTTGACATCTGTAGTATGCAAGGTCTTGGAAAAATGTTGAAGGAAAAAGTAGTCAAGGACATTGAGGTCAATGGTAATTGGGACAAAATACAACATGGTTTTACAAAAGGTAGATCGTGCCAAACCAACCTGATCTCCTTTGAGAAGGCAATAGATTTTTTTAGACAAAGGAAATGCAGTGGATCTAATTCACCTCGATTTCAGTAAGGCATTTGATACGGTTCCACATGGGGAATTATTAGCTAAAATGGAAAAGATGAGGATCAAAATGAAAATTGAAAGGTGGATAAGGAACTGGTTAAAGGGAAGACTACAACGGGTCGTACTGAAAGGTGAATTGTCAGGCTGGAGGGAGGTTACTAGTGGAGTTCCTCAGGCATTGGTTTTGGGACCAATCTTATTTAATCTTTTTATTACTGACCTTGGCACAAAAAGTGGGAATGTGTTAATAAAGTTTGCGGAGGACACAAAGCTGGGAGGTATTGCCAATACAGAGAAGGACCAGGATATCATACAGGAAGATCTGGATGACCTTGTAAACTGGAGTAATAGTAATAGGATGAAATTTAATAGTGAAAAGTGCAAGGTCATGCATTTAGGGAGTAATAACAAGAACTATTGTTATAAGCCAGAGAGGCATCAGTTGGAAGTAACAGAGGAGGAGAAGGACCTCAGAGTATTGGTTGATCACAGGATGACTATGAGCTGCCAATGTGATATGGCTGTGAAAAAAGCTAATGCGGTCTTGGGATGCATCAGGTGAGGTATTTCCAGGAGAGATAAGGAGGTGTTAGTACTGTTATACAAGGCACTAGTGAGACCTCATCTGGAATACTGTGTGCAGTTCTGGTCTCCCATGTTATAAGAAGGATGAATTCAAACTGGAACAGGTTCAGAGAAGGGCTACTAGGATGATCTGAGGAATGGAAAACCTGTCTTATGAAAAGAGACTCAAAGAGCTTGGCTTGTTTAGCTTAACCAAAAGAAGGCTAAGGGGAGATATGATTACTCTCTATAAATATAACGGAGGAATAAATACTAGGGAAGGAGAGGAATTATTTAAGCTCAGTACCAGTGTGGACACAAGAACAAATGGATATAAATTGGCTATCAGGATGTTTAGACTGGAAATTAGACGAAGGTTTCTAACCATCAGAGGAGTGAAGTTCTGGAACAGCATTCCAAGGGGAGTAGTGGGGGCAAAAGACATATCTGGCTTCAAGACTAAGCTTGATAAGTTTATGGAGGGGATGGTATAATGGGATAGCCTAATTTTGGCAATTAATTCGTCTTTGACTACTAGCGGAAAATACGCCCAATGGCTTGTGATGGGATGTTAGATGGGGTGGGATCTGAGTTACTACAGAGAATTCTTTCCTGGGTGTCTGGCTGGTGAGTCTTGCCCACATGCTCAGGGTTTAGCTGATTGCCGTATTTGGGGTCAGGAAGGAATTTTCCTCCAGGGCAGATTGGCAGAAGCCCTGGGGGGTTTTCCTCTTCCTCTGCAGCATGGAACATGGGTCACTTGCTGGAAGATTCTCTGCACCCTGAAGTCTTTAAACCATGATTTGAGGACTTCAATGGCTCAGACACAGGTTTGATACAGGAGTGGGTGGGTGAGATTCTGTGGCCTGCATTGTGCAGGAGGTCAGCTAGATCATCATAATGGTCCCTTCTCACCTTAAAGTCTATGAGTCTATATGTACTGTGCAACTTCTTGGGAAAGATAAAGTCATGACATACCTTCCTCCTGCCCAACCTCCTAAAAAAATAAAAATAAAATAAAATAAAAAAATAAAACCACAAAGTATCAAAAAATGAACAGGAAGGAAAACATCAAATGTTGAACTCAACCACTAAGAAAATGCAACTAGTTGCAACTAACCATCAGAAAGCCTCATTCTTGTATTCCACAAAGAAGTTCCTCAATTTATGCAGGATTTCAGCCTGCTTGGCTCTCTGCACCCTCTCCTCAAACACTGAGAGCCTTCTGATGACACTAAGGGCTTGTAACAGGGTTACTGAGTCCGACACTAACGCAGCATCCTGTCACTCTACCACCACCACGCTATATTAATTGGGACCTAACTGGAAGACAGATAGTTGGCAGAGGAGACCAATTAACTGAATAGAGATACAGCTGAGGGGCTAATCGGGCAGAAGTATCCCCTCAGCTAGGACAGGGGCAGGCAAACTTTTTGGTCTGAGGGCCACATCGGGTTTCCGAAATCGTATGGAGGGCCAGTTAGGGGAGGCTGTGCCTCCTCAAAAGCCAGGCGTGGCCCAGTCCCCGCCCCCTACCCAACACCCCTTGGACTCCTGCCCCATCCAACCCCCCATTCCCTGTCCCATGATGGCCCCCTGGGGACCCCTGCCCCATCCACCCCTCCCTGTCCCCTGACTGCCCCCTGCCACCCCATCCAACCTCTCCTCTCATTCCTGACTGTCCATCCGGGACCCTGCCCCCATTCAACCCCCTATTCCCCGCCCTCTGACCGACTCAACCCCTATCCACACCCCTGCCCCCGACCACCACCCAGAACTCCCCTGCCTTCTTATCCAACCCCCCTGCTCCCTGCCCCCTTACCGCGCTGCCTGGAGCCAGCCACGCCACCACGCAGCACAGAGCACTGGGTCAAGCTGCGGCCAGGGCTGGCTCCAGGGACCAGCGACAGAAGCAGGTGCCTGGAGCCAGATTAGGGGGGAGGGATAGCTCAGTGGTTTGAGCATTGGCCTGCTAAACCCAGGGTTGTGAGTTCAATCCCTGAGGGGGCCACCTAGGGATCTGGGGCAAAAATTGGTCCTGCTAGTGAAGGCAGGGGGCTGGACTCGATGACCTTTCAAGGTCCCTTCCAGTTCTAGGAGATTGGTATATCTCCAATTATTACAAATTTTTTTTTTATTACTGGGGCGGCCAATAGAAACAGGGAGCACTCCGTCCGTTATTGGAGCAGCATTTCGGCGGCAGCTCAAGCGCCCCATTTTAGTCTTCGGTGGAAATTCGGCAGTGAGTCCTTCACCCCGTCTCTTCCTCTTTGGCGGCAGCTCAATCAGGTTTTTGGGTTTTTTTCCCTTTGCTGCTTGGGGCAGCAAAAAAGCTGGAGCCAACCCTGGCTGCGGCGCGGTGAGCTGAGTCTGCGGGGGAGGGGGAACAACAGGGATGGGACCAGGGGCTAGCCTCTAGGGCCAGGAGCTCAGGGGCCGGGCAGGAGAGTCCAGCGGGCCGGATGTGGCTGTAATCTGCCCACCTCTGAGCTAGGACTATGTAAGCAGGCAGGACGGTAGTGCTGGGGGAGAACAGAAAGCCTTAAGAAAGGCTGAAGCAGGCAGAACTAGATGCTGCTACTACAGTTCCCTTCCCTAGAAGCGAGCAAGGAGGGCTGGCTATGGACGGATAATAGATGTAAATATCACTACTGGCTGTGGCCTGCTAGAAGAATACAAGGAAAATTGGTGATGAGAGACCTAGGGTGGGTGCGGACTGTGATTAAGGCCTGAAAGGACTCTCAGGGGGACCACCCCATGACAGGGCTACATAACAGTTCAAGTGATCTCTCTTGCCATCCATCTCCAGCCTCTGACAAACAGAGGCTAAAGCAGGGGTCCCCAACGCGGCGCCCGCGGGGGCATCTTAATGCGCCCACATCCTGGCCCCTGGGAGAGCACCTGCCGAAATGCCGCAGTGGCATTTTGGCGGGGATGCCACTCGATGACGACGCTTGTCACCGACAAGTGACGTCATTGAGAGGCGTCACTCCCAAATTTCAGCAGGGACACCTCTCAATGACGTCGCTTGTCGATGGCAAGCGATGTCATCGAGCAGCGTCACCGCCGAAATGCTGCCGAAATTTGGCGGCATTTCGGCGGGTGCTCCACCGCCGCAGTGGTCCTTCGGCTGGCACCTGCCAGCTAAAAAGGTTGGGGACCACTGGGCTAGAGACACCCTTCCTGGCTAATATCCATTAATGGACTTAACCTCCATGAATTTATCCAGTTCTCTTTTAAACACTGTTACAGTCCTAGCCTTCACAACCTCCTCAGGCAAGGAGTTCCACAGGTTGACTGTGCGCTGCGTGAAGAAGAACTTCCTTTTATTTGTTTTAAACCTGCTGCCCATTAATTTCATTTGGTGACCCCTAGTTCTTGTATTATGGGAATAAGTAAATAACTTTTCCTTATTTACTTTCTCTACATCACTCATGATTTTATATACCTGTATCATATCCCCCCTTAGTCTCCTCTTTTCCAAGCTGAAAAGTCCTAGCCTCTTTAATCTCTCCTCATATGGGACCCGTTCCAAACCCCTCATCATTTTAGTTGCCTTTCTCAGAACCTTTTCTAATGCCAGTATATCTTTTTTGAGATGAGACCACATCTGTACACAGTATTCAAGATGTGGGTGTACCATGGATTTATGTAAGGGCAATAAGATACTCTCTGTCTTATTTTCTATCCCCTGTTTAATGATTCCTAACATCCTGTTTGCTTTTTTGACTGCTGCTACACACTGCGTGGATGTCTTCAGAGAACTATCCACGATGACTCCAAGATCTTTTTCCTGATTCACTGTAGCTAAATTAGCCCCCATCATATTGTATGTACAGTTGGGGTTATTTTTTCCAATGTGCATTACTTTACATTTATCCACATTAAATTTAATTTGCCATTTTGTTGCCCAATCACTTTGTTTTGTGAGATCTTTTTGAAGTTCTTCACAGTCTGCTTTGGTCTTAACTATCTTGAGCAGTTTAATATCATCTGCAACAGTTATACATATTCACTGGCTCCAACAGATCAAAACCCCTGCATACATCCTCCAGTCCCTAAATCAGCTGTAAACCAAGGATCTCTACTAGGTTTCTACAATGAATTAGGTCCTTAGTTAATGGAGACAATATCTTGGTAATACCTTTCCCAACTGCAGGTCACAGCATGATGCACTGACATTATCCCAGGTTATCTTTAATGAACAGTAAATGTGGTGCTAGTTCTGAAAATGCTGACAGAAGACCAACACACAGAGGCAAGTATCCCTTACCAGCTTGGGCAGGCTCCTCCTGGAGAAGACTCGACGAGGACAGCAGAGGTGAAGATGAGCTGAGCACCAGCTTCTCATGTTGAGCCACTCCACAGTTCGGCAAGGGAGAGGCCCATCCTCTTTATGGAGCAGGACCAGCTGCTTCTGGGCTCGAACTGCTGTGTTCTCCAGCATCGTTTCTAGCTGAAGCACATTACACTCACACAGTCAGACAATCAGTTATCCACTAGTACAGGGCCAATCTAACAGAGTACAGTACTTCTTACAAAAATACACCATCTCTACTTTCCTCCACATGCCCATCTTGCTCCTCACCTCATCTGCATGTGCAGAGAGCTGTGTACATGTGCACACTAGGACAAATCAGACAAAGGTAATTTAGGCTAATATATTTTCACCTTCCTTTCACCTTGCATTTATAGGACTACTCTTAAAGTTAGCCAGTTAATTTTTCCCTGCTAGAAGATTAGCAGGAACTTATAAAGAGCCGTTTAAAGGAAACAAGTTGAACACTATTTCCATAGAATGCCTACTGTACACCTAAACAAGGTGGACATATGATGCTCATTGTTGCGTTCCAGGGAGGCCCCGGCCCTCCCAGGGTGCTCTGTAAGAACGAGGCCCACACACACTGTGAGTTATTGGCTTTAATGAAGGTAAAGTGACACATCCGCAACGGGGACTCCAAACGTTGCTGTCACTGAGGCGGGGAACCCAGCGCCCTACAACTCGGCCTGGTTCGGAGTCCAAAAGCAAACACAAAGCATGCTCATATTTATACAAACAGCAGCAAACCAGCTCATACATAATGCAATAGGAACTCTCCACCCCCCGGGGCCGCCCCTTTGGCCAACAGCCTAGGGGCTTGCCACGCAGCAATTCCAGCCGGTTACGGCAGGTTAAAACTAGCATGCTGTGTCCTACAATAACCGGAGGCTGAGAAAGCGGAACTGCCTAAGCTAGGCCGTAACAAAATCTTCCGTGGTTCCCTAGCCTCCTACATTCATATAAAATGAAATCTACTCCCAAGCTGATATAAAGTAAAGTTTAAACATGCTTACTGTGTTCTCAGCCTATTTTACATGAGGACACTTTTCAAATATTCTTTTCTCCTTCTTCCATTCTTTACTTTTCATTATTATCATAGCTTAACTTACAGCACTCCCATTCTCCATCTACTCACTAGTTCTGTTCCAAGGCTGAGACAAGCCAGGGAGGTGATGTACACAGATACTGCAGGTGGTAGGTTTCCCCAAACTCCCAGGAATTCAAAGAAACTTCCAGGGAAGGTGATAATCAAAGAATATTAGGGTTGGAAGGGACCTCAGGTCATCTAGTCCAACCCCCTGCTCAAAGCAGGACCAATCCCCAGACAGATTTTTACCCCAGTTCCCCAAATGGCCCCCTCAAGGATTGAACTCACAACCCTGGGTTTAGCAGGCCAATGCTCAAACCACTGAGCTATCCCTCCCCCCATCAAATAATGATAATGTACATTTCTCAGCCTTTTGATTGCACTATTTTATGCCCAAGGGGTATCAAATCCAATACAACAAAAAGCCAGAAAAAGGCCTCAATCACACAATAGGTTGTTTTGCAATTTTGCCCCCACCCTCAGATAAAAAGAAAGACATTTCGCACCTCTCCAACAGTAGGCTCCTGTTCTCCCAACCCTACTATTAAGATGCAGTCTGCCTGTCGGATACAGCGCTGTGTCCAAGGAGTAAGGGTGCTGTCAGACTGGTAGAGCACAATACGGTGAATATCTTCCTGCTGCCCCAGCCAGCTAGAGAGCCTGTACTCATGGATACTGGGGGACACAAACAAATAAAACGATTACGATCAATTCACAGCAAGAATTCAGCCAGAGTGGAGGACTGAGTCCAGAGAGGAAATGTTGGAGGCTATAAACAGAAGCTGGGGTCACCCAAACATTTTTTAAATGGGACGCGTCTAATGACTGAAAGGACTGAAATCTAACCTACCTAAATATTTTTTTTTAAACCACTGTCTTCCTAATCATTGGGGGCAGGGAGGAAGCATCTGTCCCTCCACCCACTGCACCTCTGCTATAATCCCAGCTGCTCAGCTCCACTATCATCTTGGTATGGGAAAAGCCAGTCTGGGAAAAAAAAGGCCAAACCAAATCTTCCTCCATCCTCCAAGTTAAATGTGAGACACTCTTCACATGTGAATAAGAAATTAATTCCCTTAACGTTCCCACACAGCCAAAGCACCCTCCCTGCAGCCCTCTCCCCTATGCTACCTCTGAGGATGCTTTCGGTGCAGCTGAACCCTGGCCACTGCCCATATCTAACAGTGCATGTTCCTGGGATTGTAATGTTCTCTGGGGTGCAGAGCCCCAGATCATGTGCACTTTGAATGCAATGCCACCAGAGAAGCTCTGCTCTGCAACAGGGTCTTCAAGAAGTGAAGGAGGAAGGTTGGCAGTTTTAATAGGGGACATGGAGGAGGTGGAAACCAGAGCCTCTGAGAGGGAAGGACAAACAGGAACATTTATAAAGTTTGGATCAGCATCGACAAAACTTCTAAAACCTTCAGGGTTTGGCCACAACCTTAACAAATCCAAGGCTAAGCTACTCTGCAGTTATCACAGGCTTTGCAAAGAAGCAGCACTGTTCTTCTGCTTTAATCTTGTAAACTAGTAGGGTATTGCAGAGCCATTGGCCATTATCTGAAAAATCATGGCGATCGGGGGAGGTCCCGGATGACTGGAAAAAAGCTAATGTAGTGCCCATCTTTAAAAAAGGGAAGAAGGAAGATCCAGGGAACTACAGGCCAGTCAGTCTCACCTCAGTCCCTGGAAAAATCATGGAACAGGTCCTCAAGGAATCAATCCTGAACCACTTAAAGAAAGGGAAAGTGATCAGGAACAATCAGCATGGATTCACCAAGGGCAAGTCATGCCTGACTAACCTAATTGCCTTCTATGACGAGATAACTGGCTCTGTGGATGAGGGGAAAGCAGTGGATGTACTATTTCTGGACTTTAGCAAAGCTTTTGATACAGTCTCCCACAGTATTCTTGCCAGCAAGTTAAAGAAGTATGGGCTGGATGAATGGACAGTAAGGTGGATAGAAAACTGGCTAGATGGTTGGGTTCAACGGGTAGTGATCAATGGTTCCATGTCTAGTTGGCAGCCGGTATCAAGTGGAGTGCCCCAAGGGTCGGTGCTGGGGCCGGTTTTATTCAATATCTTCATTAACGATCTGGAGGATGGTGTGGACTGCACCCTTAGCAAGTTTGCAGATGACACTAAACTGGGAGGAGTGGTTGATACGCTGGAGGGTAGGGCTAGGATACAGAGGGACCTAGACAAATTAGAGGATTGGGCCAAAAGAAATATGATGAGGTTCAACAAGGACAAGTACAGAGTCCTGCACTTAGGACGGAAGAATCCCATGCACTGTTACAGACTAGGGACCGAATGGCTGGGCAGCAGTTCTGCAGAAAAGGACCTAGGGGTTACGGTGGACAAAAAGCTGAATATGAGTCAACAGTGTGCCCTTGTTGCCAAGAAGGCTAATGGCATTTTGGGTTGTATAAGTAGGGGCATTTCCAGCAGATCGAGGGATGTGATCATTCCCCTCTACTCAGCACTGGTGAGGCCTCATTTGGAGTACTGTGTCCAGTTTTGGGCCCCACACTACAAGAAGGATGTGGATAAATTGGAGAGAGTCCAGCGGAGGGCAACAAAAATGATTAGGGGGCTGGAGCACATGACTTATGAGGAGAGACTGAGGGAACTGGGATTGTTTAGTCTGCAGAAGAGAAGAATGAGGGGGGATTTGATAGTTGCTTTCAACTACCTGAAAGGGGGTTCCAAAGAGGATGGATCTAGACTGTTCTCAGTGGTAGAAGATGACAGAACAAGGAGTAATGGTCTCAAGTTGCAGAGGGGGAGGTTTAGGCTGGATATTAGGAAAAACTTTTTCACTAGTAGGGTGGTGAAGAACTGGAATGGGTTATCTAGGGAGGTAGTGGAATCTCCTTCCTTAGAGGTTTTTAAGGTCAGGCTTGACAAAGCCCTGGCTGGGATGATTTAGTTGGGTTTGGTCCTGCTTTGAGCAGGGGGTTGGACTAGATGACCTCCTGAGGTCCCTTCCAACCCTGAGATTCTATGATTCTATGGTATTGCCATTTTCAGGAATCCTGCTCTCAGAACCAAAGCTGGGCTAGAAGGTCCAGTTGTAATGAGCCTTTACCAAAGTTGCTATTGTAGAATCAGGTAAGACACAGGTTCTATATTCCCAGACAGGCCGGCTGGATAAGGACATTCACAAGCAATACACAATACTGGAAATTAAGCTATTTGAGCAGAGAAGTTAAGTGAAAAGAAAGCCTAACACATTTGTAACTGACAAGCTTGAGAAGTTCCTCATATCTGGGTTCAGTCTATGTCTCAGCTAACATTTCCAGGCTCTCTTACCCATTTATTTTCCTGCTATTTGTTCCATTAAATACACACACACTGAAGAACCAGGATATGCCTCTACCTAACATTAATCAGACATTTCATGACATTTTTACAAATGAATGCAAAACATCCACTCATTCAAGGACTAGGATAATTAACCTGACACCTATTTAAAAAGCATATGCTTGACAAGTGAAAAAATGAGAGTCTGTGGAAAATAAAGTTTTAAAAAAACAACTTAGCTCTATTTTAAAAAGGTTAATATGCCTGACTTACTTTTTGATGGGAATGTAAATATTTTAGCAAATGGTATTACATTCCCCATGCTGAGTGTGTGATTTTTAGACAAGTGCATCTTGGGCCTTGCTTAGCATTGCTCGGTAAGTACTGGGTCAAGGGAAATGGGTACCTGTCCAGTGCAGCAGAACCAAGCCGCTGTTTGATATTATCACTGGTGAGCAGCAAAGCAGGACCTAAGAAAATAAAAAATTGTTATACACAAACGCCTGCAGTCTGGTTGCTGACAAGTCATTCAGAGAAAAAAGAACATACACACTACTTTATCAAAAGGCAGAATGAATCCACATTATTTCAAGATCTTAAGGGACAACAGCACTGACCCAGTGGTTCTCAACGCATGGCCAGTGGGATGCTTGTGGCCCAATCAGTGCACAGCTGCGGCCCACGTGATATCCTCAGGGCCATACAGGTATGTATATTGTGTGGATGCAGCCCACATAACACATAGAAAGCTGTATATACAGCCCACAATGGTAAATTGGTTGAGAACCACTGGACTAGAGTCAACGCAGAATAGAAGGGTTGGCTCCTGCAAACAGCTCTGACAAAGCACTTCCATAAAAGCACATAAAAGTTTGTTACAAGGAGGAGGGAGAAAAATTGTTCTTCTTAACCTCTGAGGACAGGACAAGAAGCAATGGGCTTAAATTGCAGCAAGGGCAGTTTAGGTTGGACATTAGGAAAAACTTCCTAACTATCAGGGTAGTTAAGCACTGGAACAAATTGCCTAGGGAGGCTGTGAGATCTCCTTCATTGTAGATTTTTAAGAGGTTAGACAAACACCTGTCAGGGACGGTTTAGATAATACTTAGTCCTGCCATGAGTGCAGGGGACTGGACTAGATGAGCTCTCAAGTTCCCTTCCAGTCCTGTGATTCTATGATTCATGTTAACCTACAATGACCCCCTACTATAAACTCCCCAAGCCCCAGAGCTTTGCTAATGCACATCAGTCCTGACTAGAGCT
This sequence comes from Mauremys reevesii, assembly GCF_016161935.1. Classification (NCBI taxonomy): domain Eukaryota; kingdom Metazoa; phylum Chordata; order Testudines; family Geoemydidae; genus Mauremys; species Mauremys reevesii. Next base: position 2,254,214 of record NC_052641.1, on the reverse strand, counting down.
GATCATGAAATTTTCAACAAAACAGTTTTTTCGATCTGAAAATGCAAATTTGTCAACACAGAAACTTTTTGCAGCCATGTACCTGTTTATTTTATATTTTGAAATTTCTGGTCAAAATGAAAGAAAGAGAGAGCAAGAGAATTTATCTCATTCAATCCAGAGATTTCAACCTGGACCTTCCACATCCCAGGTAAGTGCCCTGACCATCAACCAAGCTATTGGCTGTTCTCCATTGTCACTGGCCAACCAGCCCATGTTGTTCTAAATCAGGCTGTTTGGCCACCTAGGTCAGTCAATCTCCTCTTCTCAGGGGTGGAATTGAATACCCATGTTCTCCACCAGTTTGTAATGGTCCCCATTCAGGGTCTGATTGGGAAGCGTGGCCTAGTGGTCATGGCCAAAACCTCAGACTGTCAAGGGGGTTGTGGGGAGGGGAGCCTAGGCCCTTCCACTTCACCAGGCTCCGACCCAGGGCCCTTTGGGCTACCAGTAACCTGGCAACCAAGGCTACTTAAGGCTGTCCTCCCTGGGCATCTTCCTCTCGTCTCCTCCCCGGGGTCAGCTCAGTCCAAGGCCTTTGCCTGGTAGGAAAATCCAAATAAAAAAGAAACAAGAGGGAGTTGCCACTGTCCAGGGCCACAGGATACTTCCCTCTCTGCTTGTCTCTAGGGAGGGTCCTCCCTTCTCTCACAGAGGGCCCCTTTGGGCAGTTGTGTCAGAGCCAGGGCCGGCTCCAGACCCCAGCACGACAAGCACGCGCGTGGGGCGGCAGTTGTCGTCAGGGGTGGCAGATTGGGCCGGCGGACCTGCCGCAGTCATGCCTGCGGGAGGTCCACCGGCGCCCCGGGACGACTGGACCTGCTGCAGGCATGACTGCGGACGGTTCGCTGGTCGCGCGGCTCAGCTGGACCTCCCACAGGCATGACTGCGGCAGGTCCGGTCGTCCCGGGGCTCCGGTGGACCTCCCGCAGGCATGACTGCGGCAGGTCCGGTCGTCCTGGGGCTCCGGTGGACCTCCCGCAGGCATGACTGCGGCAGGTCCGGTCGTCCCGGGGCTCCGGTGGACCTCCCGCAGGCATGACTGCGGCAGCTCAACCGGAGCCGCCGGACCAGCCAACCGTCCGCAGCTGCGGGAGGTCCAGCCGAGCCGCGCGACTAGCGGACCCTCACCAGTCAAGCCAGCGGGAGGTCCGCTGCTCCCGGGGCTCCGGGGCGTCTCCCGCGCATGACTGCTTGGGGCGGCCAAATATGTAGAGCCGGCCCTGGTCAGAGCCTGTAGGTTTCACTCTGCTCTGCTGGATCTGTGGGCTGCAGGTCTGCTCACCTTCAGCACTGCTTGCCAACTGAGCTAATTCGCTGCCTTTTCATTCTTCCAGCAGATGGAGCATTTGCTGCAGGTGTGGAGGTGCAGGGTGGCTGAGCCCAAAATAAGCCCTTAAGCCCTTGTTGCTTAGTGTGGGGTTTGTACACCTCATCACAGTCCCTAAATCCATGACCTTGCACTTTTCACTATTAAATTTCAACCCATTTCTGTTACTCCAGTTTTCAAGGCCATCCAGATAGTCTTATATGACAGTCTGGTACTCCTCCATATTGGCAATACCCCTCCCAATTTTGTGTCATCTGCCAATTTTATTAATACACTCCCACTTTTTGTGCCAAAGTCATTACAAAAATGTTAAATAAGATGGGTCTCAAGGCCAGTCTGTGAGGAACTCCAATAGTAACCTTCCTTCGGCCTGGCAGTTCACCTTTCAGTGTGACAGTGATTTTTGTGACATGAACAAAAATGTTCACCAGGTATGTGGATTAAAAGCATCAAACACCTTTCTCAGTTGTGGAAGCCCTGGTTTCTAAGAATGACAAGCTAAATCATTGAACCACCTATTCCCCATAAGATGGGCACTGAGGGCCTCCCTCCACAGGCATTGGGGCCTCCCTTCCTCAGATGGAGTTCTAAAGATTTCCATAAGCATTTTCCCTGTTCAAATCCCCAACAAGGCTTTATTTCCATGTCACCATCCTCCAAGCACAAAAAAACAGCAATGGGCAGTCCTTCACCATATGTCAGTGTTGCTCCGAAATTGGACTATTGGGTCATAATTAAGGTCTCGCACATGGACAGTAGAACAGCACCATTATGCCACTGAAGCAACATTTCAATGCACATAATGAATAAGATTTTTTTCTTGCTGCCATTTGATTCAATATTTTTATTAGCTGCTCTATTTTATTAGTTGCGATAAATGTTGTAGGTGACGTTTTCCCACCAGAATAAGGGCGCCTACACACACAAGACACGAGCGAAATTCAATGAATTAATCTCATGCTGAAAAGAAAGGTCCTCTCACATAGTAAAAGAGACAATTGTTAATATTTAGCAAAACATGAAATAAAAATCCCACTGCAATAACATTTTCCCATTGTAAGAACTCATTTTATTGTTAATGTAAGAATAGAATCGATTAAAAATTATATGCTATTTCTTAATGCATTAAAAAGCAGTATTGTTTAGTGCACTGAGCAAGGTGCTGGAAACCAGGTACTGATGAGTTTAATTCTGGTTCTGTCATAACTTGTTATATGGCCTTAGATGAGTCACACAATTTCTCTATGTAACCCACAGAAACCACACGATGGTAAGAAAATGTTACAATTACACAGCTAGACACTGAAAAGATGGGAAATGACAAAGACAAAGTGGCATGCACCTCCTTAACGCTGCCTCTTTTCGCTTTAATTACGCATGATTAAGGCCCTACCAAATTCGTGGTCTATTTTGGTCAATTTCATGGTCAGAGGATTTTAAAAAATCATAAATTTCATGATTTCAGCTATTTAAAGCTGAAATGTCATGGTGGTGTAATTGTAGGGGTCCTGACCCCAAAAGGAGTTGTGGGGGGTCAGATTATTGTAGGGAGAGGTACTGCTACCCTTACTTCTGCTCTGCTGCTTTCAGAGCTGGGCAGCTGGCTCTGAAGGCAGAGCTGCTGCCAGCAGCAGCACAAAAGTAAGGATGGCATGGTATGGTATTGCCACCCTTCTGCATTGCTGCCTGCAGAGCTGGGCAGTCAGTCAACAGCTGCCACTCTCCAGCTGTCCAGCTCTGAAGGCAGTAGCACAGAAGTAAGGATGACATGGTATGGTACTGCCATCCTTACTTCTGTGCTGCTGCTGGCAGGGCACTGCCTTCTGAGCTGTCGTCCGGCCAACAGCTGGCGCTCTCCAGCCACCCAGCTCTGACGGCAGTGCAGAAGTAAGGGTGGCAATAGTATGAGCCCCCTAAAATAACCTTGTGACCCCCTGCAACTCCCTTTTGGGTCAGGACCCCCAATTTGAGAAATGCTGGTCTCCCCTGTGAAATCTGGATAGTATAGGGTAAAAGTTAAGAAGTATGGGATGGATGAATGGACTATAAGGTGGATAGAAAGCTGGCTAGATCATCGGGCTCAATAGGTAGTGATCAATGGCTCCATGTCTAGTTGGGAGCCGGTTTCAAGTGGAGTGCCCCCAGGGTCGGTCCTGGGGCCGGTTTTATTCAATATCTTCATTAATGATCTGGAGGATGGCATGGAATGCACTCTCAGCAAGTTTGCAGATGACACTAAACTGGGAGGAGTGGTAGGTACGCTGGAGGATAGGGATAGGAAACAGAGGGACCTAGACAAATTAGAGGATTGGGCCAAAAGAAATCTGATGAGGTTCAACAAGGACAAGTGCAGAGTTCTGCACTTAGGGCGGAAGAATCCCATTCACTGTTACAGACTAGGGACCAAATGGCTAGGAAGCAGTTCTGCAGCAAAGGACCTAGGGGTTACAGTGGACGAGAACCTGGATATGAGTCAACAGTGTGCCCTTGTTGCCAAGAAGGCTAACTGCATTTTGGGCTCTATAAGTAGGGGCATTGCCAGCAGATTGAGAGACGTGATCATTCCCCTCTATTTGACATTGGGGAGGCCTCATCTGGAGTACTGGAATGGGTTACCTAGGGAGGTGGTGGAATCTCCTTCCTTAGAGGTTTTTAAGGTCAGGCTTGACAAAGCCCTGGCTGGGATGATTTAGCTGGGGATTGGTCCTGCTTTGAGCAGGGGGTTAGACTAGATGACCTCCAGAAGTCCCTTCCAACCCTGATATTCTATGATTCTATGATAGCATACAAAACACCAGATTTCACAGTGGGAGATCAGATTTCATTATTGTTTATATTACAGTGAACCTCACTACAGGGTTCCAATGTGCCAAAGTAGTAGGGGTTGACATTTGAATAGTCCAAAAATAAGTGGTCAATTGTCAAAATGGTCAAATATTTTAAAGCGTTAATTTATTTGAACACTAACAAAAAAAGTAAGACTTTATGGCCTCCAGTAGGCTTAGCCTTAGATAGATTCTTATTAGGGATGTCGATTAATCACAGTTAACTCATGCAATTAACTCAAAAAAATTAATTGAGATTAAAAAAATTAATCAAAATTAATCGCAGTTTTAACCACACTGTTAAACAATAGAAGACCAATTGCAATGTACTAAATATTTTGGATGTTTTTCTGTATTTTCAAATATATTGATTTCACTTACAACACAGAATACAAAGTGTACAGAGCTCACTTTATATTATTTTTATTACAAATATTTGCACTGTAAAAATGATAAAGAAAGTATTTTTCAATTTACCTCATACAAGTACTGTAGTACAATCTCTATCATGAAAGTGTAACTTACAAATGTAGATTTTTTTTTTGTAACATAACTGCACTCAAAAACAAAACAATGCAAAACTTTAGTTTTCACTCAGTCTACTTCTCCTTCAGCCAATCACTAAGACAAACAAGTCTGTTGACATTTACAGGAGATAATGCTGCCTGCTTCTTACTTACAATGTTACCAGAAAGTGAGAACAGGCATTCGCATGGCACTTTTGTAGCCAGCGTTGCACTTATGTGCCAGATATGCTAAACATTCGTATGTCCCTTCATATTTTGGCCACCATTCCAGAGGACATGCTTCCATGCTGTCATAAACAGTTAGTTAAGGGTTAAGGTCTCTTCTACCTGCAAAGAGTTAAAAAGCAGTACCTGAGGAACACCTGACCAGAGGACCAATCAGGGACAAGATAATTTCAAATCTCTGTGGAGGGAAGTTTTTTTCTGTGTTCTTTGTTTTGAAGAGAGTCTCTCTTGGGAGTTAAGGGAGTCCAGACATCTTAACCAAGTCCTCCCAGGTTTCTGCAGTATTGTTCTTCTATTCAGTCTAGTGAGTATTAAAAAGGCGAACTAGTATTTTTTTTACTTTTATTTCTGCATTGGCAGTTGTGTGTTTTGCTGAAGTAATCTCTTTATTTCTATTGCTGTACTTTGCTTTTACTGGAAAAGAAAAGGGGAGGGGGAGTTCTCTCCAGGTTTATAATTTAGACTCTGTGTATTGTATCGTATTCCTAAACGAGATTTTGGTGTTACATATTCACAAGACCGTGCATTTCAAAGGACAATCTTGTTTGGAACAGCAACTCCTGGAACTCCCCCATGATTACAATAACTAATGCATATTACTGACTGAGTTCAGATGCCTCTCAGGAATCACAGGGCTTGCACTGTACCATGGAGTTTCTCCAATTACATTAAAAGCAGGAGAGAAAGGATTAATTAAAAGAAGCAATAATTAGTTTTTAAAATCCTGGGAAAAGACTTTCATGACAACAGACATGATTTTCTTTTACCTAATAAAATGCCTCATTCTGTGCCCTCGTTGCACAATTTCCCTTCCAAGCCCAAGCAGCAGCCTGTCATACATAGTGATAGACAGCCTGACTGATGCTTTGCTAGAACATTACGATTTGCAGTAACATTTGCAGACAAGCTCTTACCAATAGCGCTGAGAGCATGTTTGAGCTCCAAAGTAAAGGCAGTAAGTGGTACCTCTTCAGACACTGGCATGATTGCTACGGTGGAGAGGTTGTTGGCAGGGTTTCCAGCATCCCACTGGCTGCCAGTGGTATGCAATCCAAGAGGATGACCTGCCAAAAAAATTATGTAGTTAGCCAACCAGAAAGCTGCATCCCCACTTGGTACTAGGTCTCCTTTTCAATTGTCAGGCTACTGGGAAATAATTATTGAATTATTTAATCTATTAGATGCACAATATTCTCTATTTATGCCAAGGTGAAGGTTACAGACTATTCCATTCTAGACAGGCTGCATGCAGACTCTTATTTTCAGTTACTGAAGGGGCAGGCTGTGAGTAAAATTCAGGCAATGTCAGAATTCAGATTCTGAGACTAGGTGAAGTGGGATGCATTTTCACCTAATTCAGGCTCTCCTGAGAGACGGAAGATGCTTCTCAACCTATCAGAGCTCAGCCCTGGCATAATGAACTTAGACAGCAGGCATCCTCTTGGCCTGGGAAAGAACTCATTTAGTTAACAAAAAATAACAACCTATTTCCATGGGTCAAAGGATTCCAAGAATCAGCCCACACTTTGTATAGTCTTCCCAATCAGGGAAATAAATATCCAGGAGGTCATTTCAGATATGGTCCATATTAACATTTGAAATCTCCATTGTCCTTTCTTTTTACATTTGTGGTGGGGAATTCCAGACCATTGAGGGAACATGATAAGGAAGGGACATTTCCACAAGAAAGTGCTCTCACACTTTTCACACTAATAACTGCAGGTTCCTATTAAGCAGCTTTCTTGATGTCTGCATTAAGGTGAGTGAACAAGCACATCTTACCAGAACCCTGCAGTACTTTACTTTCTGGTATTAAACGTGAAGATTCCTACTTTACACAGGCTGGCGTTAGACTCACTGGGGCTCAGGACTGAAACTAAGGAGTGGGGCCTCATTCTGCCTTCCTTACCGGCTTACACATTGGATTTCTGGAATGTTTTGATCAATATCGTAACAGTCATATTACTACTACTTTTGGGGAAATTCTGTGACAAAAAAATTCTGCACCCGATATTTTAAAATTCTGCAAAATTCTGCATATTTTATTTGTCAAAATAACATTATATAATCACACTAATTTCAATTATTTTGGTAATTTATTTCAAAATACCTGTCAGCAAGTATGTGACACACACAAAAAATCCTCCAGGAGTACAGTTAAAGAAACCCCTACAACAACTGAGTTCCTGTTTCTCTGCTCCCTCCCCTCACCCCCAGAGCCCAGCCATGGGGCGCACACCCAACCCAGATACCCGCACCCCCTCTCCCTAAGATTCCAGCTGCGGGGTGCCCCCGCCCCAGGCCAGACACCTGCACTCCTACCCTCAAGAACCTAGGGGTCCAGAGGGAGAAACAGCCTGATGCTGGGTCCCCGGGTTGTAGGGAGTTTCCTGCACGCCAACTCCTTCTTTCAGGCTGTGCTGAGAACTGCAGTGGTGCAAAATTCCCCCAGGAGCATACTACTATGATTACTGCTACTATTGCCATTCATAATAATCATAGTAATACAGTATAAAAATGAATTTTATGCAAGAAAATAACCAAATCAGAACACATTGACAAACTCATCTAAATCACTTAGAAGTGGACTCTCCTTGCTTTTGAGGAGGCAAACTCTTCAATTATTTTGGAGATGTCAAACTTGCAACAAATTTCGTGTTCAACTGAAGTCTCAAGCCTGGTCTACACTAGGCGTTTAAACCGGTTTTAGGAGCGTAAAACCGATTTAACGCCATACCCGTCCACACTGAGAGGCCCTTTATATCGGTATAAAGGGCTCTTTAAACCGGTTTCTGTACTCCTCCCTAATGAGAGGAGTAGCGCTAATATCGGTATTACCATATCGGATTAGGGTTAGTGTGGCCGCAGATCGACGGTATTGGCCTCCAGGCGGTATCCCACAGTGCACCACTGACCGCTCTGGACAGCAATCTGAACTCGGATGCAGTGTCCAGGTAGACAGGAAAAACCCCGCGAACTTTTGAATATTTCCTGTTTGCCCAGCGTGGAGCTCCGATCAGCACGTGTGGCGATGCAGTTAAAAATCAGAATAAAGAAAGAGCTCCAGCATGGACCATGCGGATGTGATCACTGTAAGGGCAGGCAAATCTGTTCTATCAGCGCTCCGTTACAGAAGACGAAATTCAAAATCATTTTTAAAAAATCTCCAGACAGACGCCATAGCAGGGGCTCAGCGCACTGCTGCGTGACAAGCGTAACGGAAAGCCAAAGAATCAAATGGACGCTCATGGACTGGAGGACTCAAGCTATCCCACAGTTCCTGCAGTCTCCGAAAAGTATTTGCATTCTTGGCTGAGCTCCAAATGCTTCTAGGGTCAAACACAGTGTGGGTGGGTCAGGGCTCGGCAATCTACGCACCCCCCCACCCACCCCCAGAAGTGAAAGGGAAAACAATCCTCTGTTGACTCTTTTACATGTCACCCTATCTTTACTGAATGCTGCAGATAGATGCGATGCTGCAGCACTCAACGCCAATATCCTTGCTCCCCGCCCCCCGCCATGGGTGGCTGATAGTGCAATATGGCTGATATCCATCGTCATCATCAGCCTATTGGCACATGGGGCAGTGCAAAAGGACTGGTAACCATGCCGACTAGCATCGGTAAGGTCAATCAAGGGCGCCTGGTCCTAATTTTTCCTGGTAGATGGTACAGTATGGCTGGTAACCATCGTCATCATAGCAACAGGGGGCTGAGCTCCATCAGCCCCCACCCTTCACGTGTAAAGAAAAGATTCAATTGCCCCTGGACTAGCAGAGCTGGGCTCCTCTCCTCCACACTCCTTACTGTCCTGTCTGGACTATCATAGCAGCTGGAGGCTGCCTTCCACTCATTTCTCACAAACAAGTCCCTGTGTCTTATTCCTGCACTCTTTATGACTTCATCACACAAGTGGTGGGACAATGGTATGGTAGCCCAGGAAGGCTGCGGGAAGGCCGGAATGAGCAGGTGGGGTTGTTTCAGGATCACCCACTGTGAATAGCATTCAGCTCAAAATTTATGTATTATCAGACACAGAGCAGCTGTGCTCTCTGGTTCTATGATACAGAGGTTCTCTAGTACACTTGCCCATATTCTAGGCAGGACTGATTCTATTTTTAGATACCAAAAAGGAGGGATTGACTCAGGGAGTCATTCCCAATTTTGGCTTTTGCGCCCCTGGCTGATCAGCCAGGGGCACTTATGACAGCAGCAAATGGCACAGTGCAAAAGGACTGGTAACCATGATCATCTTATTACCAATTTATGGTATGGTAGATGGTACAGTATGGCTAGTAACCATCTCTGCTGTCATGCAAAAGCAAAAGCATGCTGCTGTGTAGCGCTGCTTAATCGCCTCTGTGAGCGGCATCTAGTACACATACGGCGATAGTCACAAAAGGCTAAACAGGCTCCATGATTGCCATGCTATGGCATCTGCCAGGGCAATCCAGGGAAAAAAGGCACGAAATGCTTGTCTGCCGTTGCTTTCCCAGAGGAAGGAGTGACTGACGACATTTACCCAGAACCACCCGCGACAATGATTTTTGCCCCATCAGGCACTGGGATCTCAACCCGGAAATTCCAAGGGGCGGGGGAGGCTGCGGGAACTATGGGATAGCTACGGAATAGCTACCCACAGTGCAACGCTCCAGAAATCGACGCTAGCCTCGGACCGTGGACGCACACCACCGATTTAATGTGTTTAGTGTGGCTGCGCGCACTCGATTTTATTCAATCTGTTTTGCAAAACCGGTTTATGAAAATTCGGAATAATCCCGTAGTGCAGACGTACCCTCAGACAGACCATTCAGATGACCTTGTGAATAGATCTTCAGTAACTTTAAATGTGAGAAGCTTCTCTCTCCTGAGGCCATGGTTATGGGTACAGTCAAAAGGAGATGCAATGCAATGCTTAGGCTTGGGTATAGATCCAACAACTTTTCAGCGTAGATGTAGTTTAACATTACCAGAGGCAAATTAGACACCCCAATTGACAAAGATTAACAACACTGAGCGTAACTGACAGTCACTGATCCCTGCTTTCAGATTCCGCCATGCCTCCATACTGCTGTCCTTCAAAAAGGAATGATTGCATTTTCCAGAAAGAGTACAACAAAAACAAAAAATACTTTATCTTCTGACATTGAAAACAGAAGCCATGATCAGAGAATTGTGTCACCATTTTTAAGGTTAATCTAATAGTTTGCCTTTGTAAAGCATCGGGGAACGGCATTTTTTTTTTTTTTAGTAATTCAATATCCAGTATTTGTTTGGCCTGCTTTGAACAAGTTCACATCTCTGGTTGTCAGTTATTCTTTCTGGTGATAGTGTTGGGTCATCAGACAATGTCAGAATGACCTCAGTGGACTCGCCTCACAGATCAGTGTCCTCAGACTTGGCTTGAACCTTTTCCCCAGTTTCAGCTTGCTCCTCAAAATTCAAAAGTGACTTCTCAGTGGACAGAGTGACACAAGTCAAACACTCCCCACTTTCTGCCTCCTATGGTGTGAAGAATGTAGCTAATTTAGGATATTTTCCCAAGCGTTTGGCCTTTTCCTCAGAAGCACATCTTTTTTAAGCACCACTGGGATATGAGCATTTCTTCTCTGGCTCTACTTTTCCCTCCTTAATTTTATATAACTTATTAGTGATTTTGTTTAAATTAAACAATGTAATTTTAACAGAAAAAAAAAAGTACTTTTTTCAAACACCCCAAATCCTGGACTCACCTCCGTGATCACCTAATTTTACTCCACTATCTCTCTTCAATCCAACACCAATCGCACGCGAGTGTAGTGAGACCGAGTGGCCTCCCTCCGAGCAGGAGAGTGAAGGATCCTTACACTTTCCATGAAGGACTGAGCCTAGAACGCCCCGCCCCCCTCGCCGGAAGTACCGGGGCGTGGCCAGAAGTATAAAAGGCCGGTCCTGCAGCACAGTTGGAGGGGAGCCTGCAGAGGAGAAGGATGATCTGCTGCTTCGGCTGCATCCCCGAGAGAAACCCTCACCTGGCTGCCCCAATCCACAGACACCGACGAGGACTGGCCTGGAGTGCCTGCCGCTGTGTACCCCGAGAAGCTGGAAGAGGCCTGGAGGCCAGAGGTACTAAACCCTGGAGTGGCAGGAAGTGGCCCAGGGGCAGCCACGGAGCAGCTGGCTGCACAGCCAGATGTGGCTCAGTCGGCGTGTTGTGGCTGGATCCCCGCCGATGCGGGGGGGGGGGCAATCCTGCCCCTGCCAGGGCCCTGGGCTGGGAAGTGGTGGAGTAGGGTGGGCCCATGTCTCCCTATCACCCCACGCCGGGGTGGCTGACTCCCTACACTGTGCAAGGAGGCTCTGGTCTAATTTAGCAGCATTAGATCAATTTAAATTGACATCGCTGGGTCGAATTTGGGGTAGTGTAGATGCAATTCGATGGTATTGGCCTCCAGGGCTATCCCAGAGTGCTCCATTGTGACCGCTCTGGACAGCACTTTCAACTCAGATGCACTAGCCAGGTACACAGCAAAAGCCCCAGGAACTTTTGAATTTCATTTCCTGTTTGGCCAGCATGGCGAGCTCATCAGCACAGGTGACCATGCAGTCCCAGAATCGCAAAAGAGCTCCAGCATGGACTGAATGGGAGGTACTGGATCTGATCGCTGTATGGGGAGATGAATCCGTGCTATCAGAACTCCGTTCCAAAAGACTAAATGCCAAAATATTTGAAAATATCTCCAAGGGTATGATGGACAGGGGTTACAATAGGGACCTGCAGCAGTGCCACGTGAAATTTAAGGAGGTCAGGCAAGCCTACCAAAAAACCAAAAAGAGGCAAATGGCTGCTCCGGGTCAGAGCCCCAGACATGCCACTTCCATGATGAGCTGCATGCAATTCTAGGGGGGGCCCTACCACTACCCCATCCCTGTCCATGGACACCTGCAAGGGGAGAGTCTCATGCAACAGGGATGAGGAAGATGAGGAGGTGGAGGAGGAGCAGCATAGTGCACAGTATGCAAGCGGAGAAACCATTCTCCCCGACAGCCAGGAACTGTTTATCACCCTGGAGCCAATACCCTCCCAACCCTCCCAAGGCAGGCTCACGGACCATGAAGCCAGAGAACGCACCTCTGGTGAGTGCACCTTTGTAAATATAATACATGGTTTAAAAGCAAGTGTGTTTAATGATTACTTTGCCCTGAAGACTCAGGATGCATTTGCGGCCAATACAGCCCCTCCTTTTAAATGGCCAACCCAACGGGTGCTTGGTATGGGAAAGGAGGGCACTGCTGTTTGAAACTATTCCCACATGTTATGAAGGTTAAAGAAGCCGAAAGACTGTGACTTACCATGTCTGCCTGCAAGCCGAATTCTGTTGCCCGGTCCTTCGTCTGTGATCTCTCAAACCAAACTGACAGGCCCTCAATATAAGAGGCAAAATGCAAACTTGCACCGAAAGCATCTGTGCTATGTAATGTTAACAGCTTGGTTCACCGTGAAAGAGTCTACCCATTGTTCTCTAAAATGTGTCTTTTTAAATACTATTCTTCCTTTTTTATCTCCTGCAGCTGCAAATGTTTCAATGCTCCCCATATCATCTCTGTCCCAGATGCTAATGCAGATAACGTCTTCGCAATGAAATGTTCTCTGAGCTCATGCAGTCCTCCCGCATTGAAAGAGCTCAGCAGAATGCGTGGAGGCAAACAATGTCAGAGTCCAGAAAAGCAGAAAATGAACGCAAGGACAGGCGGGATTGAGCGAGATGAGAGGTGGTGGGCACAAGAGGAGAGGTGGCGGCAGTGCAATGAGAGGAGGCAGGATGCAATGCTGAGGCTACTAGGGGATCAAACTGATATGCTCTGGCGTCTGGTGGAGCTGCAGGAAAGGCAGCAGGAGCACACACCACCGCTGCAGCCCCTGTGTAACCACATGCCCTCTTCCCCAAGTTCCATAGCCTCCTCACCCAGACGCCCAAGAACGCAGGAGGGTGGGGGGAGCAGCCTCCGGGCACCAAACCACTCCACCCAAGAGGACTGCCCAAGCAACAGAAGGCTGGCATTCAATAAGTTTTGAAGTGCAGTGTGGCCTTGTCCTTCCCTCCTCCACCACCCCACCAGTGCTGCCCTCCTCCCCAACCTCTTCCAGGCTACCTTGGCAGTTATCCCCCTATTTGTGTGATGAATTAATAAAGAATGCATGATTTGAAACAATAATGACTTTATTGCCTCTGCAAGCGGCGATCGAAGGAAGGAGGGTGGTTGGCATACAGGGAAGTAGAGTGAACCAAGGGGGTGGGTTTTCATCAAGGAGAAACAAACAGAACTGTCTCACCATAGCCTGGCCAGTCATGAGACTGGTTTTCAAAGCTTCTCTGATACGCAGCGCACACTGCTGGCTCTTCTAATTGCCCTGGTGTCTGGCTGCGCGTAAATCAGTGGCCTGGTGATTTGCCTCAACCTCCCACCCCGGCATAAATGTCTCCCCCTTACTCTCACAGATATTGTGGAGCACACACCAAGCAGCAATAACAATTGGAATATTGGTTTTGCTGAGGTCTAACCGAGTCAGTAAACTGCGCCAGCGAGCTTTTAAACGTCCAAATGCACATTCTACCACCATTCTGCACTTGCTCAGCCTATAGTTGAACAGCTCCAGGGTGCCTATGTCCGGCTTCGTGAGCCATGGCATTAAGGGGTAGGCTGGGTCCCCAAGGATAACTATAGGCATTTCAACATCCCCAACGGTTATTTTCTGGTCTGGGAAGTAAGTCCCTTCCTGAAGCTATTCAAACAGACCAGAGTTCCTGAAGATGCAAGTGTCATGTACCTTTCCCGGCCATCCCATGTTGATGCCGGTGAAACGTCCCTTGTGATCCACCAGTGCTTTCAACACCATTGAAAAGTACTCCTTGCAGTTTATGTACTAGCTGCCAAGGTGGTCCAGTCCCAAGATAGGGATATGGGTTCCATCTATCACTCCACCACAGTTAGGGAATCCCATTGCAGCAAAGCCATCCACTATGACCTGCACATTTCCCAGAGTCACTACCCTCAGCTCAGTGATTGCGTTGGCTACTTGCAGCACAGCAGCCCTCACAGTAGATTTACCCACTCTAAATTGATTCCCGACTGACCGGTAGCTGTCTGGCGTTGCAAGCTTCCAGAGGGCTATCGCCACTTGGTTCTCAACTGTGAGGGCTGCTCTCATCTTGCTATTCCTGCGCTTCAGGCCAGGGGAAAGCAAGCCACAAAGTTCCATGAAAGTGCCCTTACACATGCAAAAGTTTCGCAGCCACTGGGAATCATCCCAGACCTACAACGCTATGCAGTCCCACCAGTCTGTGCTTGTTTCCCGGGCCCAGAATCGGTGTTCCACGGCATGAACCTGCCCCATTACCAATGTCCAAATTGCCAGGGCCCGTGCTTTGAGAGAAGTCTGTGTCCATGTCCTCATCACTATCGTGATTGTGCTGTTGTCGCCTCCTCATCTGCTTTTGCAGGTTCTGCACATACTGCAGGATAATGTGCGAGGTGTTTACAATGCTCACAACAGCAGCGGTGAGCTGAGCGGGCTCCATGCTTGCCGTGGTATGGCGTCTGCACGGAAAAAAGGCGCGAAACAATTGTCTGCCGTTGCTTTCATGGAGGGAGGGGCGACTGACGACATGTACCGAAAACCACCCACGACAATGTTTTTGCCCCATCAGGCATTGGGAGCTTAACCCAGAATTCCAACGGGCGGCGGAGACTGTGGGAACTGTGGGATAGCTACCCACAGTGCACCACTCCATGCATCAATGCTAGACACGGTATTGAGGATGCACTCCGCCGACCTACTTCTCTTAGTGGGGACCTACACAATCAACTGTATAAAATTGCTTTCTAAAGATCAACTTCTATAAATTTGACCTAATTTCCTAGTGTAGACATACCCTTAGAGACTGCTGCTTTGCTGGCTGCCTGAGCCACGCCCAGGCTAAAGCCAGCCCTGAAAGACTGTTTTGCTTGCTGGCAACCTTAGCCTACTCAAGCCCAGGCCTCAGCTCACCAGTAGACTGTTTGCTGGCTGCCTGAGCTCTGCCCAGGCCAAAGCCAGCCCCGATAGACTTGGTTTAAGGGCTGACAGCCACCCAAAACCAGGCTAAAGCCTGCCTGGGACTATTGATCGCCTAGCCCTATTGTGGGCTCATGGATGTCCTGCAGACTCTGGTCCTGGCCAGACAGGACCAGACTGAATGGCCTCCCTCCGAGCGGGAGAACGAGAGAACATTACAGCGAGCAATTTGTTCTTTCAAAGTGCAGATGTAACAAATCACAGAAACACAATGAAGCTGCAATTCAGTAAGCAAATGAGTTTGCAAAAAAATGCAATAAAAATTTGTTCTGCAATACAGTTTTAATTGTTTTTGTTAGACTTTAGTACAGCGATTTTCAAACGTTTTGAGCCAAGTCCCCCCTTTGAGTTACAATTTTGGTTGCGCTCCCCCAATACCTACTCCTCCCCTCTCAGGTTTTCAGGGGGTAAGGTGTGTGCAACAGTCTCTTGGGGTGGGGCTAGAATTGGGTGCAGAGGAGTTGATACTGACCCACAGGCTGGTTGGCTCACTGAAGTGAGTCGGGGGTGGAGGTAGCACTCCCTCCCTGAGGCCCCACCACCGGGTGGGAGCCAGAGGCCAAACCCCACCACCTATAAGATAGCTTCGCAGAGCCCCCTATGAGGTGGGGTCCTGGGCAATTGCCCTGCTTGCTACCTCTTAACACTGGCCCTAACTTTAGAGCCCCAATTGTTCTGTTGCTTAGGGAGCACAAGCCAGCATGGCAAGAGCTATTTCTTTGTCAAAAGCATCAATTATGTCTAATGATCTCTATCCCATTTCACAGGTCCCTAGACCCCCGGTTATGGAAAATTCTGAAGGAACAGCTAATGTAGAATAGCCTGGAAAATTATCATAAATATATAAACATAACACACAGTAGATACTAAATAAGAGATAATTCACTGCATTCAATTTTTCATTTGACCATATATACATTTCATTTATCGTTTAGGCAACAATCTGAACACCCGGGTCCCTTTCCAAATACACATACAACACAATTAGATATTTCTCTTTTTGTTTCTGGTGAATTTGAAAATCGTGAGGGTTCAAAGTTCAAAATGCTCACTGCTTTCAAATTATGCAGTTCAGAAACTAGTTAACACATGTTCCCTATGCTCCTTTTACTTTGGCTGGTTGGCTCAGCACAAACTTATGGGTTTATGGAAAACGGATCCTATCAAACTAACTCAATATCTTTTTTTGATGAGATTACAAGTCTGGTTGATACAAGTAATAGTGTTGATGTAACATATTTAGACGTCTGTAAGGTATTGCACGATATTTTAATTAAAAAACTAAAAAGGTATAATATTAAATTGATTAAAATGTATTAAATTGATTAAAATGTATTATAAATAGGGAACTATCACTAGTGGGGTCCTGCAGGTATTGAGTTCTTCACCCTATGCCATTTAACATTTTGATTAATGAGCTGGAAAAAAACATAAAATCATCGCTGCTAAAGTTTGCAGATGACACCAATGAAGAGGACAGGTCACTAATATACAGCCATCTGGATTGCTTGGTAAGCAGAGGACAAGCAAACAATCTGTGTATTCATATGTCTAACTGTAAACATATACATCTAGGAACAAAGAATGAAGGCCAGACATACAGAATAGGGGGCTCTATCCTGGGAAGCAGTGACTCTGAACAAGATTCGGGGTTCGTGATGAATAATCAGCTGAACATGAATTCCCAGTGTGACACTGTGGCCAAAGGGGCTAATACGATCCTTGTATGCCTGAAGAGGGGAATCTTCAGAAGTAGAGAGGTTATTTTTCCTCTGTATTTGGGACTGGTGCAGCCACTGCTGGAATCCTGTGTCCAGTTCTGATTTCCACAATTCAAGAAGGATGTTGGTAAATTGGAGAGGATTCAGAGAAGACCCATGAGAATAATTAAAGAATTAAAAAACATGCCTTATGTTGTGATAGACTCAAGAAGCTCAATCTATTTGGATTAAAAAAGAGAAGGCTAAGAGTGTGACTTGATCACACTCTGTAAGTGGGAACAAATATTTCATAATGGACACTTCAATCTAGCAGACAAAGATATAATATGATCCAATAGCTATAAACTGTTTCTAGACAAATTCAGAATAGAAATAAGGTGTAAATTTTCAGCTGTGTGAGTAATTAGCTATTGGAACAATTTACCGAGGATCATGGTGGATTCTCCATCGCTGACAGTTTTTAAATCAACACTGGATGTTTTTCTAAACAATCTGCTCTATGAATCATTTTGGATAAATTTGTGGCCTGTGTTATCACAATAGTCCCTTCTGGCCTTGGAATGAGTTTACCCTGCCACTGTGATGGGTTCGGTCACAGAAACTCCCTCAGGACTGTCACTAGATGTGCTGGGATACCACTGAGAACAAACCCCCCTGCCAGAGAAGGCTTCCCTCCACTCCTGTCTTGGTGAGTAAGACACTCCAGTCAACTACAGCACAGACCAAGAGGCTGGGTCACACACCCCTGCAGTTCACTGAAACTGAAATCCACTCAGCTCAGGGGCTTCTTAGTTAACAGAGACTTTCCCAGCACCCAGAATTCAGTCTTTCTGGGAGCCTAAACCACAAATAAATCTGTTTTACTCTGTATAAAGCTTATGCAGGGTAAACTCATAAATTGTCCATCCTCTATAACACCGATAGAGAGAGATGCACAGCAGTTTGCTCCCCCAGGTATTAATTACTTACTCTGGGTTAATTAATAAGCAAAAGTGATTTTATTAAATATAAAAAGTAGGATTTAAGTGGTTCCAAGTAATGACAAAACAAAATAAGTTACCAAGTAAAATAAAACAAAAACACACAAGTTTTAGGGGGATAGCTCAGTGGTTTGAGCATTGGCCTGCTAAACCCAGGGTTGTGAGTTCAATCCTTGAGGGGGCCATTTGGGGAACCGGGGTAAAAATCTGGGGATTGGTCCTGCTTTGAGCAGGGGGTTGGACTAGATGACCTCCTGAGGTCCCGTCTAACTCTATGATTCTAAGCCTAATACATTAAGAAACTGATTACAGATGAAATCTCACCCCCAGAGATGTTCCAATAAGCTTCTTTCACAGACTGGACTCCTTCCTAGTCTGGGTCCAGCAATCACTCACCCACCCCTCCCCCCGAGTTATTGTCCTTTGTTCCAGTTTCTTTCAGGCATCTCTTTGGGGTAGAGAAGCCATCTCTTGAGCCAGCTGAAGACAAAATGGAGAGACTTCCAGGGCCTTTTATATTGTCTCTCTTGTGGACAGAAACCCCTTTGTTCTTCTGTGCAAAGTAACAGTAACAAGATGGAGTTTGTAGCCACCTGGGCAAGTCACACGTCCATGAATGATTCAGCTGATTGTTTACATGTTAATTTGAACATTCCCAGGAAAGCTCAGATGTGGATTGGTGTCTCCCAAAGTCCATTGTCAGTTAAGTGTTTCTTGATTGGGCACTTACTGAGAATTGTCTGTTCTCAAGAAGCTGACCAAATGCTTCACTGAGGCTACTTAAAATCAAACGCATTGAGATACAAGTACATAGCCAATATTCATAACTTCAAATAGAAAAATGATAAACACATACAGACAGCATAATCATAACCAGCAAACTACAACCTTTCCATAGACACCCACTTAACCTCCTCTGTACAAGACCTGGTGCAACCATAGGACCCTGGTTACAACAATGACCTATACAGTCACAGTTCATGTCAATAATGTCACACACTTCTGAGAGATGCAAGAGGTTTTTTCATCTTTCTACTGTAACTAAGCTAAGGATTGTCTTATCTAGTTCAGCTGAGAAGTTTAGATCTAGGTATGCTCTACAAACCATTTGTTTTCTATTACTACTGTCAAAGTTGCAGAATAACTGCACCTGTATTTCCCGTTCTGCAGTCCCTCAAGGGCACCCACTTAAAGTTTCAGACTCCCAGCCATCACCTTTCCTGGGCAGGGTTTATAAAGGGTTATAAGATTGCATAGCTCCCTGATCTACACTGTGATATCCCCAGCAAGCCTGTCTGCCTAAAAGCACCTGTGCTTTGCTCTCTCTCCAAGGACTATGTTCAGTGTATTGCCAGCAGTTACAAATCACCACCAATTCCTTCTAAGCAAGCACCTTTATTCTTAAGGTAAAAGCATTAGAGAGAAAACATGTAAAAACGATAAAAACCTATACACATACTAGAAGAGCTTAAATGAGATTACCCCCAAGTCCAATGTAGGGCTCTGGTAGCTGTCAGCCCTTCAAACTCCACAAATGGGTTTTCCCTGTGGTTACAATTTCATATCAGTCTTTAGATCAGGAACCAGAACAAAGGGTGGGCAAATCAGCCATTTCTTTATACAGCTCGGGCTCTTTGTCAGGAAAAGGTAATCAGCAGCTACACCTCTCCTCAGGATGTAGCTTCAAAAGGCTGGACTTTTTGCATAACCAGAGTCCTGGCATTACCCACTCCTCAAGGAAATCCATATAATACACATTGTCCCAGATGTCCATGCTCGTCAGGCACATTTCAATATAGAGACAAGATGGGTGAGATAGTATCTTTTATTAAACCAACTTCTGTTGGTAAGAAGACAATAGACTAAGGACAAGAGTAGGTGAAGATGCTTTCTTTCCAAGGGCTACGACCAGTGTATTGCCAGTAGTTATAACTTACACACAGCTCAGATGCTGGCATGCTCTCTATGGAAGCTTTCCTCACTAAATTCTGAATTTTACAGCAGGTGAAGTTTTAGGTCCAAACTACTTTCATATTCCTTTAAGAATCCCTTTCACCCAGAATAGATACCTATGTGGGCCCAGAACTGAGTGAATTATTGATACAAATGCACATTGATTCCTGCAAAATAGCACTGATCCTGTTAGAATCCAGGCTCATAAGAGGGAAGTGATTATTCCCCTCTATTCGGCACTGGTGAGGTCACCCCTGGAGTATCGCATCCAGTTTTGGGCCCCCCACTATAGTAAGATGAGGCCCTGAAACATAAACCCTTATCAGAGGCCCGGTATGAGGCCTAAGGCCTGAACTAAAGTACAGTCAAGACTTTGCTAACATAAAGCAAAGTTAAGCTGTGAGCCAGAGGCAGGCCCTGCTCACAGAAGCTGGCAACGAAAGGACTGATGTTGCAAAAATACACATACCTAAAAGGTACTGGACGCCAGATATCAGAACACTCCGATACTTGCACATTCTACACAGATAACAAGGACAGGGGCAAAAGGGTAATATGATGGATAGAGTTGTTTTGTTCAAACCAACATGTACAAGGTGAGAGGCGGTACTTTACTGCATAGAGGGGTTGTACCTTGCTACATAGAGGGGTTGTACCTCGGTACGTCAAGAGTGCTGTGTAATTTGTTTGTACCTGTGTATAAGAATGCATCTCTGAGTGGACATCTTTGTCCAGCCTAGGGGGCACTGGAAAGTCCTGCCACTGACTTTGTCCATTGTCAGGGGGCACATATTCGTAGTATGTACTGTAGAGTCTACTGGAAACTATTACTGAGCTTCGTTTGACAATAAACCTGGCCGGGTGCCTTCGTACCTTATCGGAGTCTGTGGTCATTGGCGATTCTCTCGGGGCTTGTTGTGCCAGCAATCCGCAGAGCCGGGGCAGCACACAGAGGGAACACGTAAAAGCAGCTGACTGATATCAACATTGAACAGAGCAGAGCACCACACCAGTAGCATCCAACGACAGAAATGATGTGGACAAATTGGAGAGAGTCCAGCAGAGGACAACAAAAATGATCAGGGGGCTGGGGCACATGACATACAAGGAGAGGCTAAGGCAAATGAGGTTATTTAGTCTGCAGAAGAGAAGAGGGGGCGGGGGATTTGATAACAGCCTTCAGCTACCTGAAGGGGGTTCCAAAGAGGATGGCTCTAGACTGTTCTCAGTGCTGGCAGATGACAGAACAAGGAGTAATGGTCTCAAGTTGCAGTGCGGGAGGTCTAGGTTGGATATTAGGAAACACTATTTCGCTAGGAGGGTGGCAAAGCACTGGAATGGGTTCCCTAGGGAGGTGGTTGAATCTCCATCCTTAGAGGTTTTTAAGGCCCAGCTTGACAAAGCCCCGGCTGGGATGATTTAGTTGGTGTTGGTCCTGCTTTGAGCAGGGGGTTGGACTAGATAACCTTCTGAGGTCTCTTCCAACCCTGATATTCTATGATAAGTCAGTCCTGGAGAAGAGGACTATAATTAGCTCAAACCCCTTATATATGCAGAACAGATTAACTTTCCTTTAATCTCTCTGAAATCTAACAGACATTTTCCCCATCTTGATCTTTTTTTATATATTGCATATTTTGTGGAACACACAAATTCCAATACAGGCACTGACAGTGATTAAAAGTAATTGGCCAGTGGTTAGTAAAATTTACATTTTAAAGCCCATATTTTTAAAATCAGCCTTTTTGTTTTGTTTTGCACTAAGTAAAATAATAAAAACCTCCTAATAGTCTTTAAACGTGCTCACTCTACACATGCAGAATGTCAGCACTCTACAAGATAAAAGTTCATTTATAGGATGCAAGAGAATATACTTCAGAAAAGATAAACTAATTGAGAAATCTGTTTATCTTATTTCTCTCTTGTATGTTGGTCATTTTTCTTGCTACCTCTTCTTTATAAAAAAAAAAGTTGTTTCGCTTTCACAGCATCAAGGAAGAGAATGACAGGTGCACTGCTGTTCTGATTCATTTCATCTCCTTTCAAGTCCTCCTGGGGGAATTTTACTTTTAGCACCTGATTCATTCCTTTTTATCAGTTAGATTCTCTTGTCATTTTAACAACACTTGCATTCAACAAACTGAAGTTTGCCTCCATCAAGTCTCTAGCTTATCTTTATTTTAAAAGACTGTGTCAGAGGAAACTGTTTTTTTGCCTGACCTATTTCTGCATTTTCAGTGAAAATAGAGTTTAGCCATTTTATCATCTTTATTTATACACTGGCAGAGGGCACATCAAACCAAACTCTCATCAGGCCTGACACACTCATTGCCTCCAACTCACTGTTGTCGTAATCTGTAATGTGCCATATGCAAACTGGTAACACACTGGTCATTAATACTGTGTGGTGTATGTACGGGCAGTGTATAAAGAATTCTAGATGTGTGCTGCAAATATGTTCCTAAAAGAAATGCTGTTTCACCAGTTTGACTGTGTCTCCAGTGTAAATTAAGCAAGGTGAGACCAAAGACAATGAAAAGGGCATTTACATGTAAGGCAAACAAAGCCATTAGGCGAGCAAGTAGGGGAAGGTGACCACTTAACAATCTTAATGGGGAACGGAGGCTGCACCCCCATGAAGCCTTCCTGCTTTTTGAAACAGGGTCAGTGAACTTTGGGAAGACATAAGGAGAAGCAAAACGCCATTTTGTCATCCATCACCTAGGGCACCAGCACCTTTTGAGCTCATGAAGTGTGGATCCTATTGACCCAGGAAGAAAGAGTAGCTCAAAACTGACAGTAGGTGAGAAACCTGTTTGGAGAAAGACTGTAATTTGCTGAAATTAAGTTTTAATCACTAGAAAGTGTTTTGTTTTATTTATACCCATAACTGTCTTCTAGTCTTACTTATCACTTAAACATCTGCTCTTTGTTAATACATTTAGTCTTCTTTTATCACGAAACCATCTCAGTACTGTATATTAAACTGAAGGGTAAAATCCTCAGCCAGGCTACCAGGCTGGTGAGTTCTCTGTCTCTTTAGAGGCAGCGAACTTAACTTCTGTAAAGGTCAGTGAGAGGGACTGGACACTGCAGGGGAGATGGTTTTGGGGAGACTTGGGACTGGACAAGCTGTTGGTGTCACCTGCAAGGAGTAACCAGGCTAGTGGCAGCCAGGGAGAAGCCACTGTCCTGTGAGCAGGCTACTCTAAGCCAAAGCTGCACAACACAGAAGCACCCAGGGTTACAGGGCAGGTGGTGACAACTGGTCTGGGTGAACCCCCGACTGTCAGAAGTTCTTTGAAATTTACTGTCAATGTAGACTCCACTTCTGCTGTGCACACACCCCATGCCAGTCAGCTCAGATCCTTTTGGCCAGCAGGGTCCACTGGGGTTGCACTTATGCCCCAGATTTTCTCGTGTCCCCCAACTGAGAGCATAAAAGGCAGAGCAGGTCCAACTTTTCCTCAGCTCCATCAGCAATACAGAATCCAGATGGTATAAGAGGGAAGGTATAGGAAGGGTGGTATAGGAGGGAAGGTATAGGAAGGATGGTATAGGAGGGAATCCAGATGTAAAAGGAGGGTGAGTTGCAGAATCAATGTGGACAACACATCTCAAAGAGCCACAGTTATTGTAGGGTAAGTAACCATTCTCTCTTCGAGTGATTGTCCACCTGGATTCCCCTTCTGGTTTCTAGCAAAGAGAGGACTCCTTGCACCCACTTCCTGATTATTCAGTCAAATCAAAATAATGATTTGAAGACTGCTCTGTCAGATCTTGAGGCTTGAACTAAAACAGTGCTGGGTGAATGTGTGGACTGATCCCCACATAGGTGCCCTGCAAATTTCTGGAATTGTGAAAAGCCACAGAAGTGTCCTGAGCCCTGGTGGAGTAGGCTCTAACCTTCATGGATGGATCTAATCTAAACTAATCATAGCATTCCATAATACAGCAGTCTTTGGGTTGATATTGCCTCACTTTCACCCTTTTTACAACTATCAACAGCTTAAGATGGTTCCTGTAGGGTCTCATTCTGTCAAGGTAATATGTGAAAGCCCTGACTACATCAAGGGTGTGCAGTTTGGCTTTCCTCTGGCTGGAGTGGGGTTTGAGAAAGAACACTGATAGGTGAACCATCAGATTTAGATGAAAATCTGAGACAATCTTTGGCAAAATTTAGTGTGAGGCATGCGATATCCTTGAAAAATCTACTGTATTAAGTTTAAGTATCTTGGGAGTCCATTGTATTGAATGCACAGTTGATGTATTATTGTGGGATTGGATGTGGTTTCTCTAAGGGGGAGGCACGGCCACTATAAACTCTGGGAAGTGTTAGGAGTGTCAAATGACTATTTTAAACAACATGCCAGGCAAGAAGGAACTTTTGGGACAAATGAAGTTTAGTGGGTTTCCTAGGAAATACTGCGGGGTGTGTGTGTGTGTGTGTGTGTGTGTGTGTGTGTGTGTGTGTGTGTGTGTGTGTGTGAATGCACACACTCACATCCAGACCCAGCCTTCTGAAGCTATGCCCCAAGGAGAGAACCATTGGCTGCTGATTACCTGTTCCCCGAAGCTGAAGATCAGAGGCCCAAGCTGTATAAAGGAGAGACTGGCTTGTTCATGGGTGTGCTTGTTCTGAGCAAAAGCTGTAATGAACTTGCAACCACAGAAAAACTACTTTGTAAGGTATGAGAGACTGAACACTACCAGAACCTTTGTTGGAACTGAAGGGGGGTGAACTCTGGTAAGCTTATTAGCATGCATATGGGTTCTTTTATTATTTTTAATATAATGCTTTCACCTTAAGAATCAATGTACTTGCTTATAAAGAGCTGTGTGGTAACTTGTAACTGTGGGCAATTACAACTGTTGATAGCCTTTGAGGAGAAAGCTAAGAGCAGATGCAGGCCTGTCTGGGCAATCTGACTTGCTGGGGAATAACACAGTGTATGTAGGGAACTGTGTAGTCTGGAGGGAGAAGAGAAGGAAGCTAGAAGCCTGAGAGTGGATGTCCTAGCTGCACCATGGAGGGAAAATACAGGTGCTGTGGCCCTGAACAGGGACAGAGGCATAATGGTCATTTCACCTTTATGGAACACTATGAAAGGTGGGCCAGCATCTCCTCTACTCTTTGAGCAAACATTACCATTTTCAAAAGGCCCCTTTCACAGCCACACAGTATAGAGAGCAAGTTGCTAGGGGCTCAAAAGGAGGTCCCATTAACCCAGGTAAAATGATAGTAAAGTCCCAGGATGGAGCCGGCTCCCAGACTGGAAGAAACACATGAATAAGGCCTGAAGAAATCTAGCAACCATAGGATGGGAAAATATGGTCTGAACCTGAATGGGAGGATGATGAGCTATATTGCTGCTAACAGTACAGAGCAGATTGATAACCCTGAATGCTTTAGGGGCAGGAAATGGAGCACCTATGCAACAATACAGTCTGGATTTCGCTGAACAGCTTCTTCCAATAGAAGTTAACCAGCCAACATCCATGCTGTCAGATGTAATCATGCTGGATCTGGATGTAGGATTTCATCTTCATTCTGAGAGAGCACATCAGGTAAAACAGGTGATGTGATTGGAGGGGAGATTACAGGTTCATTAAGTCTGAATACCAGAAATGTCTGGGTCAATTTGGGGCTAGCATGATCAATACTACTGAATCCTGTCCAAGGGCACGTCTATACTGGCAAAGTTACAGCACCAGCAGTTACAACATCACTCAGAGAGCGCAAAAGGAAAACCACTGTTGTGTGTTCACACTGACAGCTGCCTGCGCAATAGCATGTTCACACTTGTGGCACTTGCAGTGCTATTTGGAGCAGTGCACTCTGAGCAGCTATCCCACAGAGCACCTCTTTCTCTTTTGCTGCTAAGACTTCTGGGAAGGTGGAGAGGGTCACGGGGCACCCTGGGTCCAGTCCCAATGCCCTGCAATGCATTGCTTTGCATCCCAGCAATCCCTGTACTTCTGTCCGCATTTGGTGCCATATTTCAACAGTTTGTGTATTGCACGCCCAGCCTCTTTCAGGCTGCAGGAATGGATCCCGAACTGCTGACCAATTTGCTGCTCGCTCTGACCAACACGTCACAAGTGGCAGTGGAGTTATTCCTTAAACTACAAAGGCAAGAGGAGTGCGCTGTTGATCTCGCCACGCGTAGTAGCTACGACACAAGATTGTTTGTGGTATTCACGGAACTGCTGACCACAGTGGAATACCGCTTTTGGGCTTGGGAAACAAGCACTGAGTGGTGGGATCACATTGTGATGTACATTTGGGATGATGAGCAGTGGCTGCAAAACTTTCACATGAGGAAGCCACATTCATGGGACTGTGTGATGAACTCACTCCAGCCCTGTGGCACAAGGACACGAGAATGAGAGCTGTTGTTGGACAAGCGTGTGGTGATTGCACTGTGGAAGCTGGCTACGCCAGACTGCTACTGATCGGTCGCTAACCAATTCTGAGTGGGAAAGTCTACGGTTGGACTTGTGTTGACAGAAGTCTGCAGGGCCATTAATCACATCTTGCTCTGAAAGACCATGACTCTGGGCAACGTGCGTGACATTGTGGAAGGCTTTGCACAAATGGGTTTCCCTAACTGTGGAGGGGCGGAGATGGCACGCGCATTCCAATTCTGGCACCAGACCACCTAGCCACTGAGTACATTAATAGCAAGGGGTATTTCTCAATGGTTCTCCAGGTGCTTGTGGATCACCGTGGATGTTTCACAGACATTAACACAGGCTGGCCCAAAAAGGAGCATGACACATGCATCTTTCGGAACACTGGCCTGTTCAAGAAGCTGCAAGCAGGGACTTTCTTCCCGGACCAGAAGATCACCGTAAGAGAAGTCGAAATGCCCACTGTGATCCTGGGAGACCCTGCCTACCCCTTAATGCAATGGCTCATGAAGCCATACACAGGGTAACTTGAGAGCAGCAAGGAGTGGTTCAACAACAGGCTGAGCAAGTGCAGAATGACTGTGGACTGTGCATTTGGCCATTTAAAAGCCCGCTGGCGATACCTGCATGGGAAGCTGGACATGGCTGATGACAATATTCCTATGCTTATAGCTGCCTGCTGTACGCTCCATTATATTTGTGAAGGGAAGGGTGAAAGCTTCACTCAGGGCTGGACCACAGAGGCTCAGTGCCTGGAGGCTGAGTTTGAACAGCCAGAGACCAGGGCAATTAGAGGGGCAGAACATGAGGCCATAAGGATCAGGGATGCCTTGAGGCAGCGATTTGAAGCTGAAAGCCACTAATATTTGTTGCTATGCTCGGGATTGCAGTGCTTGTAATGCTAGGAGGCGGCTGGTGCACATGATGCAATAATGGGGTTTAACATAATTGCATGTTGCTTTCCAGTGTTCTTTTTGCTTTCACTTAATAGACTAAAGATTGCTTTCAAACCAACACAATTCTTTTAATAAAAGACAACAACTGGAGGAGAGTGTCAAACAACAAAAATACATCAGCAGGGAGGGGGGTGGGGGAAGAGAAGGTCTCCAGAGGAGGAGGGGTCCCGGGACGGCTACAGATTTGTGTATGTCCAGGGATTATACCCAACCTTCTCCTTTGGAGTACAATGCAGAGGGTGCTGTACTTCAGCAGGGCAAAACTGCAGAGGGATAGGTGTTGAGTGCAGTGGGTAGTGGCAGTCCACACTGCTGGACTGTGAGGAGGGAGGAGTGGAATGCTGCAGGTAGAGAGTGGAGCAAGGAGGTTGAAAACAGTGTGTTGGTAGTGTGGGTGGGTGTACGGGAAAGTTTTGTGACAGCGGTTGCAGGGAAGGGCGGGCGCGGAGCTGCTCAGGTTGAAGAGCTAGTATCACCTGGAGCATGTCCACTTGGTGCTCCAGAACATTTAAGAGCCGCTCTGTGGCTTCTTTCTGGTGTGCCGCATTCTCTTTTCGGTCCCTCTTCTCGCTGTCCAGTCACTCCTTCAATTCCTGTTTCTCAGCGGTGGAGTGCATCAGAACCTCATGGAGAAAGTCCTCCTTAGTTCTTCGTGACTGCTTTCTAATTCTGCGCAGCCACTCTGCCGCCGATAAGGGAGACCTCCAAAGGTCATCGCTGTGAAGTTTAAATGCAATGTTTTACAGAAGCAGTATTGTTTGCAACACAGACAACACTGATTCAGTGCTTTAATACACAGCTAGTACTCACATACCTGTCACTAACTGGGTGACCCCAGGAGAAGCACACATGAGCCACAAGACGCCCAAAATGGTGAGTAGCCACAGAGGGAGGATGAATCTCTCTTCCCGGACCCTGCTGTACACTGGGCACATGGCTCTTGGGGAGAGCCAGCACTCGGGATGGAGGGGAAGCTGATAATCATTCCTGTCCCCACACTTTCCACAGGATGTGATTATGGAAGATATCTCACTGCTGAGGGTGAGCATGGAATCAAGGAAGGGTCTTCTCCAAGCCTGTGGCTTCTGCCCTGGCCCCTATGCAGCTTGCCTGTGTGCAGCAATGGTCCCCCCTGTGACGGCACAGTGGCACAGGAAAGTTACCATTAATGGGGCAAGAAACAAAGCAGCTCTGCCGAGGAACCTGCGGCAGCAGATTGCCCAGTATCTTCACAAGAGTTTCCTGGAGATCTCTGAGGGAGATTCCCATGAAGTGAGGGAGTCTATCAACAGCCTGTTCCACAGCTCAGAATAGGCATGCGGTGGGAGACCAGTCTGCTTTCTGCAACCCTCCTTCACCCAACAAATTGCTTCAGTAATTCCCCAAATCAGATGCACTTACCAGGGGCCTCCTCTCTTGTTTGCGCTTCGCCAAGATCCGACTGCTGTGACTAGCTAGGCTCCTCTGGGGTAGAAAAGAGCTTCTGACTGCATGCATCTGTGGTCTCTGAGCCATCCTCTGCCTCTGGGCCCCCCTCCCCCTCTTCGTACAAGATTTCCTCCTCCTGGCTCGGTCCACTCTCAACCGGCACGTGAGCCAACGAAGTATCCACGGGGGCCTTCACAGCAAAGGTGGGGTTGCCACCAAGTATCACCTCCAGCTCCTTGCAGAACCGGCAGCTCATGGGCGCAGCACCGCAGTGGCGGTTTGCCTCCCGCACCTTCTGGTAGTCGTTCTGCAGCTCCTTCACTTTTACCTCACACTGCAATGTGTGCCGGTCATGGCCCCTTTCTATCATGCATTGTGAAATCTGTCCATAGATATCATAATTCCTACGGCTGGAGCACAGCTGGGAGTGCACATCTTCCTCTCCCGAAATGCCGATGAGGTCCAGCAGCTCAGTATTGCTCCAAGCGGGGGATCGCCTGGTGTGTGGAGCAGGCATGGTCACCTGGAAAGATGTGCTGAGACCACTTCACACATCACCGAGCAAACAGGAAGGGGACTTTCAAATCTCCAAAGGAATGTACGGCGTGGGGCTGACGGTTGTTCACCTGAGGGCGGGGTAGTATAGTTCAAACTGATGGCCAGAGAGGTGAGAACAGGCATTGTGGGACACGTCCCGGAGGCCAACTGCAACACTGTAATCACCAAGGTATCTACCCTGGCACCACAGCACTGTAGCCCCAGCGCAGAAAGCTGTACACCTCTCATCAAGGTGGATTTTTTAGAACGCTGCAACTGAGCAGTTTCTGCGCACTAAGTGGCTTGGCAGTGTGTACACCTCGGGAGTTACAGTGCAGAAAGCTGCTTCACTGTGCAGAAACTTGCCAGTGTAGACGGGGCCTGAGTTTCCTTAGACCCCTGATAGTAACATGATTGGTGGACCAGCATACATTCCCCGTTGGATGCTTCCAGGGGTATTCTGGGCTCAGACCCCGTCTTGAGCAGAATGCTTGGTATTTCCTTTTCCAATCTGAAGCAAACAGCAGAAGACTCTGCAGGATCAAGTACCTGACAATCTATTCATGGCCGTCAGTAAACTGCCTGCTAAGCTGCTCCACTAGACTTTTCTGTAATAGGTGCAGAGCTACTAGCATGATTTGGCGATGAATATATCAGGTCCAGAGATGAACAGTTTCTTTGGAAAGAGGAGCAGATCGTTATTACCCAGATGCACACTAGTGTATCTATGTGAAAATGAATCTCTTCAGGAATCCAGAAGCCTTGGGCCTGAAGGTACTCTAGGTAAGCCCCCCATTTGAGTGCAGAGGGATCCGCCACCAGCATACTGATAGATGGTGGTGGCGAAAATGGTACTTCTTTGTATGCCCAAAGAGGGTACTTCCACCAATTGAAGACGAGAGTACTTTTTGGGGACCTGCACCTTCATGTCCATGTGATCACCATTTTGTAGACGCACTGATTTCAACCACCTCTTGCAAGGAACTTGGTGATGTCTGGCATGCTGTGTGACATAGGCGCCGGAGGCTACATGACCCAGAAGTCAGAGAGACAAGATGGGTGAGAATCTTTTTTTATTGAACCAACTTCTGTTGGCAGAAGCTACAAGTGTTCAAGCAACACAGAGCTCTTCTTCAGGTCAGGCCTTTGCTTCCTTCCCCAGACCTGTAGAAGAGCTCTGTGTAGCTCGAAAGCTTGCACCTGTCACCAAAGGAAGTTGGTGCAATAAAAGATATTACCTCACCAACCTTGTACTCTCGTATCCTGGGACCAACACAGCTATGACAACATTGCAAACCAGAAGTATAAGGCTATCATTTACAGATGTTTGTGGGTGAGCCTGAAGCTAGCAGATGAGGTCTACACCACCATGGTCACGAATCTCTCCTGTGCTGGATAAGCCCTTGCTGATGTGGAATCTAGTAGCCATGCCATTATGAACTCTATTCTCTGGGTCGGCAACAGTGATGACAGTCTTTGAAGATCCTGAGACCGAGTGTGGTGAAAAGTACAATTAGGTGAATGAAGTCTTTCACCTGCTATGGTGACCTTCCTTGAATGAGATAATCACAGAGGTACAGATATACCTGAATCCCTGGTCTCTTTAGATGAGCCACAATGACTGCAAAGCACTGGGTGAATACCTTGGCTGCTGTTAAAACACCAAAGAGCAGGACTTTGTATTGGTAGGGAGAGTCTTCCACTTGGGACCTTGTAGGGAGTTCAGCCGGGCTTGTCCCACTCCGGGGTGGCAGGGAACCAGGCCACCTCGCTACTTAAGTCAGGTGAGTTGGGGAATTAGCCTGGCTGTGCGGCAAACAGTCAGCAGCTCAGGCCCTCAGGCAGGGGCTGAGCAGACAAATAAGTTTAAGAGGCCCAGGTCCTGGCTCCGAAGGACCTGGGAGAGGGGGAGACTGCCACCCGCACATTGGGTGGCAGCGGGGACGCAGGCCCACTCACTCCACTGCATCCCAGCCTGGGGCCCTAACAGCGGCAGATGGTCCACTGCTGCGTCAGTGGGGATCCTGACAGCAACTCACTGACATCGGCCCTGAGTGTGCTGCAGCCAGACTAGGGTTGGCTGCGCCTGGGCTACTTCCTACCTTCCCCTCTAGAGGTACCTGCGTCTGGACAGAGTCTTCCAAGGAATCAAGCATCATGGGCTCCTCTGGGTACCCAGCGAGCAGTAGACTTAGCAGCTCCTCTGGATAACTTGCCACAGGTAGGTTTAACAGCTTCTCCGGCGTCTGGTCAGCGTCTGGCCAGTCCTCGGGTTGGCCGCAAACTGCAGGAGTCTCCCAACCAGGAGCTAGGTCACAGGCGTCTGGCTTCTCCGGCGGCCAGGCTGCTAGTAAGCTCTGGGGTTGGGCTTTTCTACTTCCTGTCTTGCACCCTGACCTCTGGGGGGCAGGCGCAAGCTCCACTGGCTCCGCCCACTTTGGCATCCAGAGGGGCTTGTCCCACTCCGGGGCGGCGGGGAACCAGGCCACCTTGCTACAGATCTCAAGATATTTTCTGTGTGCCAGATGACGTGATACCTGAAAATATGCATCACCAGCTGTGAACCAGTCTTCATAATCCCATTGCTAGCTCCCGGAGGTCAGGGTTGCCATCCTGAACGTGAAATAATCACGAGTGACTGTGTTGCAAACACTCTTTTCCCTTTGGGATCAGAAAACAATACGAGTAAAAGCCCTTCCCCTTTGAAATCCAGAGCCACTTATTCTACTGCTCTGAAAATTTAGAAGGGAGGCTGCTTCTTGATTGAACAGTATCTCGAGAGAGAGATCCCTGAAGAGGAACAGGGAAGAGGGGTGAGTTGGTAGGAAGGAACTGGAATTGAACTGAACACCCCACGTTGATGATCTCTAAGACCCACTGGCTGAGGTAGATTCCCAGCCACTCCAAAATATCAAAAGGGGTGAGGGAGGGAGAGTGTAAACCATCCAAAGACTCTATATGGCTCTTGATGATGGCATCAAGCTTGCTGCTGTGAGGTGGACACAGAATGTGCAGTAGAGGACAAAGAGGCAGAGGGTCTTCTGTTTGGGAACTTCTGCTTCTTCCTCAGCAATTTTGATGACTTTTGTGGGATACAATAATATGTGGAGAGTTCTTTGTCTAAAGCAAAATCACCCTCTCCACGGGGCTGGTGTGCAGACTCCCAAGAAACAGAGAGAGGCTCAAATCTTTCAGAGTTCAGGGCTTCATTAGCTGTTGCACTGACTATGTCACAATCTCCAAATGGGAGGCCCTCAGTTGTTGTCTGGACCTCCTTGAGTGTTCCTGAAGATTGCAACCACGGAGCCCTGCAAATGACGACTGAGGTGGCTGTTGATCATGCTGTGGCCCATGCATCCAACACCTCCTGCAGTGATGGATGAGCCACAAATAGTCCCTCAGATACAATGGACTTCAGTCCCTGCTTATGTTCACGTGGGAGTTTCTCAATAAGCTGCAATGCTGGGTACCAGTTAAGGTAATCATACTTTGACAGGAATGCCAAATACTTTGCAAGGCACGTCTGCAGACTTCAGGATGAATAATTCTTCCTGCCAGATAGATCTAATTTTTTCAGATCTTTTGTCTCAGTTATTTTTGTGGTCCCTGCTCCCTGGACCTTCCATGCACCACCATCACTACCAGAGATCCAGGAAATAGGTGAAACATTCAAACCCACTTGAAGGAACTCAATAGCACCTGTCTGTCTTTTTAGAGGTAGGCACCACAGACACTGGGGTCTGCCATAAATGTTTACTGGTTCCAATAGCTCCTTGTTAATCGGCAGGGCAACACTTTCAAACATGGATGAATGCAGGATGTGCAGAAGGCATATGCAATTTTTCCTACACTACCACCAAAGATTTCTAAAGTGTCTGCCATGTGACACAGAAACACTCTTCCATCTGCAGGCGTTATTCCTCAGTTTCCTGTTCTTCCTGGGGTATAGCATGAGTCCCACATTAGCTACCCTTCTTGAGCTACTCTCCGAAGCTTCATAGGAGAAGGAAATCTAACTCCGGAGGGTGTGACATACTGTACCTCAGAGAAGCTCCCTGTAACCCCCATATTCATCATTTGTATATGGTTGAGGTATTTTGTACAAAGCATGCCATGTAAGGTCATGATCTGCTGAAACTCATTGTTCTGTCAAAATAGGTATACTGGTAGCATGCATGAAGTTATGAGATGTTGCTATATGGTTGTTATTGAAATATGTTGCGAGTCTGGGAGTCGTTCACTGCTAGTTCTCCAGTGACCTACACCCAAAGCAACCATTCTGGGCCACTGACCAGCAGGGGAATTGTAAAAAAGAAATTTACAAATTCTGTAAGAGATCATTGCTCAAGCACCACGCAATGGGGCTTGCTCAACTCTGTGACTTAGCAAGGCCCACAAGGACATATTTGGGCCAGTATTTTTACTGGACTGAGGGTATAAGATAATGGACAGTGGCATCATGAGAACATCTCTCTCCCCTCCCCTAACTACACTGAAGGCAACAAGAATGATGGGAAAACAAAGACTTGAACTGAGGAGACTGGTCCCAGGCTGAGAAGGAAATTCAGCCTGTTTCTTAAGAACTGTAACCTACCTGCAACATCCAGTGGGGTGAGAAAAGTTGTTTGATTCAACTCTTGCTTAGTCTAAAAGTTTAAGATTTGAAATGCATGTTTACTTTTTATTTTCTTAAGGTATTTATTTTCTGACCTTTATGCCTACCACTCAAAATCTATCTTTCTGTAGTTAATAAACTTACTTTAATATTTTATCTTTATCAGTGAGTTTGTCTAAGGTGCTTGGGTAATCCACTCAGGTTACAAAGGGTGGTGCATGTCCACTTTCCTTTGACAAATAAATTCTGTGAGAGGGAAAGACACTGCCCCTAATTAATATGCTTGCATTGTTCAAAAGAAGGTCTTGAGCAATGTAAGACAGTATATTTCTGGGGTCCAAGGCTGGGGGCTTGAGAGATTTGCTGGTGTTTCCCTGTGTATAGTTCATGAATGCCTTGGAGAGTATTCATGCAATTTAGCTGGGTGTGCCTCAGCATGCAGGTGACTGAGTGATCACAGCACCTGGAGGGGTTTGCTGCTGGTCATTGGCAAAGCACTATGAAAGACAGCGCAGGCTGGAGAATTAAGGGGACATAGTGGTCCCATAGTTCCAGGTTGTACCCCAGGGATCCCGTCACAGAGGGACAGCTGATGTAGGTTTCCTTGCTGGTTACATCCCCCAAGAGACTCGCTAGGGATAGGGACTGGGAGCTACAAGGGTGGATACCTAGGAGAGTGCTCTCTTGGAGATCACATAGGTCAGTGCCTACACGAATGGTGTCTAGATTCCCTGTCAGACCTGAAGGGGTCATATGAATGGGAATGAGATGAGCGGATGGGGGATGCCTCCCTATTTGCTTGGGAGGAGGAAGAAAATGACTAATGGTGGGGCTACCCTAACTGGAGATGTAGGGTAAGCTTGAGTATTGACCACCACTAGAGCTGAAAAGCTGATTGGCGCCATGACTGTACTGTTAATCAGTACTGTACAGGACACTCTCACAGGCAGGATAGTAATGATGATTTAGGCTGTGTGGTCAATGCAAGATTACTTGGTACTGAAAGTATCAGAGGGGTAGCCGTGTTCGTCTGGATCTGTAAAAGCAGCAAAGAGTCCTGCGGCACGTTATAGACTAACAGACGTATTGGAGCATGAGCTTTCGTGGGTGAATACCCACTTCGTCAGATGCACCCCACAAAAACTCATGCTCCAATACGTCTGTTAGTCTATAACGTGCCACAGGACTCTTTGCTGTTGGTACTGAAAATAAATTTGGTGCCGAGAAAGTCTGTGCTGGGGCCTCTGTTCTGCAGGGGTTGGCACCAGTCTCGTGGACACTGGGGTCACTGGCTCCACATGCACTGATATCAATAGAGAGAGGCTGGTACCAGGCAAAGTGTGGACTGCTACCTGAGACAGTACCATGTGTGTTCAATGACTGAGTTTTGCCAGAGTGTCACAGGGATCCAATTCAGGCTACAAACTACCTTTTGGATCTTTGCCTCCTTTTACTAGGTGTTAGAGCTGTGCTCACTGTGGGAATGATGTTCTTCCCCCTTCAGATCAGATCACTGGATGTAGGAGGACTTTGATGCTCTGCTAGGCTCAGTGAATGAAATTTTATTGACCAGTGAACACAGAAGCTTGGAGTTCATCCACATCTCACAAAAGCACTGATCAAGGAAATCTGTGTTCTGGTCTACAAGGCCCCTGCTTCTGAGTTCTCCAGGAGAAAACACTAAAGACAGGCCTCTCTTGCCTTCTGCATCCTCCTAGAGGTGTAAGAAAAGAAAAAATTACACTACACCACTGTCCAACTATACTAATATTACTATCAAACTCTCTCATATTGCATGTACACACATACACATACATGCAGAGGCCCAGTCAAGTTGCATAACGTGCTGAGAAGCAGACACGCAGAAGTTCCATGTCGCAGACACAGTTGGCCATGACTCAGTGGACACTGCTGGCAAAAAGAATCCAATCTTACACGCATGGGGCACATGTGTACCAGAAGTGGAATCCATGCAATCAATTCAACTGTATTTAAGCCAATTTAACAGATCTGTTAATAAAACACAGAGTAGGTTATTCACTAAACTAATGAGAATGTGCCCTTCCAAGAACAAATCCATGAGCAACAGTTTTTGCTCTACCTCTAGGATGGCAATGAACGTTCAGGAAAATAGAGCAGAATCACAAGAGAGTTGCAAAATTATGCCCTCCAAATCTAAGTGCCAAGTGGCAATTTTAATGTGTGCTTAACAACTTACCAAATTAAACACAGAGGCAGATGCAAACTGAAGTAAGTAAAATGTATTACAAATTTGCTGGGTTATACTTGGAGAGCACATTGTAATGATATATAAACTATACAATATTCCCAGCCAATACAACACAACATGCAGGGTTATAGTGATTTATTTCCAAGTATTGGAATAGCACAGAACTGGAGATAAGTTACTTTGATTGATTCAGAAGAGCTCAAAACATTCAAAAAACAGTTGGAGAACACTTCAACCTGCCTGGTCACTCAATTACAGTTATCAGAGGGGTAGCCGTGTTAGTCTGGTTCTGTAAAAGCAGTAAAGAATCCTGTGGCCCCTTATAGACTAACAGACGTTTTGCAGCATGAGCTTTCGTGGGTGAATACCCACTTCTTCGGATGCAAGTAGTGGAAATTTCCAGGGGCAGGTATATATAAGCAAGCAAGAAGCAGATAGAGATAACGAGGTTAGATCAATCAGGGAGGATGAGGCCCTGTTCTAGCAGTGGAGGTGTGAAAACCAAGGGAGGAGAAACTGGTTCTGTAGTTGGCAAGCCATTCACAGTCTTTGTTTAATCCTGAGCTGATGGTGTCAAATTTGCAGATGAACTGAAGCTTAGCAGTTTCTCTTTGAAGTCTGGTCCTAAAGTTTTTTTGCTGCAGGATGGCCACCTTAAGATCTGCTATTGTGTGGCCAGGGAGGTTGAAGTGTTCTCCTACAGGTTTTTGTATATTGCCATTCCTAATATCTGATTTGTGTCCATTGATCCTTTTCCTTAGAGACTGTCCAGTTTGGCCGATGTACATAGCAGAGGGGCATTGCTGGCATATGATGGCATATATTACACTGGTGGATGTGCAGGTGAATGAACTGGTGATGGTGTGGCTGATCTGGTTAGGTCCTGTGATGGTGTTGCTGGTGTAGATATGTGGGCAGAGTTGGCATCGAGGTTTGTTGCATGGATTGGTTCCTGAGCTAGAGTTACTATGGTGCGGTGTGCAGTTACTGGTGAGAATATGCTTCAGGTTGGCAGGTTGTCTGTGGGTGAGGACTGGCCTGCCACCCAAGGTCTGTGAAAGTGTGGGATCATTGTCCAGGATGGGTTGTAGATCCCTGATGATGCATTGGAGGGGTTTTAGCTGGGGACTGTATGTGATGGCCAGTGGAGTCCTGTTGGTTTCTTTCTTGGGTTTGTCTTGCAGTAGGAGGCTTCTGGGTACACATCTGGCTCTGTTGATCTGTTTCCTTATTTCCTCGTGCGGGTACTATAGTCTTGAGAATGCTTGGTGGAGATTTTCTAGGTGTTGGTCTCTGTCTGTGGGGTTAGAGCAGATATGGTTGTACCTCAGTGCTTGGCTGTAGACAGTGGATCTTGTGGTGTGTCCGGGATGGAAGCTGGAGGCATGAAGGTAGGCATAGCGGTTGGTAGGTTTTCGGTATAGGGTGGTGTTAATGTGACCATCACTTATTTGCACCGTGGTGTCTAGGAAGTGGACCTTCCGTGTAGATTGGTCCAGGCTGAGGTTGATGGAGGGGTGGAAGCTGTTGAAATCGTGGTGGAATTTTTCCAGAGTAATTGCAATTACAGTTGCAATTCTCCAACAAAAAACCCTAAAAAAAAAAGGCTCCAACAACAAACTGCAGAACTGAAATTAATTTGCAAACTGGACACCATTAAATTAGGCTTGAATAAAGACTGGGAGTGGATGGGTCATTACACAAAGTAAAAACTATTTCCCCATGCTATTTTTTCCCCTACTGTCACTCACATCTTCTTCTCAACTCTTGGAAATGGGCCAGCCTGATTATCACTACAAAAGTCTTTTTTCTCCTGCTGATAATAGTCCGCCTTAATTGATTACTCTCATTATAGTTGGCATGGCAACACCCATTTTTTTCATGTTCTCTGTGTATATACATCTTCCTACTGTATTTTCCACTGCATGCATCTGATGAAGTGGGTTTCAGCCCACAAAAGCTTATGCCCAAATGAATGTGTTAGTCTCTAAGGTGCCACAAGTACTCCTTGTTCTTTTTGTATTCAGTAAGAGTCTGTCAATGCAATTTGCATGTTAATCTAAGTGTAATAGGGTCACGGCATTCATATGGCTTGACTACCATATAAAATACACCTCTACCCCGATATAACGTGGTCTTCAAGAGACAAAAAAATCTCACCGTGTTATAGGGTGAGACCGGGTTATATCAAACTTGCTTTGCCCCCCCACCCCCTGGTTCTTTGTTCCCTGACTGCCCCCTCCAGAGACCCCTGTCCCTAATCACCCCCAGGACCCCACCCTCCCCACCCAACTCCCCTGTCCCCTGACAGGCACTCACCAGCAGCGGCGGGAAGCGGAGCAGCCTGGCCCCAGGACGCTCCACTCCACCAGCTCCCAGCTGCGGTGCTCCGCTTCCCACCATCGGTGGGTGTGGGGAGGTTGGAGAAAGGATGCCCCCCACCACCACTCACCTGCAGTGGGAAGCGGAGCAATGCGTCCCCAGCCCGCTCGGCTTTCCTTGCCCCGGCCATGTCGCTCGGGGGCAGCTGGGGAAAGGTCCTGCACTCACCTGCGGCAGGAAGTGGAGCACCACAGCTGGGAGCTGGCGGAGTGGAGCTGGCTGGGGCTGGGCTGCTCCACTTCCTGCTGCTGGGGAGTGCAGGGAGGTTGGGGAAAAGGATGCCCTCCACACTCACCGGCGGTGGGAAGTGGAGCGATGCAGCCCCAGCCCACTCCACTCTGCCAGCTCCCAGCCGCGGCGCTCCGCTTCCTACCACAGGTGAGTGTGGTTGGGGAAAGGATACCCCCACCCCCCCGTACTCACCTGCGGCAGGAAGTGGAGCGCCGCGGCTGGGAGCTGGCGGAGTGCAGCGGGCTCGGGCCGGGCTGCTCCACTTCCACCGCTGCTGGTGAGTGCGGGGGGATCCCTTCCCCCAAGATCCTTCCCCCACCGTTGGGGCCGGGTGAGGGAAGCAGAGTGGGCTGCTCCCAACCCCCTGCTAATCCCCCGGGCCACTCTGGGACTGCAGGGCCCCCTAAAGTGCCCTCCCACAGCTCCTGCCCCCCAGACCCTGGGGGGGAGCACCTGACCACCCCCAAGACCTTTTGCCCCTTATTGAACCCCTTGGCCCCGGCCTGGCCTGGCACCCTTGACACGCTGCTCAGAGCAGCATGTCATAGACTTAAGGTCAGAAGGGACCATTATGGTTACCTAGTCTGACCTCCTGCACAATGAAGGCCACAGAATCTCACCCACCGACTCCTGTAACAAACCCCTAACCTATGTCTGAGTTATTGAAGTCCTCAAATCGTGGTTTAAAGACTTCAAGGTGCAGAGAATCCTCCAGCAAGTGACCCATGCCCCATGCTACAGAGGAAGGCGAAAAACCTCCAGGGCCTCTGCCAATCTGCCCTGGAGGAAAATTCCTTCCAGACCCCAAATATGGCGATCACTTAAACCCTGAGCATGTGGGCAAGACTCACCAGCCAGCACCCAGGAAAGAATTCTCTGTAGTAACTCAGATCCCAATCCATCTAACATCCCATCACAGACCACTGGGCATATTTACCTGCTAATAATCAAAGATCAATTAATTGCCAAAATTAGGCTATCCCATCATACCATCCCCTCCATAAACTTATCAAGCTTAGGGCTAGTCTACACTTACCAGCCGGGTCGACGCGGTGAGTTCGACTTCTCGGAGTTCGAACTATCGGGTCTAATCTGGATGCGATAGTTCGAACTCCGGAAGCGCCGCGGTCGACTCCGGTACTCCACCACTGCAAAAGGCGGTGGCGGAGTCGACCTTGGAGCCGCGGACTTCGATTCCGCGGCGTCTGGACGGGTGAGTAGTTCGAACTAGGGTACTTCGAATTCAGCTACGCTATTCACGTAGCTGAACTTGCGTACCCTAGTTCGACCCCCGCCCTTAGTGTAGACCTGCCCTTAGTTTTGAAGCCAGATATGTCTTTTGCCCCCACTACTCCCCCTGGAAAGCCGCTCCAGAACTTCACTCCTCTTATGGTTAGAAACCTTCATCTAATTTCAAGTCTAAACTTCTTAGTGTCCAGTTCATATCCATTTGTTCTTGCGTCCACATCAGTACTAAGCTTAAATAATTCTTCTCCCTCCCTGATGTTTATCCCTCTGATATATTTATAAAGAGCAATCATATCCCCCCTCAACCTTCTTTTGGTTAGGCTAAACAAGCCAAGCTCTTTCAGTCTCCTTTCATAAGACAGGTTTTCCATTCCTCGGATCATCCTAGTAGCCCTTCTCTGTACCAGTTCCAGTTTGAATTCATCCTTCTTAAACATGGGAGCCCAGAACTGCACACAGTATTCCAGATGAGGTCTCACCAGTGCCTTGTATAATGGTAATAACACTTCCTTATCTTTACTGAAAATACCTTGCCTGATGAATCCTAAAACTGCATTAGCTTTTTTAACGGCCATATCACATTGGCAGCTCATAGTCATCCTGTGATCAACCAATACTCCGAGATCCTTCTCCTCCTCTGTTACTTC
This sequence comes from Mauremys reevesii, assembly GCF_016161935.1. Taxonomy (NCBI): domain Eukaryota; kingdom Metazoa; phylum Chordata; order Testudines; family Geoemydidae; genus Mauremys; species Mauremys reevesii. Next base: position 2,213,831 of record NC_052641.1, on the reverse strand, counting down.
CAACTGATGCCTCCCCGGCTTATAACAATAGTTCTTGTTATTACTCCCTAAATGCATGACCTTGCACTTTTCACTATTAAATTTCATCCTATTACTATTACTCCAGTTTACAAGGTCATCCAGATCTTCCTGGATGATATCCCGGTCCTTCTCTGTGTTAGCAATACCTCCCAGCTTTGTGTCATCCACAAACTTTATTAGCACATTCCCACTTTTTTTTGCCAAGGTCAGTAATAAAAAGATTAAATGAGATTGGTCCCAAAACCGATCCCTGAGGAACTCTACTAGTAACCTCCTTCCAGCCTGACAGTTCACCTTTCAGTATGACCCACTGTAGACTCCCTTTTAACCAGTTCCTTATCCACCTTTCAATTTTCATATTGATCCCCACCTTTTCCAATTTAACTAATAATTTCCCATGTGGAACCATATCAAATGCCTTACTGAAATCGAGGTGAATTAGATCCACTGCATTTCCTTTGTCTAAAAAGTCTGTTACCTTCTCAGAGCTTTACCGTGGTGTATTGGTATTCAAAATACCAGTGGGGGAAAAACACCATTCAAATTATAAAATGATTAACTAAAAAGATTTAATGGGGCCAGGTAATTTGGCCCTTTGCAATTAGCCAGGAAGAACACTTTGCTTGACAAATACCAGGGGATTCCTGGTTATGGTATGACCAGAAGTCTAAACTGAGCCCAAGACAGATACGTTTTTTTAAATAAATTCTGTGTGAGGGAAAGACACTGCCCCAGTTCAGAAACACTGCAGTATAGTCGGTATCAAAGCTTTACCAAGAGGACTGGAAACAGCAAGGACATATGGGACCAGATGGCTGCTTACCAATGACATGAACCGTAAACTATCAACCAAAAGACTGGCAATTGCTACCAGTAATTTAAAAGTGGACACTTAAAGCTCAAAGTTTGCTTCCTTGGTCTTGAAGTGTTTATACAACCGGAAGAAGTATACGCATCTGTGATTAATCATGTCCTAGATACATTGGCATTGTTCTGTATAGCACAGTATGCCAGGGTATAAAAGGATCCTTCCTGGACAGCTGAGTTTGGTTGGCAAATACTGCTTAAACATAGCTCAGGCAGAGGGCAGAAAATATCTTCCATGGTTCATTATATCTATTTTGCACTGAGTACATACCGTACAGCAGTTTAGAGGAAGTGTCAGATCCAATATATACATCTAAAAACCAAAGCCAAAAGAGCCACAGGATAGAACTGAAGGCTAAATTTCTTCAGCTGTTCCATTTTGCATGCACCCTGTAACTCCTGAGGGCATTTTGCACCAAAAAAAGAAAAATTCTGCACACAATATTTTAAAATTCTGCAAAATTCTGCAAATTTTATTTGTTAAATAAATGTGGAGGCTCCAGCATGGTAGTGGGGAACACAGGCAACTGGCTACACAGAGGTGGGAGATCACTGTCATGTGATCCACTTTAAAAGTTTCAAGGAAGAGACTGCTTGGCCTTTTACAGATTCATACATACCAAGGCCAGAAGGAATATATGACCATTCTGCCCTTTGTGCCCTCACATGGGAGAGTGAGGAGGCACAGTACAGACACTTGCACAGCTCAGACACTGCTAGCCAAAATAATCTAGTCTCACGAGCATAAGGCATATGTGCCCCTTGCAATAGGAGCCATACTGACACGTACTGAAAGAGTTGAACATTCTTTCCACGTCAGCGGGACAATCATAACTGCACAAGTCACTTTGTTAGGATGATTTCCAGCCTAACTGGCTATCACTTACAATTAGAGAGATTAAAATGGCCCTAAGACGTTACAAATTGGTTGTTACTTTTACTCTCTGCTTGTTTCACAAAATGGCAAAGCAAGAAATATCGAGTAGTCTAGTGAGGATTATAGGTTAAATTTAATGTACTGATGTTTTTAAGCTGTGACACAATGCAAAGTTCATCATAAGAACATACAACAGCCATACTAGGTCAGACCCAGGGCCGGCTCTAACTTTTTTGCTGCCCTAAGCACAAAAAAAGAGCACCGCCCCGCCGTAACACTCCCCCCCCCCCTCCTGAGTGCCACGCTGCCCAAGCCCCCTACCAGCGCCGCCAAAACAAAAACAAACAAACAAAACCCTCCAGCGCCATCCGGCCGAACCAAAAAAAAGAAAAAAAAACCCGAGCGCCGCCCCAAGGTGCCGCCCCAAGCACGTGCTTGGTTGGCTGGTGCCTGGAGTCGGCCCTGGTCAGACCAATGGTCCATCTAGCCTAAACTCCAACCTTTTGACAGTGGCCAGTGCCAGATGCTACAGAGGGAATGAACAGAGCTGTGCAATTTCAAGTGATCCATCCTCCATCATCCAGTCCCAGGTTCTGCCAGTTGATGGTTTAGGGACACCCAGAGCATGGGCTTATGTCCCTGGCCATCTTGGCTAATAGCCATTGATGGACCTATCCTCCATGAACTTATCTCATTATTTTTGAACCCACTTATACTTTTGGCCTTCACAACATCCCTTGGAAATGACTGACTGTGTGTGAAGAAGTACTTCCTTAAGTTTCTTTTAAACCTGCTGTTGATTATTTCACTGGGTGATCTCTAGTTTTTGTGTTATATGAAGGGGTAAATAACAATTCACTTTGTCAATACAATTCATAATTTTATAGACTTCTATCGTATACCCTCTTAGTCGTCTCTTTTCTAAACTGAATAGTCCCAGTCTTTTTAATCTCTCTTTGTATAGAAGCTGTTCCACACCCCCAATCATTTTTGTTGCCCTTCTTCTAAGTATGTGGTCCAAAGCACACAAATGAAATTCAATATGAGCTGTTTGCCTAACTCTCTTATCCTCCTTTGAAAATCCCAACCACACTGGTAGCAATGGGTTGCATGGAAACAGACACATTTCTGTAAATAGTTTTAAATCTTAGCACAGAGGTTTTATACCAGTACTTAGAACATTATTTTCTTTTAAAAGTGATTTAGTTTTATAGTCCAAGAGGAACAAACAGTAAGGGAAGTTTCCTCCCACCCACTAACAATCAATCCAATTAGTAATCTAAACTAATTCAACCAAGGCAATTCACAAGAAATTTCTCAGGATAAAAACTTGGGAACACCTAAATACTGAATAATTTGCTATTAGGCAACACAGCAAGATAAGCAAACTACAGATTCATTAGGTCATCCTGCATGCAGATTCCATTTGGTGTGATGTGATTCTGTGCAAGGTTACTGAATTCTGTATTGCTCCCTGTCCCCGCAAACCCTCTCTCTCAACAAATATTTGAAGAAGATTTCACTGTGCATGTACACCAATACCTTTGGGACTCAGTGGTGTCAATTCCATTCCATTCCCCCACCCCATTTATCCTACTTATTGTGCACTCATTCTTTGTACTTATGAAATTGTTACTCCCTTGTGATCCTGGCTAAAGTGGAATAATCAGGGGCAAATTCTTATCTCTGACAGGAATTCTCTGTTCTCAAATTTACTGGTGTAAATCCAGCAGTACTCCACTGAATTCAGTAGAATTACTTGGAAAACATATCAGTGTAACTGAGATCTGAATCTGTCCCTTAGACATATTTTCTGAGCACTGGAAATAAAGCAAATGGCCCAGGAATGGTTTCTTACCCCCCTGCTGAAGGCTGCCAAGAATCTTCTCACCCAGCAAATGAATCAGTCTAGTCACAACCTGGCAGGGGGAAAGAAATGAACATTTCAGACTGAATGCATTAAAATAAAATATCCTAACAGATAATGGAAAAAATCAAGAGAAGGGCTTAAATAGAACATTGTTGAGAATTGCTAAGGGTTTTACAAAGTACAGCTTCTCCATGGGAAGCAATTACTTCCACTCTGTGATATACATTTTTCTTGTATAAAGTTCCCTGTGTCATTTTAATTTTATACTAACCTTTAAAACTTAAAAAAATAGGTCATTTACAATCTATTCTGCTATTAAAAAAAGAACTTTTCTGGAAAGACTCGGTGTCACATTTTCACTATATCTCCAATGTGCACATACTGTGAGTATTTAAGAAAGAAAGTGTCTTGTGGTAGTTATTGAATACCATCTCATCTGTATACTGTACAATCACCCTGGGCCATACTCAGACCAGATTCCTCATATACAACAAGGTGTTATGGGTGAAGAGGTGGAACACACACATATTCAAAGCCCCGTGTACATCTTGGCAAGCTGAAATACCTTCGTGAAACTGATCTGGAGGCACAGAAAACAGGCATGGCTCATTCCAAGGATCAGATTTTGATCTCAATGGAGTTACTTGGGATTTATACTGATGTGAAATCAGTATCTGGCCCTTAATTTAATTTCAAAAGTGATAAATTTATCTTTACAAGAAGTAATCATTAGTTCCTAACAAGAGCAATGATGGAAGGCTAACAGTTGTAACACTAAGGAGTAGCTGAACTGGAAAATACTTCAGTTGGTCTTGACACTTATCAATTTATCACTAAGTAAAATAAAGGCAGTAACTGCCTTAGTAAAATTCTAGTAAACTATAACTGCTAATATGTAATAAAATACAAACACTTGGATTTTTTAAATAAAAGCCATTTCCTGGTAAATAAAAGTAGCTTTGAACCTCATGAAGATGTTAAAGAGAAAACCACCCCTCATTTTGACTTGATTAATCAACAAGATAAATGTATTGTACACTATTGCTGTTTGTCAGACAAGAAGGAACCAAGTGGCATGTGGAGCATGATTTTCTGTTGGCGTGTTGGTGTGTGACTGGCAGTTACACAGCCCCTCCATCACTAGCATGCCAAAATTAATGACATCTGTGAATGCCACTTCCCTCTCTCCTCCCTCCATGTTGTAAAAATCAATAACTTGAAACAATAAAACATAAATTTCTCCCAAGTGTAAGCACTTCAAGATTTAACCTTAAAGTGGAAAAACTTGTAAGACATCGCAGCTTGATAATTAGTATTGTTTTATGCATCCTGTCTAAAGCAGTTTTGTCCTAGGCAGCCAATACCATTGATTAAGCCTGCATAGTTCATGTATCAGGAGGTAGCCGTGTTAGTCTGTATCCACAAAAACAACAAGGAGTCCGGTGGCACCTTAAAGACTAACAGATTTATTTGGGCATAAGCTTTTGTGGGTAAAAAACCTCACTTCTTCGCATCTGAAGAAGTGAGATTTTTTACCCACGAAAGCTTATGCCCAAATAAATCTGTTAGTCTTTAAGGTGCCACCGGACTCCTTGTTGTTTTCATAGAATTATGGGATTCCATGAACTAACAAATGTGAGCTTTAAAGAGCATTTGGAGAAAAACTCAGGGCGTCTCCAACACGTCAATTACTAATGTCAGAACTGAGAGTAATGGCTGAACTTCAGACAAGACCAATATATTTGAACAATAAGTTTGCATAGAACTATATGTCTCCTACCTCCAGTATTAGGGGCAGACAAGGCAAATAGGCCATATAAAATATAATGGAAATATAAGCATATATTACAATCAGAAGCCAGAGATAGAAGAGGCCCATTAAATTATCTTTTCCCACCTCCCTGCCAGTATAGGTTTGTTCCCAAGTGTACATCTTCTAACATTTTATTCAATATAGCTTTCAAAGTCCCAAGTGATGGGATTCCCACCTCCCCCACTGGGAGAGTATTCCACAGCCCCAGTGTGAAGTATGGGCCCCATACGGTCAGTTGAATATTACAGAATATCAAAACAACATTCAGCTACAGGACAGATATTTAGACGTGTGCATGCCAAGACAGGGTAGAGGAGATTTCCGGGAACATTCCAGCCAATCCAAAGATGTTTTTTGACCTTGTACTCAAGCTACTCCCTGACTAAGCCCAGACAATCACATTGTTTGAAAGCTTCCTCAAGATGCTTTGTCAATCATATTTAGGGCCCTATCAAATTTATGAATGTGAAAAATGCATCACGGATCATGAAATATGGTCTTTTGTGTACTTTTACCCTATACCACACAGATTTCACAGGGGAGACCAGCATTTCTCAAAATGGGGTCCCAACCCAAAAGCAGGTTGCAGGGAGGGTCGCAAGGTTATTGTAGGGAGTTCGCAGTATTGGCACCCTTACTTCTGTGCTGCCTTCAGAGCTGGGTGGCCAGAGAGTGGTGGCTACTAGGGGCACCCAGTTCTGAAAGCAGCGCCACTGCCAGCAGCAGTGCAAAAGTAAAGGTGGCAATACCACAACCCCCCTACAATAACCTTGGGACCCCACCACAAACCCGTTTTGGGTCAGGATCCAACAGTTACAACACTGTGAAATTCCAGATTTAAATAGCTGATATAATGAAATGTATGATTTTTTTTAAATCCTGCAACTGTGAAATTGAACAAAACGGACCGTGAATTTAGTAGGGCCCTACTCATACTAGCAGTGACCTAGGGAGATCAACTTCAGTAAGTTAACTCTTACCATCAGTGTCCATAACTAACTCAATCTTCGAACCTTGCTCAGCAGAGAATACTAATAAAGCAGAACAGCATTTATTAATGTACAGTGGCAAAGTAATACTGGCTGTTGCTCACAAAGGAACTGACTGTCAAGCTCATTTATTTTGGAATCTCAGCTAGAATTAAAAATCAACTAACTCTGCAGCAAATATAACAAAGTTTACTACTCACCGAGCCATAAGCTGACCCTGCTGCAGTACTACAGCTCCTAGGTTTGCAATTGTGGATTTTGGTTTTCCACAGCTAAACCCAATCCTGCTAACTGCTTTAATTGTAGAAAAAAAATCCTTCTACAGTGAAATCTATTAGACAGTGAAACTGCCTCCCAAGGGAAATGCCCCATAACTTGAGAATTTTTTTAAGATAATGTCTATACATATACTGTATTTAGTTAGCAGGCATGCTGGAGTGTCAGTTCGCACCTACAAAATATGAATCTACTGTAACAGTTATGGAGTTACTATTTAACCATAGTTTGCACTTCTAATGCACCTTTCACCTGAGGAGCTCAAGGAGGTTAGCAAACGACTAACGTCTTGATTCCCAATCTGCTGCTCCTACCACCAGGAGACAGGATTTGCCTTACTAGTTAAATCAAACCTTACGCCCCTGGAATGGCTGTGGAAAAATTGTTTTTCCAATGCCCTGTGTGAGAGAAGCAGGCTGCTTACCATCATAGGATGAGTCACCATGCTGCTGTCATGGAAACATACAAGAACATCAATTCTGGATCTAAGATAGGAACTGGCCTGAGATTTCCTTGGAGTTTTAAAATATGCCAAGCATTTTCTCATAAAAAGGTACTGTGCTCTTTAGAAAAAGACTTGGCCCACAGTCTTCTGAGAGGCCAATATAAATCACAGCTGCTGCTATTCCCAACCTGAGACTTGAGCTCTTTGAGATTCCTCAGAGCAGTCAAAACATGCATTGTAATAGCCTCCCACAGTAAAGAACATAGTTAATACAGAGCCCATGGGAAGAATTCTAATACTAACGGTGAAGAAATTCTCAGTTAATTTCCAACCACCTTTATTCTGCGCCACAATGAAAGTGTATGAAAACCCGACTTAGTCAACTCACTCCCTCAGGTCCAGGAGCAATTCTGGCCAAGTGCAACCAGGGAACCACTGGTTTCTTCTCTGGTAGAGAGGGGAATGCCAAGGAACAAACCATCCCTGCTTCTCCTGAGAAATGAGTAGCATGAGGAGCTGGAGCTGCTATACTTCCCCCAGGAGAGGAGTGGAGAGCAAGTAGCAGAGCAGCCTTGTTTTTAAGAAGAGAGATGGGGCATCAGGGGCAGGGAGCTGGAAAGCAAAGGGCCTCCTGAATGCCCAGGACAGTACAATTGGTCTAAAGGAGGCTACAAGAGTCTAGAACTTTTCAGCACATCTAGGGCTGCCTCTATATTGACAGAATTGGGACTTGTAACTTTCCACCAGGGCTACTTCACTATGCATAGCAACAGCAGATCCTGTAGTGAAGACAGGGCTCAGACATTTTTAACACATTATACAAGTTAGACGGCATGGTGGGAAATACACCTCAGTCTTCTTGTACACTACAGATTCCAGCATCACTGCCACCAGCAGAGTTGAACCAGTGGTGAATTTTGGGCTCCATTTTTGAAAATGTAGGCAAGACTTAGAAATCTCAGTGAGGTGGTTCTCCCCCCACCCTCCACAGGCTGGAGGAGAGTGAGCTGTCTTCTCTTTGCAAGCAGAAGAATGCACCTGGGAATGCAGCATTCACTCATCTCTATTGTGATGTGCATCATCTGGTGCCAGACAGTAACTCCACTAGCACAAAGTGTAACATCTCTGGCATGTTGCAGTATCTGTAGTGCACTATAGTCACCATGGCACCTGCTAACCCACATCCAATTCTACTCAACAGACCTCCTAACACATTACCAGTTTTTACAATCACAGCTGTTGGCAGATCACCAGTCAGCTAGTCTTTACACCACTACTCATGGAAAATCTATACTTCTAAAAGTCAGCTCGTTTAGAATTGAGACTCTCTAAAACGTCAGACAACTTTTGAAAAAGGTTAGAAGTGCACTTGAGTAACCATTGTGTTTGTGGAGCTGGACAGGATCCGGTAACTGTGTCCAGGAGAGTAAAAGTATCAGAACGCAAGCCTGCACTGATGTGATCACACTAACTGTGATATCAGAACAACTCTTTTAAAGATTGTCAAACTGAATGCTACTACAGTTATGGTCCAGGAAACTCCTTTTCATGGAGGTGGTTAAGAAATATACCCAGGGTAAAAATTCTCAAAAGCACGTGGAGTGACTTAGGAGCTTAAGTCCCATTTTCAGGAGAGACTTTGGGACTTCAGAGGCTAAGGTCATGTCTACACTACAAAATTAAGTTGACTTAAGTAATTAAAACAGTGGTTCACGTCCACACTATGCTCCTTCTGTTGGTGATGTACGTCCTCACCAGGAGCGCTTCCACCAAATTAACTGTGTAGAGCATGGTGGGGCACTGACAGCTGGAACCCCATGGAGGAGGGGGCTCCAGCTATCAGCCCCACATTTGGGGGGGGCTCCTGCTGTCAGCTAACAGGTGATGTAAGTAGTGCAGTGTCAACACGGACACTGCGTCACCCTAACTACATAGACCTAAACGCTACACCTCTAGTGGGCAAAGAGATATTAAGTTGATGTAGTGGGCGATTTACATCCGTGGGAGTTGCATTTTACCTAAGCTGCCTTATATCAACTTAACTCTGCAGTGTAGACCAGGCCTAAGTCTCACTGACTTTCAGTGGCACTTTGGCTTTGAGTGATCAAGTCATTTAGGTGCTTTTGATAACCGTACCCCTAATGATTTGGCAATGTGCTTTCGAGCACTGCAAAATTTTAAACAGAAGCCTAATATCCAAATGCTTCCAGCCCTGGCCCTCTTAATATGTTCACAGATTAACTCCACCAGCTCTCCTCCTCTGACCCTACTCTCAGCTGGCTTACTTCAACTTCAGAACTGAACACCCTTCAACACAGTGGGCTAAACAGTACTTCAATTATATATAATTTGTTCCAGTTATAATACAAGTGCACCGCTGTGCACTCCATCCCCCCATATGATTTCAATTTCATTGATATCCCTCTTCTCCAGAGCTCTGTTTAACAACTACTCCAGTCCCTATTCTCGACTATCCATGGTTATTCTACACAATTATATTTCAAGGAACCTGTAATTCTCTAGGTCCATTTCCATCTATGAGTTACCTACATGATCTTTCAATGCCAGAGTTTTAGCTAAAATTTTGTTTCCATTCATCTGTGAAATTTAATTTGCTTTACTGTAAACCATCCTGAAAAATCATTCTAATGAGAATTCAGTTCTAAAAAATATATCAGTGGGAAATGTTGTCTTTTCTTTGTTTCATCTATAGTTTGGACTTCTGGGAAAATTTACAACTTGTTTATTTATAGAAGCTGATGGTGCTAAACACATCTAAATTTAATTTTCCACTTTAGATAACTTAATTATTAAAAATACTGCTCACTGATCATTTCCACAAAAACCATCCCAACAGTTGATTTCCACATACAGAGACCATCACTATTAATTTACTGGCAGTAAGTTGATTCACAGCAGAAAAGCAATCTTCATTTAAAAAAATACAATCCAAGGATAATGAACAGAATTATGTCTCAGAAAAGTTGTGCTCTTTGTCCTATAACAGAAATACATATCACTTTACAGCAATTTTTGTGTAAGAAAAATTACATTGCTATGATATTCTATAATCCATCCCTCCCTGATGCTTTTGACAGAAATAAGTCTTTGGCAGTAGCAATCATTTTTCACTGGTTAAATCTCAAGCACAGAAGAATCACATGATATTAGGAGTGTACCTGCCTTAGCCAAAATTTCAGATCTTTCACCTCTACCTAGAAAAGTAGGTTTCACCTGAAAGAGTGGCTAAGCTTTGCTCAGAACATTGACGTTAACAAATGTAACTTCAAGGAGAACATACATCTCCTCCCAAAGCTGCCCGATGGATAGACATGGCCATGTAATGGTGCAGACTTGCTGGGTCACAAACTAAATTAATTGAATTTAACATTAGAAGGGACCATTACAATCATCCAGTTTACCTGCACAGCACAGGCCAGGGATTCCTGCACCAAGCCCATAACTTCTGGTTGAGTTAGAGAATCTCTTTTAGAAAGAGAAACCAGTCTTCATTTAAACACTCCAGGACCAAAGGACGAAGAATCCACCACATCTTTAGGTACGTTGTTCCAATAGTTAATTACCTTCCACTTAAAATCTGCACTCATTTGTACATGAATTTAGATAGCGTCGGCTTAGAATCATAGAATATCAGGGTTGGAAGGGACCTCTGGAGATCATCTAGTCCACCCCCTGCTCAAAGCAGGACCAATCCCCAACTAAATCATCCCAGCCAGGGCTTTGTCAAGCCTGACCTTAAAAACCTCTAAGGAAGGAGATTCCACCACCTCCCTAGGTAACCCATTCCAGTGCTTCAACACCCTTCTGGTGAAGAAGTTTTTCCTAATATCCAACCTAAACCTCCCCCACTGCAACTTGAGACCATTACTCCTTGTTCTGTCATCAGGTACCACTGAGAACAGTCTAGCTCCAGCCTCTTTGGAACCCCCCTTCAGGTAGTTGAAAGCAGCTATTAAATCCCCCCTCATTCTTCTCTTCTGCAGACTAAGCAATCCCAGTTCCCTCAGCCTCTCCTTATAAATCATGTGCTCCAGCCCCCTAATCATTTTTGTTGCCCTCTGCTGGACTTTTTCCAATTTTTCCACATTCTTCTTGTAGTGTGGGGCACAAAACTGGACACAGTACACCAGATGAGACCTCATCAATGTCGAATAGAGGGGACTGATCACGTCCCTCGATCTGCTGGCAATGCCCATAGTTATACAGCCCAAAATGCTGTTCGTCTTCTTGGCAACAAGGACACACTGTTGACTCATATCCAGCTTCTCATCCACTGTAACCTCTAGGTCCTTTTCTGCAGAACTGCTGCCTAGCCACTCGGTCCCTAGTCTGTAGCAGTGCATGGGATTCTTCTGTCCTAAGTGCATGTTGGGGCTGGGATGCCCAGCTCGGGGGCAGGCACGGGGCCCGAAGCAACTTCCCAACCCCTCAGCCCCGGTTGCTGCTGTGCGGGGGGATGCTCCCGGCCGGGGGTGCACAGGCTGGAGAGCAGCGGGACACGGGAAAGTTGGAGCCTGGGGAGGAGGTGGCTGTTTCGGGTGGCTAGGAGGGACGGGGGAGGAGAGGGAATGTGGCATGCTCAGGGGAGGAGGCAGGGCTGGGGATTTGAGGAAGGGGTCCAATGGGGGCGGAGAAGGGGCAGAGTTGGAGTGGGGACTTTGGGGAAGGGGTTGGAATGGGGGTGGGGAAGGGGCGGAGTTGGGGGAGGGCCGGGGGCCCCGTGGAGTGTCCTCTTTTTTCGATGTTCAAATATGGTAACCCTAACCTGGACCTAATAAATGTTACCCCAAACTCCAAAGGGACACAGGAAGCTCCTGTGGAGAAGCTGTATAAGGAAAGGCCTGAGCGAGAGGGCAGAGCAGAGGGCCTAGAGGGTGATCCCACCGGAACAGAAAGCCTGTAAGAGCTGCTCCTAGAGAGGGGAGCCTCCTAGTTGGACGGCTGCAGTCAGCAAGCATCCAAGAGGGCCTAGTCTCAGCCAGGGGTTTCCCAGACACTGGCCAGAAGTCCAGCCTGGCAAGGATCACCTGTTATCCCAGGAGAAGAGTCACAGTGGGAGGACTTCCCCAGACACCTGATTCCAGAGATGAGGCCTAACACCAGGGGCAAAGACTGGAATTGAGAGAACCCCTGGGGAAGAACCTGGGTAGAGGTGAGCACTGGACTAAAACACGACCCAGTCACCCTGAGATGTTGAGGGAGAAAGTTTTGTTTATGTTTTGCATTGGCTTTTCCATTAATAGATAAGACCCTCCACAACAGGGTGCTCTTTTGCACCTAGCCATCTAGTCAGACTTTATGATACCCTTGGCTAGGGGGAAATCAATTAAGGGCTCTCCTGCAACACCATGCCTGCCTGCAAGGGACCATTGGGCCAACCCAGAATGATGACAGTATAATTTGAGGGGACCCTATCCCTTATTCCCCAATCTGATGCGCCCCCCGCCCCCATGCAGGCATTGCACATGCTTCCAATATAACAGCTATGCAAATGCAGCTTAGTCCTAACCAACAACCCCCATTTTTGTCCCAACACTGGCCCTCTCCAAACACTGCCAGCCACGCCCAATGGTGCAGTATTGTTGTGATGTGCACAGAGAGACAAGGACAAAGCCAAACATTTTCATCTGTGACTTTTTCAGGATATCAGTTAAGGTATTTAGTGTTTAAACGCCAGTAACCAACCCATTAAGTCAGCTTTATTTCAACCATGTTAAATGATAACTTACTGAATCCTATACTGCAGGATATTAGAGACCCTAGCACACATCGGTGGCTTAGCCCATCTCCTTGTCCTTTGCCTATCCATTACTCAAAAAAAATCAGAAGAAACTGACTTGAGGGGCTGCAAAGGGTTTACTGGTAGGCTGGGCATAATTCAGATTATCGTTGTCAAGGTGTCACCCCCACTCTGAACTTTAGGGTACAGATGTGGGGACCTGCATGAGAGAACCCCTAAGCTTATGTACCTGCTTAGATCTAGTAGCTGCCACCATCAAATAGTTTAAACAAACGTTTATGGGAGAGTCATTTGGAAACTCTGTCTTCCCCTCAAATATTTCCCCAGTCTTTATCGCCCTTTCCCTGGCAGGATTGAGACTGATTCACCTCCCACCAATTCCTGGTGAGCCCAGATCCAAAAAACCCTTGGATCTTAAAACAAGGAAAAAATCAATCAGATTCTTAAAAGAAGACTTTTAATTAAAGAAGAAGGGAGAAAGGAATACCTCTGTGAGATTAGCATACTCAACGGGTAGTGATCAATGGTTCCATGTCTAGTTGGCAGCCGGTATCAAGTGAAGTGCCCCAAGGGTCGGTGCTGGGGCCGGTTTTATTCAATATCTTCATTAACGATCTGGAGGATGGTGTGGACTGCACCCTTAGCAAGTTTGCAGATGACACTAAACTGGGAGGAGTGGTTGATACACTGGAAGGTAGGGATAGGATACAGAGGGACCTAGACAAATTAGAGGATTGGGCCAAAAGAAATATGATGAGGTTCAACAAGGACAAGTGCAGAGTCCTGCACTTAGGACAGAAGAATCCCATGCACTGCTACAGACTAGGGACCGAATGGCTGGGCAGCAGTTCTGCAGAAAAGGATCTAGGGGTTATGGTGGACGAAAAGCTGAATATGAGTCAACAGTGTGCCCTTGTTGCCAAGAAGGCTAATGGCATTTTGGGTTGTATAAGTAGGGGCATTTCCAGCAGATCAAGGGATGTGATCATTCCCCTCTATTCAGCACTGGTGAGGCCTCATCTGGAATACTGTGTCCAGTTTTGGGCCCCACACTACAAGAAGGATGTGGACATTGGAGAGAGGAGAGAGGGCAACAAAAATGATTAGGGGGCTGGAGCACATGACTTATGAGGAGAGGCTGAGGGAACTGGGATTGTTTAGCCTGCAGAAGAGAAGAACGAGGGGGGATTTGATAGCTGCTTTCAACTATCTGAAAGGGGGCTCCAAAGAGGATGGATCTAGACTGTTCTCAGTGGTAGAAGATGACAGAACAAGGAGTAATGGTCTCAAGTTGCAGAGGGGGAGGTTTAGGTTGGATATTAGGAAAAACTTTTTCACTAGTAGGGTGGTGAAGAACTGGAATGGGTTACCTAGGGAGGTGGTGGAATCTCCTTCCTTAGAGGTTTTTAAGGTCAGGCTTGACAAAGCCCTGGCTGGGATGATTTAGTTGGGTCCTGCTTTGAGCAGGGGGTTGGACTAGATGACCTCCTGAGGTCCCTTCCAACCCTGAGATTCTATGATTGTATGATTCTATGCAAGCTACTCTTACAGACAACAGATTCAAAACACAGAGGATGTTCCTCTGGGCAAAAACTTAAAGTTACACAAAAGAAACCCAATTTGATTCTCCCTTTTATGCAAAAGAAGTCACAAAAGAAAATAAATTATTTTTAATACATTCCTTCTCTAAATACTTACTACTTTTAAGAAATGTTAGATGGCTGATTCCTGGATCCTTCACTCCAGCACAAACTTACTGAACAGACAAAAGACTGATTTCCCTCCTCCCTCTTTGAACACATCCTGTCCCCCCATTGGTTCCTTTTTAAAGGAAATGGATTTTATCTACTTATTTTAGAATCTGCTTCCAGGCATGCCATAGTGAATTCTAGCGACATGACTTGTATCAAAGAACACCACGCAAGAGTGTGATGCCAGAGATTAGGGCACTAACCTAGGACCTGAGTTTAGAGTGGTTTCACAATTGTACTGCTTGGTTCTGAGTCTGTTCAAAACCATCCTCCATCTGGGATGGTGAGCCGTACTACACCCATTTGAATATTTCAACTATAAACTTTTCCTAAGTGGATCAAGCCTTCCCTGGGGGTTTCTGCCATGTGCAGTTATTTCAGTGATGTACTCCTATCTCAAGACGCTTCCCTCAAGCAACGTGCATACTGTTGTATTCATTCATTACGCTTGGTACGGTGGCTATGTTCAATAGGGCAGGAGAGGCCACCGGCTTTCCTGGATTCACTATACTGTGTGTTCTCACAAGCCATTAAAATCAATTTTTTTTGGTACCACGGGAGGGGTGGGGTGTGGGGAGAAAGGAGAAAGCAAAACCTACAGCTGAACCTTAATCACCAGTTGTGGCTCTCAGATAAGGCAGGCATGTTGGGTGTACTCAGTCCCAGTATCCCAAAGTCCAGTGGGTCTCGGGCAGTGCTTTGACACCTCTCTGCCTCTGGTACTTGTGAAGGTTCACTATCTGATTGAGGACAATCAGATAGTGAACAGCTAGTACTTGTTTTGGCATTGCTGTTGTCAAACCATTGGAAGTTTTCATGTGAAATCTCTTCTGAGGCTACTCAGTGTTGTGACAAGTAGGGTATCTCACAGGCTAAATGTTTGCTTGCCTTCGTTCATGTTCTCTGAGCTGCTGTCTGTCCCATTTTAAAAACAACATCTGGGCTGCTCTCTACAAATGTTCTTAACAGGCCTGAACTAAATGCTATAGAAGTGATCTAGATATAATGGGAACTTAGCACAGGTAAGGCAGCCAATATTACTACTTCACGATAATCTGAATTATGCCCTTGTCATAAACAGACAGTTAAGGGTTAATTCCTCTTTTACCTGTAAAGGATTAAGAAGTTCACATAGCCTAGCTGACACCTGACCAGAGATAATAAGGTCAGTAATACTCAGCATGGATTTGTCAAGAACAAATCGTGTCAAGCCAGCCGAATAGCTTTCTTTGACAGGGTAACAAGCCTTGGGGATAAGAGGGGAAGCAGTGTTATATCTTGATTTTAGTAAGGCTTTTGATACCGTCTCACATGACCTTCTAGTAAACAAACTAGGGAAATACAAGCTAGATGGCGCTACTACAAGGTGCGTGCATAACTTGGTCAAAGTCAAGCTGGAAGGGCATATCAAGTGGGGTCCCACAGGGATCAGTTCTGTCGGGTTCTGTTCAATATCGTGATCAGTGATTCAGATAATGACATAGAGCAGGGAGGGCAAACTTTGGGTTTTGTAAATTGTATGGAGGGCCGGTTAGGGGAGGGGGATGTGGCCCAGCACCCACCTCCTATCTGCGCCCCCCCCAGGACTCCTGCCCCATCCAACCCCCACCGTTCCCTGTCGCCCCGCCCCCAGACTCCTGCTCCATCCAACCACCCCTTCTCCCTGTCCCCTGACTGCCCCTGGAACTCCTGCCCCTGACTGCCCCCTGCTGCCCCATCCAACCCCCCCAGGACCCCTGCCCCCATTCAACCCCATTTCCCCCCACAACCGCCCCAACCCCTATCCACACCCCTGCCCACCAACCCGAACTCCCCTGCCCTCTATCCAACCCCCCCCGCTCCCTGCCCCCTTACCATACTGCCAGGAGCACTGGTGGCTGGCGGCACTACAGCCGTACTGCCCGGCTGGAGCCAGGCCACACCACCGCTGCAACCATGCAGCTCAGAGCACCTGGTCAGGCTGAGCTCTGCAGCTGCGCTGCCCCAGGAGCTCACAGCCCCAAGCACTGCATCAGTGGTGCATTGAACTGAGGTTGCAGGAGAGGGGGAACAGCGGGGAAGCCAGGAGCTCGGGTGCCAGGTAGGACGGTCCCGCGGGCCGGATGTGGCCCGCAGACCGCAGTTTGCCCACCCCTGGCATAGAAAGTACACTAATAAAGTTTGTGGATGACACCAATCTGGAACAGAACAAGGAGTAATGGTCTCAAGTTGCAGAGGGGGAGGGTTTAGGTTGGATAGTAGGAAAAACTTTTTCACTAGTAGGGTGGTGAAGAACTGGAATGGGTTACCTAGGGAGGTGGTGGAATCTCCTTCCTTAGAGGTTTTTAAGGTCAGGCTTGACAAAGCTCTGGCTGGGATGATTTAGTTGGGAATTGGTCCTGCTTTGAGCAGGGGGTTGGACTAGATACCACCTGAGGTCCCTTCCAACCCTGATATTCTATGATTCTATGGGAGGGTTGCAAGTGCTTTGGAGGATAGGATTATAATTCAAAATGATCTGAACAAACTGGAGAAATGGTCTGAAGTAAAAAGGATGAAATTCAATAAGGACAAATGCAAAGTACTTCACTTAGGAAGGAACAATCAGTTGCACACATACAAAACGGGAAATGACTGCCTAGGAAGGAATACTGCAGAAAGGGATCTGGGGTCATAGTGGACCACAAGCTAAATATGAACAGTGTAACACTGTTGCAAAAAAAATAAAAATAAAATAAAATAAAATAAAAAATTCTTGGATGTATTAGCAGGAGTGTTATCAGCAAGACACGAGAAGGAATTTTTCCATTGTACTCCAAGCTGATTAGGCCTCAACTGGAGAACTGTGTCCAGTTCTGGGTGCCACATTTCAGGAAAGATATGGACAAACTGGAGAAAGTTCAGGGAAGAGCAACAAAAATGATTAAAGGTCTAGAAAACATGATCTATGAGGGAATATTGAAAAAAATGGGTTTGTTTAGTCTGGAAAAGAGAAGACTGCAAGGGGATGTAACAGTTTTCAAGTGCACCTCTACCCCGATATAACGCGACCCGATATAACACGAATTTGGATATAACGTGGTAAAGCAGTGCTCCGGGAGGGGGCAGGGCTGTGCACTCCAGCGGATCAAAGCAAGTTCGACATAACACAGTAAGATTTTTTGGCTCCTGGGGACAGCGTTATATCGGGGTAGAGGTGGGAGAAAATTTGTTCTCCTTAACCTCTGAGGCTACGACAAGAAGCAATGGGCTTAAACTGCACCAAGGGCTGTTTAGATTGGACATTAGGAAAAACTTCCTAACTGTCAGGGTGGTTAAGCACTGGAATAAATTGCCTATGGAAGTTGTGGAATTTCCATCACTGGAGATTTTTAAGAGCAGGTTGGACAAATACCTGTCAGAGATGGGCTAGATGATAATTAGTCCTGCCAGGAGTGCAGGGGACTGGACTAGATGACCTCTCGAGGTCCCTCCCTGTCCTGTGATTCCCACTGAAAGCCTATAAACTCACCTTAAATCTCTGCTTTCTTCGAACTTGAAACCTTTTGGCTTTGGCACCACAAACAGGGGCAGATCACTCGCCAACATCATCCTACTCTTTCCTTTAGAACGAACACAAGGAGGGCAAGCTAGTCTATTTATCGCACCTAACACTGGGTACACAGTCTATCATGAGAATTTCTTAAAGTGCCAACATCCTGCCTTTTTCAAGAACACCAACATTCAGTGCCAGACCTCCAGCAAACAGCTAGGATTTTCATACCATTCCAGCTCTCAGTTTGAAAGGCTGAGTGATTCAAGAGCAAGGAAGGGAGGCAGCTGACAGGAGAGTTCTCTGTGCCAGCTGAGACAAGTCTGTTTGTTGGTAGCTTGGTAAGGGCTGCATGGCTCTGACTATTGGCAAGCCGGATCAGCCCTGCTGTTTGAAGTCTCTGAGTGGTTAATTGCTCCCTGCATTAGGCTTACCATTAACCAGACCTTAACCGTTAACCCCGGTGTCCGGCCGGCTAGAGCAGCCCAGACCATGTCGGGCCGGCTGGCCAGAGGGACCCCAGTCCCAGCCAGGCTGGCGGGACCCCGACTGCGGCGGACAGGCAGGACCCCAGCCCCAGTGGGCAGGCCAGAGAGGGCCCCTGGCCATGGCAGGTGTGCTGGCGGGACCCCAGCCACAGCAGGCCGGGCTGGCTAGAGCAGCTCCAGCAGCGGCGAGGAGGCAGGACTCCAGCCCCAGCAGGCCATCTGTGGGCTGGCACCAGCCTGCCAGAGTGACCTCGGTTAATGTTTAAATGATATGATTTTAACTGTTTAACCAGTTAAATTTTTAAACCGATATTTACATCCCTACTATACACTGTGGCTAGCTGAATGGCAGTGGCTTTTAATCATCCCCAAGTGGCATCCTTTTTGACAACAGTGGCCACATGCTAGGAGCATCCCAGGTAACATGGTATATTGAATTTAGATGTCTGGATGACACAAGAACAGCCTTAAAGAATATGCAAGAGACATTCAGTGGCCCCCAATGTCTAATAACTAAGGATACAATTTCATCACAGAGGTCACGTGACTTTAATGGACCTCTGAGACTTTTTAGGCTTCAGCCCCCGCTTCCTGCAGCAGCAGGAGTGGAGGAGCTGCCAGCTGCTGCTCCCTGCCCCAGCGGTGAGTTCCCTCCTGCCCCATGGACAGGTTGCGGGCTTCCATGAAATTTGGTTTATTGCCCACAATCTGACTATGACTTTTACTAAAAATAACCATGACAAAATCTTAATCTTACTAATAACCAAGCACAGGAATTCTAAAAACACCTTTCTACATAAGCACCAGTTTTTGCTATCTACTTAGAGACCAAGAAGATGAATTTTAAGCAGAAGAATTTTGGAAGCTTTGCTGGAGCGGCTTGATAAAATACTCCCGTAACAATAATAACAATACAAAACAATCTCTGTGGCATCTAAATGCAGGAACACACATTCTAAAATTCAGAGAGTAATCTCATAAAATACTTTCACAGGCTTTGGGGAAGGGACAACATATAAATATTTTAAGCATTTTCACTACATTTGTGATACAGTCCAATTTTTTAAAAATACACAGCCAGATACAAAAATACAGAGCTTTGGAGGGAGGGAGTCACTAGAGTTAGGAAGGGGATACATTTAAATAAATCAATATTAATAGTACAAAAGAAGAGGCGACAAAGGGCTGGTGGGATGACTAGCACTACGCACACAACACATTTAGGGATACCAGCATTAGATTCCCATTCCTCAGGCTTGTAGGGGATAGGAAAAATTCAGCCCAGATCGGCTAAGAAAGAGTATTGATAGACTCAAGGGAAAACGGAATCAGATTCTCAAACACCAAAGCCCCAGAGGCAGAGGCGGAGGACAAAGCAAAGACTTCCAGTCTTCAGTAGATGAGAGAATTCACCAGTCAAAGTGGTATATTACTTCTGAGGGCATTCTGCACCCAAAAAAAATTAAAATTCTGCGCACAATATTTTTAAATTCTGCAAATTTTATTTGTCAAATAAATGTGGAGGCTCCAGCCTGGCATTGGGGAGCACAGGCCACTGGCTGCACAGAGGTGGGAGATCACCCCCCGGGACACGGACTGAGGGATGAGGCTGTACCCAACCCTGACTCAGCGCAAGGACTGGGCCTGCCCTAGAGACACCCCAGGGCCCTGCCCCTCCATGCCAGGTGCACCAGGTGTGGGCAGGCAGGCTCAGTAAGGCAGGATCCAAGAGTGGAGGGGCTCAGTGTGGTGGGATCAGGTGTGGGTTGAGAAGGTTCTATGTGGGGCAATCTGGGTGTGGGTGGCTCATTCATGTGCAGGGGGATTTGGATGCACAGGGGCTTGTTGTGGGGTTCTGGGTGCAACGATAATGGGACTCTGCGGGGGGTCCAGGTGAAGGTGGTTGGGGCTCAGCGGGGCATGTGCAGGGGATGGGATGCAGGGGGGCTTGTTGTGGGGTTCTGGGTGCAACGATAATGGGACTCTGCGGGGGGTCCAGGTGAAGGTGGTTGGGGCTCAGCGGGGGGCGTCCAGGTGCAGGGGGAGTGGGACTCGTCGGGGGGTTTCTGGGTGCAGGGGGGAGGTGAGGCTCGGCAGGAGAGTCTGAGTATGAGGGGGTTTGGATGCACAAGGGTTGGACGGATGGAGGAGGAACGATCCCTTGCCCTGCAGCTGAGGAGCGATGGGTGCAGGAAGCGCGGGACGGGGGGGAGGAAGGGGGAATTTGCAGAGCTTCCTACAGCCGGGGGAGAAATCTGGGAGTGGGTCTGACCCAGCCCCGGATGCCATGCAGGGGAAGAGGAAGTCCCATCTTGCCCAGCTGGGACTAGCAGCTGAGCCCAGCAGCTGAGCCCAGCGCAGGGTAGGAGCCACCAGCCACATCTTCCTCAGTCCCGTCCCCACCCCACATTGATTTACCTCTCTGCTGGCTGCCCTGGGCACCTGGGGATGGTTGCATGACTGCTTCTGTGGCTTCCCTTTGCTTCCCCATCAGAAAGTTATTTTTCTGCAGGGAAACAAAGAAATCTGTGGGGGACATAAATTCTGCACATGCACAGCGGCGCAGAATTCCCCCAGGAGTAGTATATGTGGCTTTAGAAGATAGGCTCCCATTCAATATCAATGGAGCCAGTGGTCTCTGGACAGCTAAATCGATGCATATATATATTTAACTGTGTACTGCTTCCAGATATATTAAAAACATTACTATAAAACACTCAAAGAATACAGCAGTAACAATCACTAATGGAGGAGTTCATTCAATGGGTATCTCCATCAACTCAACCATTATCTCCTTAGCCCCCAGCTTCCGAAATCTACATAGAAATAATATTGGGCCAGAGTCCAATAGCTAGCATGAGTAAAGGTAACACCTAATTTATGAGTAATCCCACTGACTTGAACTGGGCTATTCTTGGAGTATGATACTGTTCAACATAACGGCATAAGAATTTGGGCCATTGTGATCTCCCATATACCATGCAGTTAATGCATCACCATTGTTCTACAATATCTACCTATCAAAGGAAATTTTATATTTGAAGAAAGGCCAAGATATTAGATTTCAAGGACGTCCAATTGGAGCATGATGCAATGGGAGAAAATATTACATTCCAAAATATATGAAGGGAAGGCTGAAAAATTATAAAACACCATAATTAAGACAAAAGATACAACTTCTCTGTGCATCTAGGGGAGTGGGGAAATCAATGAGAGGAACAATATGTCTTTATGAGGGAATGCTTGAAGGTCTGGTGAACCTGCCCTTGGAACAGTGTGTTCAATTTTGGACATTGCTTCAGATAGATATTAAATCGGAGGGAATTCAATGTTGAGCAACAGAATGATCAGGGGTGTGGAAAAAGACTTATAAGAAAAGATTAAAGGAACTTGACTAGGAGAAAAGCAAAATCTGTAAATACAAAGGTAAGGGAAGGACAATGGAGAGTATAGAAGTATTGCTCTAAGCAATGAGGTGAAATAAGGACAGCTTGAGTTTAAATCAGGAAAGATACCCTGAGAGTAAGATTTGTTCAGCTGGGGAATCATCTCCCAAAGGAAGTGAAGGCAGCTCCTTTCACTTGGGATATTTAACACAGGCCTGGACAAAGCATTAGAAATTAAACAATAGGGAACAACCTTGCACTGTCCGATGAGCAGGTAACTCTCTTATATCACTAATTATAGTCACCAGTTCAGAAACTGCAAGTATTTATGACCTCATTTTCTTTATATCCCATTAAAAATAACCTGTGTTATGCAAGTAACTCCCTTTGCTAGTTTATCTTCTGAAACAAGGTGAGTCTTATTTAGACAATATTTATGCTTTCCAATCATCAGCACCTCTACTCAGCTCCACCCAGGGAGCGGTACATAAATTCATCCTCATGTTTAAGCAACGTGTATTTCACTGAACAGCAGATGAGAATTCAACCCTAGGCTTGGAGATACCCCCACAACAAATCTTATTTACAGCTAACAAGACTGAAGAAATAAATCTGCATATGGAACATTACTCTTTTCTTTAAAAGGGAGACAACTAAGCTGTGGCTCTTGGAAGCAGGCAGGAGAGAGAAGAGTGCCAATTTCCTTACCTGTGGGAATTTGCGTTTGATAGATGTCAGTGCTCCCTCTGGTAGCTTGGCCAGTTCAGAATCTCGGACTGCATGTACTGTTGTGGCTCTAGGCTGATGGGTTAACGCCTCCACCTGCCAGAGGAGAGAGAGAAAATACAGCTAAGACTTCAAAGGTAAATCTTAGAGCACTGCCCAAATAAAAATGCAACAAAGCAGAACAGAACTACCTGATCACTGGAATCAGCTTTACTCATCTCTGCCCCCACCCTCCAATTTTTTTGATAACATGTACTTAAGTAGAACAAGCTGCCCAGTGCTAGTGAGTGGTCTTGTGTTGATACCTTACTGTACCCACATCCAGCTGCAGAAAAAACATTCAGTTAATCAGAGTCTTTGACACATGAGCATTTCCTCATCTAGGTAGATTGCTATTCATCATGGAACTAAACTCGATAGTAGCGGGAAGTTAGGCTGAAAATGTTAAAGGAGAAAAATTCCCTTTGAACTTCGATAAATTCCCACACACTGCACATATATAAGAACAGTGTGCAAAAGGAAAAGAGTTTGGTAATTACACTTTTTTCATCAGTGCAAGAGCTTATAACTAGGTGAGTGATCATATTATCAGAGTCAGAGAAGATGAATAGGGGAGTATGATGAAGTAGGAATTTTCTGTAATATTTTTATTAATCCCATGCATGACTCAGTTTCCCCCATACTTTACATTGCTACCCAATGAGGGCTAAAGGGTTGGGTCTGATCTTGGGGCAGTGCAGGAGACATGAGACTGGTGTGATGCCTAGCTGTGTGGGGCTACATAATGGGTCATTAAAGGACTGGCCAAAGCTGACCCATATCAATGGAAGATCCAGAGAGACAATGAAAACACCTAATAACTGAACAATCAGCACTTCACAGTGGGAAGCTCCAGTGCAGGAGTGAGGGGGGTATGTGAACTCCATGTGGCTACATGAAGACAAAGAACAGACAGGACAGGGATAAGAGTTGTTTTTTGGAAGAGGCTTGGCTGGTCTCACCTGAGAATGAAAGTGGCAGAGAGACAAAGCCTGTAGTGGAGTCGAGAGCGGCTTGGCTAGGCCAGATGGACTATGTCTTAACCCTCTCTCTGCTAACCTAAGGACTTTCAATACTGTGTTCTGGGTGACTAAAACTCTACTGTTTTAAAAAGGCTGCCTGGTGTCAATGCAAATCCCTGCTGAGGCGCATTAGTCCCTGCAGAGCATCTCTGACTAAGGCCTTGCCTACACTACGAAGTTTTGTCGGTAAAAGTTATGCCACTTTAATTAAAACTGCTGTTGCATGTCCACACTAACTCCTTGTGTAGGCAGAGTGCATCGACACAGAGAGCAGTGCACTGTGGGTTGGCTATCCCACTGTGCAACTGGCTGCAGGGTGATTTGGGAAGGGTTTGCAGTGCCTCATGGGGCTGGGACAGCATCACATGATGCAGGTTTCTCAATCCCATAGTTCCAGGGGCATCCTACTAGATTGTTAGCCGCTTTTTCAATTGAAGTGTGTGGTGGGAGGGAGAGGAGAGTGGTGTGCCTGGGGGAGGGAGACAGCAGGCTGACTGACCTATCCTGATGCTTTGTCGCTTTAACTTTGCTGCAAAAAGCTCTATGCCGCTCATCGAGGTGGTTTTGTTTTGCCACCAAACGTAGCTTTGTAGTGTGTACAGCTCCCGTTTTGTTGGCAAAAGGCAGCTTTTGACAACAAAACTTTGTAGTGTAGACAAGGCCTAAGAGCCTATCTCACTTGGCCTCACTGGACTCTTGGGGCTCAGACTAAAGGGCTTCTTCCCAGAGCATGGGGCACCAACAACATTGCAAAAGAACAGAAGCTTCCTACAAGATTAAAGAAAGTAATGGGGAGCAAGCCATTAAACCACGTCCATGTGTGCCCCAGACTTTGTTCCTGTTTTCAGACAATTTTAGATATACCCTTATTACACACATTGGCTACAAGGCATAGGACTGTGTAAGTACAAACAAGGTACACGCATTCAAACATCCCTGTTTATTATGTCAGATTAAGATGAATTTTTACAGAGAACAGAATGACTGAGAGTTGAAAATGGAAGCCGGGACACTACATTTCATATTGGAACTCCACAGGTTACTTTCTGGGTCCTGGCCTGCAAAGTGCAGCTTTTCATTAAAGTCGTTTTGAGTCCTGTCCATTCCGCTACTTAGCATATAATTAACAATGATCAGTTTTCATTTGTGTTTTGTTGAAATCCAGAAATGGATTCCCCCGTTGAAAAACCATCAGATGCTTAATAAGACAACCCACTGTGCGAGATGTTGTCATTTAGGACCCAGGGCTGCACCATGACATTTCATTGCTTAGTAACACAGCCTGGTGCCTAGCTCTGGATGATTCAGCAATAGGAGCAGATTGCTAAGATTAAAATCAACACATCATTTGTTTAGAAAGAAACAGCAGATGTAGTAGCAGCTGTAATTACTATGGATTGTATAATAAAAATTGCTCAGGGCTTAGCAGCTAACAGACACCTACAGTAAAAAGGTACGACACTTTCCATCTTGGTCTATTTTCCAATAGCAAAGGAAATACAAATAGAACAACAGGTTTTTATCTGTCATTATGTTATTCATAATTTGTTCCACTAAATTCTTCTAACAGAATTAACTCATCTCATCAGATAGAATTTTTTTTAAAACACAAATATGCCTTTAACTACAGGAATATTTATGCAATAGCTTGTTACATATCACTACCAAAAAATCTGTGGTAATATATCAAAGTTTCATTAGCCCACAATAGTCCAAATACACAAAAATTGCTAATGTAATAATGAATAACTATAGAAGAGAAAGGCATAATGCACCATCCTACACTTGTTTATCTAAAGTTGCAGAATGTTTTTTATTACACTGTATTGTTTGAAAATGTGATCGTATAATTAAGGACTGTATCATAATACATGTGATTAAGGGATAAGAGCTAAGGCTGTGTTTTCATCTCTACCATTTCCATTTCCTGGATGGCATGTGCATTAGCGTGTGTGCTAAACTTACTATTTTGTATGCAATTTGGAAAAAAAGGAATTTTCCTAAGATGTGCTTTGTTTTTACTGACCCTCTCCCCGATATTCTTTACGCATATGGACATACTGAGTACGTTTATGCTGCAATTAAAAACACATGGCTGGCCCATGCCAGCTGACTCGGCCTCAGGCTAAAGGGTTGTTTAAATGTGGTGCAGATGTTAAGACTTGGGATGGCGCCCGAGCTCTGGGGCCCTCTCCCTCATGGGGTCCCAGAGCCAGGGTTCCAACCCCTGCCCAAATATATATGCTGCAATTAAACAGCCCTTTAGTCTGAGCCCCAAGAGCCCAAGTCAGCTGCAGGGGTTTACTGCAGTGTAGACATTCCCAGTGTGTCAACATGAGATTGAAAACTGAAATGTCTAAGCAATGTCTAGGTCCCAGAAAGTGTGCGAGAGACAGAGATGTAGCTTGCTTGGAACCCTTTATCAGTAGGGCCATAAGAATATTAGTTTAGCTGGTACAGGGAGGGGTAAACAAACACTAGCTGGGATGATAAAGTGTGCACTTCAAAGGGCAGAGCCGTTTAACTACAACTTGCCTTTGCATTCAGATGCCAGTGGTTTGTCATACAATAGTGCCATTTTGGGAAGTTTGTAAAAAAATTACCAGCCACAGAAAAAATGAGTTGTCTTTGATTCTTTATGATTTTATAAAGACTTGAGAGTCCCTTTTACCCCCATAGAAATGGGTGTGACTTCTCCTTGTTTCTTTCCTAAATATCAAATATAAGGCTGTTGTCTACTACTTGTGCTGGCGGTTTTGTTGGACCTATAATTCAACTTCAGTCTCAACCCTTAAGAGAGAGTATATATAAGCAAGAGTGTTACTTTTAGTAACAAACCTTCTCTCCCAGCCATTTGTCACTTGTCTGAGTTCAATGTGTGTAAACAAAAGTCAAAGACAAACAGTCTGAATAAAAATTCTCTTCCCTCCCTCTGTTGCCAGTTATATCATAACACTTGGTCTCCAGTTGGCTCCAGAATTCAGGAAAAAAAAGGCCCCTTTAAAAAAAAAATCTAAACGTCCTGTATAAAACACCAACAGACATTTGGAAGAGTGATTTTATTTACTTGTTTAATTTAACTGAATCTACTTTTGGGGCAGGAGGATGATGAGGGGGAGACACCTTTAAGACCTGCTCTATGCATCATGAAGCAGCAAACAAGGGCCACAAAACCATGTTTCTCACCTGACAGTTCACCTGCTAAATGGAGATAAATTCACTTCATGATCACACCTGGCACAGAAGCTCTTACTCCAGTCTTTTGAAAGAAAAATATCTGTTTTGCCCTGTTTACATGAGTGTAAAAATAAAGATGAACGGATTCATTCTTTACATTTTTCTGTTGACAGACCTCCAACTGTCACATTTCTAAAGTAAAATTTGGCAAGTGGCTTATCTATAATTTGGCTCAATTGGTCTGAATTCTCTTTTTTGTAACAATAGCCCTGATCCAGCAAAGCCTGTAAGAACCGCTTACCTTTAAGTCTATGAATAGCCCAGTAAACAGAACTAAGCTTTAAGCACCAGCATAAGTGCGTCACTGGATTGTAGCCAAAATAAGCAGCAGATGTAATGGGTTTTGAAAGGTAGTTTCTATGTAGGAAAATTCATTGGTTTTCATGCAGGATTTAATACATATTTTAAACCCACACAATGCTATATCCTATATACTGTGCAGGGCCAGCATGTATGTGGAATACATTTATCCAACAGATCAGATTTGTTTAAATTGAGCAGTACCAGCTTACCAAACTGCATGTCTGAATTACTGATCCAAGGCCAGCTAAACAGTGTTTGTATTCATGTACAATTATTTAATCTCTTTTGCTATTTTTCTCGTCTTCCATGTGTTCCCCTCCCCTTCAGGATTTTTTCAGGATCTTCCCTCATGGCCACTCATTCCATCCTGAGATTCTTTTAGTCTCTTCATTTTCCTCATCCTGCATCTTTCAGTCTCACACCAATCTCCACCAATTTCTGGTTTATAAAAAATAGTGGCTTTTATACAGGCAAGAACAGATCTAGTTTAAGACACAGTACTGCCACCTACTGGATAAAACAATGAGCATGAGTAACAAGCAGATATGAGAATGATGGGATTAGTTACAATAGAAACATTTGGACGTGGCTTGTTTTTTTGTTTTTTGAATTAAATACCTTTTTATATGAATTGGTTTCTCCCTCCCCTGAGCCCCATTAATGAGGACTACTGTGGATAATGTCTATATAGTGTCTTTCCACGCAAACACAGAGTTTACAACAGCAGAGTTCCCTCAGACGCTTGAGCAATGCACTAACAGCCTAGGAACACATAGTCTGTTGTGGCACAAAACAACAGGGAGAGTGGAGAGGACAAAAAGCTCAGTCCTACTCCACTGAAATCAACAGTTTTGTCAGACACTTCAGTGAAAGCAAGATGAAGCCTGCTTAAAGAGAAAAAGGGAGGAGATTTAAAGGAGAGATAATACCGATATGGCAAAGTGATGTTTTTATTCTCTTTTTCATCACTCATATAACTCTCAGTAGTGTCAGTGAGAAACAGAAACCAGTTGGCACCATGTTTAAGAAGGGCGCTTCCTCGCAAGAACGTATTGCAGCTGCAGGATTTAAATATTCCCCTCTAGACCACACATAAAACACTAAATAAATAAATAAAATGGACCAGAGTCCTGGATGCTGCCACTCGGCTTGCTACTGCATCTCCTTACACAACATACCTCTAGAGCACCATCATTATCAGAGTGCCCAAAACCTGCCAGGTGCCACATAAAACAAGTATAAACACAGTCCAAAGAGCATTTGTCAGGGCACAAGGGAGGGTCAAAGAGAAAAAGGTCTGGTCTATAAAGTAGAACCCTGATTATCTGATCTAACTGGGACTGGGGCCCAAATTGGATAACCAAAAATCAGGATAAACCAGAGAATGGGTGGCAGAGCTCAGACCGTCTGCCCCTGGCAGCTGGTGGTTCACTTAATACAGAGTGTCAGTTAATGGAGGCTTGGTTAAACGGGGTTCTACTGTACTTAAAACTTACGCCAGTGTAGCTATGTCAGTTAGGGATGCAAAAAAACAACATCCCCTAGTGACAGCTATGTAGTCAAAACCCCCAGCACAGACACAGCTTTGCCAACAGATGAGTGCGGTCAGCATTTGCAGAGGTGCTATTATTACACTGGCCAAAAAGCTCCTTCTGTCATCTTACATTGTGTCTACACAAGGGGGCTATGCAGGTGTAGCTATGTCAACCTAGGCTTGATAGTGCGGACACAGCTGTCTACACCGGGGGTTATGCCCCCTACGCTCTTGATCAGAGATTTCTCATAGCAGTGTCCATTTGCCCTACACTTGCATGCCAGTCTGTCTTGTGCCTCGCGTGCTGGTGTATAACACTGCACAGGCGAACTGCCCTCACTTCCTTCTCTACTGCGAAACTCCCCAACAGAGAACTCCAAAGCAAAGAGGAAGAAGGGCAGGTAGTGGAGCATGCATAGGGACACACAATTCAAAAAAACCCACAGTTACTGCGCAGGATCAGTAACCATTACTTCTTCTTTGAGCAGTGTTCCTACAGGTGCTACAGTCTAGGTGACTACCAAACAGAGGCAGAGGAGGCTTCGGAGTCAAGTCCAGTACTGAGGAAAGTACAGCTGAGCCGAACACCATATCAGAAGCAAAATCATGAGTTACAGCATCATGTTCAGTGAATGTACATATAGATGCCCGAGTACAAGCTTTACAGATCTCAATAATGGGCACGCTCTTGAGGAAGGCCATAGAAGTGGCAATGGAACTTGTAGAATGAGCGCATATATTTGAAGGTGATTGAATACTGCAAGATTCGTAGCAAGAGTTAATGCAGGTTGATATCCACTTGGAAAGCCTCTGGTTAGAGACTGCAGACCCTTTTGCTTTATCTGCTAACGAAACAGACTATTGGTCTTTCTGAAGGACTTTGTCCTATCCAGATAGAAGGCCAAGGCTCTCCTGACATCAAGGGTGTGTAGCAGTGCCTCCTGGTTATCTAGATGCAGTGTGGGGTGGAAGACAGGCAAGTAACTGGGCTGGTTGACATGAAACTCGGAAGAAACCTTCAGTAAGGTATTTCCAGTACAGACCGGGAAGGGTTAGTTGAAATCCCCTATGGCACATGATGGCATATATCACATTGGTAGATGTGCAGGTGAACGAGCCTCTGATAGTGTGGCTGATGTGATTAGGTCCTATGATGGTGCCAACAATGTCCCTCTGCCATGTACATTGGCCAAACCGGACAGTCTCGACGTAAAAGAATAAATGGACACAAATCAGACGTCAAGAATAATAACATTCAAAAACCAGTCGGAGAACACTTCAATCTCCCTGGTCACATGATTACAGACCTAAAAGTCGCAATATTACAACAAAAAAACTTCAAAAACAGATTCCACGAGAGAATTGAATTGGAATTAATTTGCAAAATGGACACCATTAAATTAAGCTTGAATAAAGACTGGGAGTGGATGGGTCATTACACAAAGTAAAACTATTTCCCCATGTTTATTTCCCCCCCTACTGTTCCTCACAACTTCTTTTCAACTGCTGTAAATGGACCATTTTGATTACCACTACAAAATGTTTTTCTATCTACTGCTGGTAATAGCTCACCTTAACTGATCACTCTCATTAGAGTGCGTATGGTAACACCCATTGTTTCATGTTCTCTGTGTGTATATATATCTTCCTACTGTATTTTCCACTGCATGCATCCGATGAAGTGGGCTGTAGCCCATGAAAGCTTATGCTCAAATAAATTTGTTAGTCTCCAAGGGGCCACAAGTACTCCTGTTCTTTTTTCTTGGTATTACTGTATCCCATTAATTATCCTAGTTCCACCAAGTTTCTTCTATGCCTATTATACCAATATCCCCATTTGTTCACCCATCTTATTACTCAGACTTCAAGCATTGGTATAGAAGCAATTTAAAAACTTGTCACTTTTTAGCTATCTGCCATTCATAGGCGTGCGTATGGGGTGTGCCCAGGCACAACCTAATGTCTCAAAAAAAAAAAGTGGCTTTGCGTTTTAATTTAATCGCATGATACGCTCTTTTAGTTATAAAGTATGGATTGTTGTATTATGCAATAAGCGCCAAATTGCGTAATATAGATGTTGTAGAAATGTATGGAAAGCCTGCGTTCGCTCGCTGCATGCCTCCCCACTACTGCAGCATCGCATTATCATTGGTCCTCCCCTCCCTCTCCGACTACTATTCTAGAAAATTCTTTGACCTATATAAGCAGCCGCATCAGGCGTGCCCAGCGCAGTGTCTACAGTGTTTGTAATCTTTGTTGCGTGTACTCTACTGAAATAGCATAACAAGCATAATTCAATCGTATGATACCCCCCCTTTAATTTTAAAATATGGATCGGTTCATTGTTAAGGTAAGAAAAGGAGCAGACAAACTGAATGATAATGAATGTGCTGCTAGTAGTGCAAATAGCTCGGACTCCTCGGTTAAGAACTTACAAGAAGATAATGCTGCCACCAGTTCCAGTGCATGCAATAAACTGAGTAATGACCAACAGAAACAGACTTTGTCTCTTATTCAGGTCAGTGTAGTTCCTATTCAAAGCCATCAAACATTCCATCTGATGACCCGGTCTGTGATATTCCAAAAAATAGATTAGAATCCTGGTCTCGATTATCTAGAGGTCCTTATCAGCCTAGATTGAGCATGTTTCCTAGAAGTAAAATAGGGAATAAACAAAGAAGTTTTCAGTCCGATTGGTATGAAAAAGTATAGGTGGTTAGAATACAGCCCATCAAAGGATGCAGCATTTTGCTTTTACTGCCATTGCTTCATCCTCTAATGATGCAGCAAACAAAGGTCACACGGATCCAGCATTTATTGATAAGGGATTCACAAACTGGCATAGGGCTAACGAAAGTTTTAAAAACCACCAACTGTCAAAATCTCATGTGTTGAGCTGTTCTTCATGGTCAAGTTTTAATGAAGGGAAACCTATTGATGTATTGTTGGATGAGGGCAAGCAGGCTTATCTGTCTAAACAAGAAGAAGTGTAATGGAGCGACTGATTGACATTGTTCTGTGTTTGACGAAAGGTGGGAGACCATTCAGGGGTCACAATGAAAAAGCTGACATTTTTGAGAATGGTTTATTTCTAAATCTTGTCAATATGCTCCAAAAATATGATCCCATAATGGCAAAGCATGTGCAACAATCTCCTCAAAATGCTACCTATCTGAGTAATCTCATCCAATATGATTTAATTGTGGTCTTGCACAATGTTGTGCAACAAAAGATTGTGTCTTCACTAAATGGAAGAATGGTCTCAATAATTGCAGACGACACTACTGACTGTGGACAGCATGAAAAGATGTCCACTGTGGTGCGGTATTTTGACAATGAAAAACATAGTCCAGTTGAACATTTTGTGTCTGTTCAGAGACTATTAACAGTTGATTCTCAGTCTATTTTTGACCAGTTAAATGACGTCCTCGGCATTCTTAAAATTGACTGGTCATCAGTGATGTCTGTCTGTTTTGATGGTGTATCTACTATGTCTGGATGTACTGGGGGAGTTCAAATGAAATGTAAAGAAAAACAGTGAAATACTCTATGTACACTGCTATGCGCATTGTTTGACCTTCGTCCTAGTAGATCATGCACTTCAAGTAAATAAAACAGAACCGTCTGATTTTTTTGGTGTTGTTCAGACTCTTTATGCCTTCATGGAGGGGAGTCCAATGCGACATGCAGTAATGGAGAAGATTTCACAAGAAGTAGGATCCCAGTTGAAGACTTTGAAGTCACTGTCAAACATAAGATGGGCATGCAGAGCAGAAGCAGTGGCTGCTGTAAAACAAAACTACTCCATCATTTTACAAGCTTTAGAAGAGATTATAGAAACAACTCGCCTTGCTGATGCTAAAATAAAAGCCAGGGGCCTTATCCATGAACTAAATTCATTCAAGTTCATCTTTGCCCTTCACATGATGCACCCTATTCTCCAAATGGTGGTAAAAGTGAGTAAGGCCCTTCAAGCTCCAGATCTCAACTTACTTACTGCAATGACAGGGGTGAAAAGCTTGCATAACTCTTTGGCTGCAATGAGAAGTGGCCCAGAATATTTTCAATCTATTTTTAATGACAGTGTGAAAGTGTGTGTAGAACATGGTATATCGATTCCCCCAGTTAAGAAGAGAAAAACGTCCACTCGTACTGATGACGCGTTTGAGTCCCAGCGTCACTTTGTTACAAAAGAGGAGCAGGAGAGAATAACTTCATTTTACCCACTCTTAAACTCAGTGATTACCAGCATTGACCAGCGATTTGAACAGAAGACTTGTAAAATTGTGACTGCAATGGGAAAACTGCTGAACTTAGACATTGGCAGGGACGATATGAGAATCATTGCCAACAAATTTAAAGTGTTCTTGGATGAGTTGGAAGCTGAAGTCGGATTGCTTCAGGGTTATGACGGATCTGTTCCTAAAGGTAGCACTATGAACACCACCAGAGAGTGGCTTGATTGGCTAAAGGAATCAGATTGGTCTTCCATGTTCCAGGCCTTTTACAAATCTATTCAATCCTTTCCAGTCTTACCTGTTACAAGCTGTTCATGTGAAAGAGCCTTTTCGAAACTAGCACATGTGAAAAACAAACTAAGAAGTACAATGTCCCAACAGCGCCTTGACTCACTCATGATTTTGTACATTTTGTACATTGAACAAGAATTGGCTTTGTCAGTTAATTAAAATGATGTGATTGAGGAATTTAAGTCCATAACACCTGGGGAGCAACTTCTCAGCACCGACCCTTGGGGCACCCCACTTGATACCGGCTGCCAACTAGACATGGAACCATTGATCACTACCCATTGAGCCCAACCATCTAGCCAGTTTTCTATCCACCTTACCGTCCATTCATCCAGCCCATACTTCTTTAACTTGCTGGCAAG
Organism: Mauremys reevesii; assembly: GCF_016161935.1. Lineage (NCBI taxonomy): Eukaryota > Metazoa > Chordata > Testudines > Geoemydidae > Mauremys > Mauremys reevesii. The sequence continues at coordinate 2,180,024 of NC_052641.1, read as the reverse complement.
AATACTGTGGGAGACTGTATCAAAACCTTTGCTAAAGTCCAGAAATAGCACATCCACTGCTTTCCCCTCATCCACAGAGCCGGTTATCTCATCATAGAAGGCAATTAGGTTAGTCAGGCATGACTTGCCCTTGGTGAATCCATGCTGACTGTTCCTGATCACTTTCCCCTCCTTTAAGTGGTTCAGAATTGATTCCTTGAGGACCTGTTCCATGATTTTTCCAGGGACTGAGGTGAGACTGACTGGCCTGTAGTTCCCTGGATCTTCCTTCTTCCCTTTTTTAAAGATGGGCACTACATTAGCTTTTTTCCAGTTGTCCGGGACCTCCCCCGATCGCCATGATTTTTCAAAGATAATGGCCAATGGCTCTGCAATCTCATCGGCCAACTCCTTTAGCACCCTCGGATGCAGCGCATCCGGCCCCATGGACTTGTGCTCGTCCAGCTTTCCTAAATAGTCCCGAACTACTTCTTTCTCCACAGAGAGCTGGTCACCTCCTCCCCATACCGTGCTGCAGAGTGCAGCTGTCTGGGAGCTGACCTTGTCTGTGAAGACAGAGGCAAAAAAAGCATTGAGTACACTAGCTTTCTCCACATCCTCCGTCACTAGGTTCCCTCCCTCATTCAGCAAGGGGCCCACACTTTCCTTGACTTTCTTCCTGTTGCTAACCTAAAGAAACCCTTCTTGTTACTCCTAACATCTCCGGCTAGCTGCAACTCCAAGTGTGATTTGGCCTTCCTAATTTCACACCTGCATGCCTGAGCAATACTTTTATACTCCTCCCTGGTTATTTGTCCAATCTTCCACTTCGTGTAAGTTGTTTTTTTGTGTTTAAGACGAGCAAGGATTTCACTGTTAAGCCAAGCTGGTCGCCTGCCATATTTACTTTTCTTCCTACACATCGGGATGGTTTGTTCCTGCAACCTCAATAAGGTTTCTTTAAAATACAGCCAGCTTTCCTCAATTCATGTGATTGTACTTTGCCATTAACGCCTGATAATTAGCAAATACTAAATTGTAAGGAAGCTGAGGAATAAGATTTCCTCCTCAGTAAATCCAGATGCTTATGGTCTCTTTATTGAGGTGTGGTTTTAGCATGGTGCTGTCTTCCACATTCATTAACTGCATCAACTACCAAGGAGTTAAGTGAGAGATGGGAAAACAAAAATTTTGAATCCTTTGCTGGGAAATAATACTTCTTATCTGCCCTCTTGCATGTATACAGAATAGAAGTGGGGGTGCGCCAGATGATCTTCACTGGGTCCAGCAGAGCCTCATTAACAGGCAGGGTGATGTGGACTGATGAGGGTGGGTGGAGGCTATCAAGCAGCTTATGATGACACTCTTTCACCTCAAGAGGACTCTTCAAGGAGTTTGCAACTCTCTTGATCAGATCCTGGAAGTGCTTAAAATCATACATCAGACATGGAGGAGGAGGAATGACTGCTTCATACAGAGATAAAGAGATGTTGGCTATAGGAGAAACCTCTTCATCAGCTCTAGCTTCCTGCTCCTCAAAGGATTCCTCTTGAGGGCCATGTCTCCTGGAGGGAGCAGTGCTGCAGGTTGCCCTTCTCTATGGCAGGTGGTGCTGAAGACTCTGGAAAACTGTTCACAGTAAGCTGCCCCAGGGTCTCAATATGACCAGGGAGGAGGTGCATAAGTTATAGGAGGAGGCACCTAAGGGCACTCAGACCGGCAAGGCATCATTTGTCTTCAGCTGGCTAAAGAGGGAGCCTCTCCACTCCCCAGGATACTTGGAAGAAACTGGAACGAAGGGGTATGAGTGATTGCTGGACCCAGGCTAAAAGAAGATTAGTCTGTAAAAGGGAGCATTCTGGAACCGGTGAGGATCTTATCTGCATTCAGTTTGATTAGACATAGATTTGCGCATTTTATTTTGCTTGGTGACTTACTTTGTTCTGTCTGTTACTACTTGGAACCACTTAAATTCTACTTTCTGTATTTAATAAAATCACTTTTTATGTATTAGTTAACTCAGAGTATGTATTAATACCTGGGGGAGCAAACGACTGGGCATCTCTCTCTATCAATCTTATAGAGGGCGAATAATTTATGAGTTTACCCTGTATAAAGCTTATACAGGGTAAATGGATTTATTTGGGTTTAGACCCACTTCTGTTAGCTGCTTTCAGGTAACCCTGCAGTTTTGGGGCAAGTAATTCAGACCCTGGGTCTTTGTTGGAGCAGATGGGAGTGTCTGGCTCAGCAAGACAGGGTGCTGGAGTCCTGAGCTGGCAGGGAAAACAGGAGCAAAGGTAGTCTTGGCACATCAGTTGGCAGCTCCCAGGGGGGTTTCTGTGATCCAACCCATCACAGTGGAGTATCCTGGGGGGTGAAGAGGCTCCCTTTTTAGCCAGCTGAAGAAAAAATGGAGGGGTCTCCCACAGGGTTAAATAGACTTTCACACAGACTGCCGTACAGAGGAGGGTCCCTTGGGTCCTGGGTCAGAAGCCAGGCATAGAGAGCTCTCCATCATGAGGAGACAGAACTTTATTTCTCTGTTTTTTCTGACTCTTGATTTCAGCACCACACAAAAGTTGCACTTCTGGGCAAAGTGCAATTCCCTAGGCATTGGATGCAGCTGAAGTGGGATCACCTCCCGGCACAACAGACATTTGAAGCCAGAACTGGGCATAATCTCCCAGTAAAGAGCTAACTAACTAGTATCTATCTAAATACAATATGAGAAAAAATAAAATAAAAAAAATTCCCAAAAAGATAAGATAAAAAGCTATACTACTACTATTTACTAACTACTGAAACTAACACCAACACTAATACTATGACTATTAATAAGAAAAGAGGATAAAGTTGAAGAAAATTCAACAGGACAACCACCGGAGCTACATCTCAGGCTGAGGCAGTTGAGAAGGAAATGAAGGGTGGTTTGCCCAGGCTGGTGCTACATAACAATGGCATGGAGCACAAGACTGACGGACTTGCATGTGCGGGCCGAAGAGACACTGCTATGAGAAATCTCTGATCCAGGGTGCAGGAGGCACTTGCATACCTAGAGTGGAGCACATGTAGGGACACTACTCTAAGAAAAAAAATGAGGAGTATGAAGTAAAAGATACAGGAGCAGGTATAAATTCATGAAAGGACGTGGGTTGCTTTACCAAGTGTTAAGTCAGTCTAACAAGATTAATCAATTAACAGCAGGATACCAAGAGAGGAGAAATAACTTTTGAAGTGGTAAGAGAGTGGCCCATGGCACCCCACATCTTTTCATGTATTTATATCTGCTCCTGTAATTTTTACTTCATACATCTGATGAAGTGGGTTCTAGCCCACGAAAGCTTATGCCCAAATAAATTTGTTAGTCTTTAAGGTGCCACAAAGACTCCTAGTTTTTTTTGCTGATACAGACTAACACGGCTACCACTGAAACCTGTCACCATACTCTAAGAAACTGAATTATGAAGTAAGTCTACAGTATCTGTCCACATTATGAGAGAGAAGTAAAAGATTGTTCTTGGGCAGGTTTTTCCAGTTTGGGGGTTGTTCTGCACGTTGTTTCTATTTCATCACTTCTTCGGTCTCCCTACAGCTTCCTTCCTTCCAAGAGAAAAGGCAGACACAGCCCACTTTTAAGATATATGCTGCTCTTCCATATTGCTCCCATCCCCTTCTGACCTAACATATAAGACAACGATTCTGATGTCCAGAGGTTGTTTCCCCGATAAACCACCAGGCCAGGCCAGCCACCACAATTTTTAAAATGCTACTAAACTCATCTTCATAGACATGAGCATGTTATCTCGCTTTAGTGCTGGTTTTGTTATTTTTGTGAACACTGGACTAGACTAAATTTGCATTTACATGGCACAACTTGCTCAAACCGTCAAGTGTCACAACAGTTTTTTCAAATACTTTTCCAAGACTTCTACAAACCTTGGCATTCAACCCTATTTTCACAGCAGGTTAAAAAAGTATTCACAGCTTTTAGGATTAAAAATTCACTGGCTTCAAAATAGTTAAGTCTCTTAAAAAACTCTTCTGGGTTCTTCATACCTATTGTTTCTTTCTATTTCAGTAAATTAAAAACAAACAAACAAAAACACACTGTGCTTAAGGCATCAAATCATTTTGCTCAGCCTCTGTGGACTGCAAAAACTTTGAAATAGTGTTCTTTTTAGAACTGTCCTAAACTGGACACCAAACTCTGAGGCTGTGGTCAGTTTACCAGATGTCCACAGCCAAAAGAAGGAAACAAAGCTACCTATTTTCAGATGGAAGGATTTTGAAAGAGTTACACTGCATCAATATATGAACAAAATTATTATGGCAAGTGTAAAAACTATCACCATCTGAAACATTTTTCCCCCTGAGAAAAGTCAAGTCTTGACCAAACTAAAAAAGTCATAAGTCACCAATAAAAGATTATTTTAAGTGAGAGTTCCTTTGTTTTACCAAGACCCCCATTATTTTAACTTACATCTTGGAGGACAACACGTGGTTGATGTCAGAGGGAGATAAGCAGACTTCATCCTGTGATGCTACTATAGATCCACCCTACCCTTTGGTTCATAACACCTTGATAAGGTAACAGTATGAACATATAGCAATTAAATTAATTGTCCTAATTGTTAAAAAATGTCTTCTTGAACAAATGCACACTAAACAGATTAGGAGAGCTCATAAATCAGTCAAACCATAGTTCATCAACACATGGAGTCAGATCATTCAATTTTTGAGAGAGACAAGCTTCAACAGCAGCAGTTGATGCAGTGCCAGAACTGCATTAATGAAGAAGGATCCTTCAAAATGCCATCAATGCCAGCCAGTGTCGTTCCGAAGAGACCCAGTGAGCTGGTTAAGTGTTTCTTTCATATGAGTGACGTACTCAGCCTATACAAGTCCTAACTTAGGGTTGACAAATTTGTCAGTTTCTCATCTGTTCATATCCTCCTGAATCAGCATCGTTCCACAGCACTTATCATTCTGTCAATTTAGCGAATGGCTCAAATTTTGAGTGGTCATGAGTTTGGTCTACTGGACGTAGTAGTAGGCTGGGAGCCTGCACCCATACCACTAACTAGCAACCTAGGCAAGCCATATCCCCTCTATGTTTCAAATTATCCTTCTGTAAAATGGGGATCATATTTACCTATCTCTGATGCTTCATGTTTTAAAAGTCTTTTGAGATTATCCAAATAAAGGCATTAAACAAAATATGCAAGTTATGCGTCCCCTCCAGCAACAGGAAAGACGCGTCTGTCTCCCTTAGCAATTCCTTCTCAACTGAGCTGCTGCAGGGCGTGGTCATCCTGGCTCCGCCCACCAGGCAGCTTGCCACATTCCCTCTGCATCCACCTGAGGGAGGCCACACCTCCTCACTATGCTATACTTTATAACAAGAGTTTTCCACCTGTAGTCCCAATACCCACTAGATCATTTTCATTAACCTGCTGTCTCCATGCCACCACTAGTGCAAAATAAGATGTTGCCTTTAACTAGTGTAAAATAAGATGATGTAATATCATTTGATCGTTCTGTGTCTCAAGGGAGCTCACACTTGACACTCCTCCTGATGGTATGTTGCAGTAGCACATCTATTTATAGGCAGAACTGAACTCAACAGCCAGAACAAACAGGAGAGGGTTTGAACTGAAGCCTCAGCATTTCAGAGGTCCCCTTGGTTTAGGTTTAAGACAGGCAAAGTGCCTGCATTACCCTGGTGTAAAGCCGGATGTCCTTTTCATATTTTAACCTGGGTACTAAGAACAAGCAATGAACAGAGGCATGTGGGAGAGAAAGTCGTCTGACGTGGATATAAGCTAACCTCAAACCAGCTCTTTCAATTCCAAATTATACTGATTTAAAGAAATCTGCACAGTGCACATGTGTCAGAAACAAAACAGAATAGTAACAAACTGAAAAGAATCTGAACAGTCTACACATGCACTATCCTGCCGCAGAGCTTTCTGGTAGCAGCAGCTTCCTCCCTTTCAAATAGCTGACAGCCTCACTTTCACAAGCCAAGACCAGCAAGTTGTTACGATCAGACCTATTAACATATTTCTATTTGTTTTGTTTAAAAAGCCAGAGTTTTATATAAAGTTCAGCAAGTAAATTCTGAAGCTGGTTCTTACCACCCCAATTAGGTCTCCTCGCCCATATTCACCAGTCAGTTGTTTTTTCCCATCATCCATCCTAATGACAGAACGAAGTCGACCATTCAGCACAATGTATGTGCAGTCTGACTTGTCACCCTGCCTGGGAGAGAACAATCCATACTATGAATTAGTGGGTGTCTGTGCTCAGCAAATACATCCAAAAAAATAATTAACTAATCAGTTCTATGTAAACCTCCCCACCATTCCTTGGTAGCTCTGCTCTCTGCAGAGATGAGAGAAAAAACATTTACTGAACAATTAAAACAACAACCTGACCACAGATTTGTCAAATGCAACTTGCAAACACCTTTCATTTTTGACTATATACAATCAACAACTGGCTGGTTTTAGGTCACCAGGCAGACAGCTGGAATTTGAACATTCCCTAGCAAAGCAAACAGGCTACAGGAAAATAGTTGAACTGGGGGAATAAGGCAGTTGTGCAGAGAGAAGAGAACAAACTGTGTGGGTGGGTGGCTTGACTCAAACCTCAGCCTCCTCTTCTGGTGGGAGAACCTGTGCATGGTGTGAAGCTGTAGCCTTTGCCTGGGTTCAAGCCCAACTGTAGATATGGTAGAATGCTGTTTGGCATTCAGGTCTCCAGCACAATGAAGGATACAAGCTGGGCTTAAACCTTTGGTATTAGAACCAATACTAGAGCATAGCCCAGCCATATGATTTCATGCACTGGCCAAGTATTTGAGATTTCTATTAGTAGTGACATTGCAAAAGCAGTAACAAAAAACTAGAATTACAGTTACCTGCTATTTATACTAATTGCAGATCAGAGCTTTGTCCTCCCAGCCACTGCTTTCATGCAGTGGATCAAATTTATACCACAGATAGCTCTATAAAACTAATGGAGCTATGCAAGGAGGAATGTGGCCCAGTATATATATTAAGAGCTGTAAAATGAGTTTTACCCGACTGAGCTCCCTTTCAGTTGGTTTATTTCAGACTGTAAGCTCCTTGAGGCAGAGACGCGTTTTTATACTCTGCACACTGCAGAAGACTTTACTGGCATACAAAACCTGTCTACATGAATTGTTATTGTTTTAGTTTTTGTTATCTGTTCTGCTACATCAGAAAGGTATCACAGAATTTAAACCAAAGCAGCATGCAGAATCCCGTTCGCACTAATATAATTGAAAACCACACAAAAAACGGTTACCCACCTTTTAGTAACTGTTGTTCTTCGAGATGTGTTGTTCATGTCCACTCAAAGTAGGTGTGCGCACGCTGCGTGCACGCCAGCCGAAAGATTTTCCCCTAGCAGAGCCTGTAGCGTCGACCCTGGCGCCCCCTGGAGTGGCACCACTACGGCGCTCTATAAAGGGGCCCGCTGACCCTCCACCCCCTCAGACTGAGGGGCAGGAGGGTGGGTATTGGAATGGACATGAACAACACATCTCAAAGAACATCAGTTACTAAAAGGTGGGTAACCGTTTTTTCTTCGAGTGGTTGTTCATGTCCATTCAAAGTAGGTGACTCACAAGCCTAACCTTAGGTGGTGGGGTCGGAGGTCACTGCCGACTGAAGCACTGCACGACCGAAGGCGGCATCATCCCTAGCCTGCTGCGTGATGGCATAGTGTGACGTGAATGTGTGGATGGAGGACCACGTGGCAGCTCTACAAATCTCCTGAGTCGGAATCTGAGCCAGGAACGCCGTGGAGGAGGCCTGCGCCCTGGTAGAGTGGGCCGTAACCAGAGGGATAGGGGCTTTAGCTATGAGATAGCATTCCCGTATGCAGGCCACGATCCACGAAGAGATCCTCTGAGAGGAGACCGGGAGCCCCTTCATTCTATCCGCCATTGCGATGAAGAACTGGGTCGACCGTCTAAACGGCTTTGTCCATTCAACATAGAAGGCTAGGGCCCTGCGGACATCCAGGGAATGCAGCCTCCGCTCCTTACCGGAAGAGTGTGACTTTGGATAAAACACCGGTAGGAAGATATCTTGTCCCATATGGAATTGGGAGACGACCTTGGAGAGGTCTAGGTTGGACCTTGTCCTTATAGAAGACAGTGTACGGGGGTTTGGATGTCAGCGCCCTGAGCGCCGATACCCTCCTGGCCGAGGTGATCGCTACAAGGAAAACAACCTTGTATGACAGGTACAGCAGAGAGCATGAAGCCAGGGGCTCAAAGGGAGGCCCCGTGAGGGCAGAGAGGACCAGGTTGAGGTCCCAGGTAGGAGCTGGTTGACGGACATGCGGAAACAGCCTGTCCATGCCCTTGAGGAAACGAACAACCAGCGGGTTTGCGAACACCGAGGTGCCCCTCTCTCCCCGGTGGAAAGCCGAGATGGCCGCTAAGTGAACTCGAACCGAGGAGAGGGAAAGGCCCAACTGTCTCAGGTGGAGCAGATAGTCTAAGATAACGGGAATCGGGGCCCTCAACGGCTCCTGCCCTCGCTGACCGGACCAGATGGAGAAGTGTTTCCATTTGGCCAGGTAGGTGGCCCTGGTCGACAGTTTTCTACTACCGAGCAGCACTTGTCTGACCTGTTGGGAGCACTGCATCTCCACCGGGTTCAACCATGGAGCATCCAGGCTGTGAGGTGGAGTGATTGCAAGTTCGGGTGGCGGAGGCAGCCCTGGTCCTGCGTGATCAGGTCCGGCAGCAGGGGCAGCGTCAGGGGCGCTCGGGTGGACATGTGCAGAAGCGACGTGTACCAATGTTGGCGCGGCCACACCGGTGCTATCAGGATTACATGGGCGTGATCCCTGCGGATCTTGAGAATTACCCTGTGTATCAAGGGGATTGGAGGAAAGGCGTAGAGCAGCCCTTCCCTCCACGACAGGAGGAAGGCGTCCGACAGAGACCCCGGGCTGTGGCCCCGGAGGGAGCAAAACTGCCGACACTTCCTGTTTTCCTTTGAAGCAAACGGGCCTAACTGGGGACAACCCCAGAGCCGGAAGATTGAGCGCACTACATCCTGACGAAGGGACCACTCGTGACCCTGGAAAGAGCGGCTGAGGGCATCCGCCAGGCCGTTCTGTTCCCCCAGGGAGGTAGAACGCCGTCAGGTGGGTAGCATTCTGAACGCAGAAGTCCCACAGCACGAGAGCTTCCCTGCACAGGGGAGAGGAGCGTGTACCCCCCCATTTGTTGATATAGAAGACCGCTGACGTGTTGTTCGTGAGGACAGACACATCTGCCCACCAGGTGGGATTGGAAGGTAAGATAAGTCAGGTGAACAGCTCTCAGCTCCCTGACATTGATATGTAACTTGAGGTCCTCCTGCAACCACAAGCCCTGTGTCCTGAGATCCCCCAAGTGTGCTCCCCATCCCCGATCCGAGGCATCTGTCACCAGGGAGAGGGAGGGTTGGCGAAGGGAACACCCAAGCACACCTTCTGTGGGTCGAGCCACCATTGGAGAGAGCTCAGCACCACCTGGAGAAGAGTCACCACTGAGTCCAGGGGATCCCTGGCCGGGCGGTATACCGTCGCCAACCAGGATTGTAGTGGGCGAAGCTGGAGTCTGGCATGGCTCACCACATAGGTGCACGCCACCGTGTGGCCCAACAACTTGAGGCAGTTTCTTGCCATGGTGGTCGGGGCGCATTGCAGACCGAGAATGATTTCGGACATGGACCGGAACCTGGACTCCGGAAGATACGCTTTGGCATGGGTTGAGTCCAGAACCGCCCCTATAAATTCTATCCTTTGGGTAGGAGACAGGGTGGACTTGGCCTCGTTTAAGAGGAGGTCGAGCTTCAGGAAGGTCCGCCAGATGAAAAGCACCTGAGCTTCCACCTGCTCCTTGGAGCGGCCCTTTATAAGCCAATCATCCAAGTAGGGGAATACCTGGATACCCCGCCTGCGCAGAAAGGCCGCCACGACTGCCATGCACTTCGTGAAGACCCGTGGTGCCGCCGATAGGCCAAACGGGAGCACTGTGAACTGCAGATGGGCGTTGGCCATGACAAACCTGAGGTACCAACGGTGTCGGGGGATTATGGCAATATGGAAATATGTGTCCTTTAAGTCGAGGGCGGCATACCAATCTCCTGGATCCAAGGAGGGAATGATTGAAGACAGGGAGACCATGCAAAACTTGAGCTTTTTCACAAACTTGTTCAGCCGCCGCAAGTCCAAGATGGGTCTGAGGCCCCCTTTTGCCTTTGGTATTAGAAAATACTGGGAGTAGAAGCCTCTGCCCCTGAGCTCCTGAGGAACTTCCTCCACCGCTCCCACTGTGAGGAGGGACCGCACTTCCTGAACTAGAAGTTGCTCATGAGAGGGGTCCCTGAAGAGGGACAGGGAGGGGGGCTGGTGGGGCGGGAGGGAGGAGAACTGGATAGAATATCCCCTCTCTACCATGCGAAGCACCCAACTGTCCGACGTGATTCGGGACCAGGCATGGCAGAAGGGGGACAGACGTGACCCAAGGTAGGGAAAGAAGGATCCGGAGTCCTGATCGGTAGGCCGTCCTCGACCATACCATCAAATAGGGGGCCTAGGTCCCGACGTCGGTCTCGGTTGGCCGGATGCCTGGCCGGAAAGGTGGCATTGGTGGTGCCTCCTGCCATTCCTGCCCCGTCTGCACCCAACCTCTGGACGATTCTGAGGTTGGTAAGGGTGCGGGGCCGCTTGCAGCCTAAACTGCCTACGTTGGGTTGCCGAGGTATGCAGGCCCAGCGAGCGAAGCGTAGCCCTCAAGTCCTTTAGGCTATGCAGAGGCTTTGTCCGAAAACAGGGTCTGCCCTTCGAAGGAGAGGTCCTGGATAGTCTGCTGGACCTCATAGGGAAGGCCCGAGACCTGGAGCCAGGCTCCCCGCCTCATGACCAGGCCTGTTGCCATGGAGCGTGAGGCCGAGTCTGCTGCATCCAGGGCAGTCTGAAGGGAGGCTCGGGAGATGAGCTTTCCCTCTTCCACCAAGGCTGAAAACTCTGCCCTCGAATCCTGGGGAAGGAGCTTGGTAAACTTCGACATGGCCGAACATGTGTTATGACCATATCGGCTTACGACAGCCTGTTGGTTGGCTATTCATTGTTTAAAGCCTGCCGTGGAGTACACCTTTCCACCAAAGAGGTCAAGCCTTTTGGCGTCCCTGTTCTTTGGCGTCGACCCTTGAAACCCCTGATGCTCCCTTTGGTTGGCCACGTCTACCACCAGGGAGTCCGGGGAAGGGTGGGTGTACAAATGCTCATGCCCCTTTGAGGGCACAAAATAATGCCTCTCTGTTTTCTTGGCAGTAGGGGCCAATGAGGCTGGCGTTTGCCATAAGGTGCGGGATGTGTCCTCTATGGTCTTGATCAACAGTATGGCCACCCTGGATGGTCCCGATGGAGCCAGGATGTCCACTACCGGATCTACGTCCACCTCAATTTCCTCAGTCTGGATTGCGAGGCTCTGAGCTGCTCGCCTGAGCAGTTGCTGAAGGATCCTAGTGTCTTCCAGGGCCGGTGCCGTGGCCGTGCCCGTGACTGCCTCATCTGGGGAAAAAGAGGAGGAAATCACTTGAATCGGCCCATCCTCCGGCGCTTCCAGCCCTTCGGGGTCTGGCGGCACACGGTACCGAGGTTGCGGGGCCGGTGCTGGTTCCGGTTCCAAATGCGGCACCGCGGCCGGTACTGGGGTCGCCAATGAACGGCTTGGCGTGTCTGGCGGCACCTGTTGAGCCCGAACCGTGGTCGCCGCCGGTGCCGATGCCCGGCTAGCGCGTGCTGAACTTAGATGCGGCACACCCCTGCCCAGCGACGGTGCCGGTGGAGGAGGCAACTGCACCAGGGCCATCGATGCCGAGGCCGACCTGGAGCGAGAACCAAACGCCTGGCCCACCGACTGGTGGTAGGCCCAGGGGTTCAAAACGGCCATTGAGAGGGTGGTTGCCATTGCTGCTGCCACTGTGGTGGGTACCGCTGGTGGCTCACCCCCGAAGTCAACCACCTGCTCCGCGACCGGCTGGAGTGGTAGGAGTCCGCCTCTGAGTCTGATGTCTCTGAATAAGAGGACCTGGGGGGAGCGGCACCCGTCGTCGCCGGAGAGTGGCGCGGAGGCGGGGAGCTGTCTCTCTGGTCCGGTGCCGCCCGGGTGGCGCGGGACGGAGAGGGAGGCGACAGCATGGCCGGCTTGCCCCTAGACTGTACTGGGGGACGAGCTATGGTCGGCAACTCCCTGCCACGATGCAGGGAGGCCGGTACCGGGAATCTCAGCAGGTCTGAGGCCGCCTCGAATGCCTCCGGTGTCGAGAGGGGACGCACGTCTCCGCTAAGGCCCGGGGATGTTGGTCGCTCCGGACTCGACCGCCCTCTCTCCGGTGCAGGAGTCGACGGAGCAGCCGGGGGCTGTAGCCCAGCCTGTCCACTTGTACTGACGGACGGCGTCGGCCTGTGGAGGTCCTGGCGGGGCGATCGCTCCCTCACCGACCTCTTCTTTTTAGCGGGCACCGGGGAGGGTGAGTGGGGCTGCACTGGGGCCGACTTCTTATGACCCGACTCCCTCCGGTGCCGGGTTTTGGAGGATTTGGGCTGGGCCCTGAGTCGTGATGCCGGGGCGCTCCGCACCGACGATGACGTGCTGGGCACCGCGTCGGCCGGCTCCGGGTCCAAAGGTGGCCGCAAGGCAGCCTCCATCAGAAGAACTCTAAGTCTTTGTGCTCTGTCTTTGAGAGTTCTGGGACGGAAGCCACTGCAAATAGCGCACTGGTCCCTTTGGTGGCTCTCCCCGAGGCACCTCAAACAAGCAGAGTGCGGGTGACTCTTTGGCATGAACTTTCCACAGTCCTTGCAGAGTTTAAACCCGGGAGACCTGGGCATGCCCCGGCGAGGCGACGAGTAGGTGGGGGGGACCTCCCAGCAGCAAAGAACTATGTACAACTAATCTAGATAGACTAACTAACTATATATACGAGGTTTATGGACACTGCTAAACTTGCTATCAGCAAGCGAAGTTCCAGCTAGCCGTCACCAGCGGTAAGAAGGAACTGAGGGGGTGGAGGGTTGGCAGGCCCCTTTATAGGGCGCCGTAGTGGTGCAACTCCAGGGGGCACCAGGGCCGACCCTACGGGCGCTACTAGGGGAAAATCTTCCGGCTGGCGTGCACGCGGCGCACGCACACCTACTTTGAATGGACATGAACAACCACTCGAAGAAGAACTGAAAAGTCCTTAAATACTACGCCAATGGGCACAAGAGAAACTCCTCAAAAGGTGGACAGATGAACCCTTCATACACTTGTTGATGAACTTGCCCCAGTGAGTAAGCATGGGGGATGACAGTTAGGTAAAGCCAGGGGTCGGCAACCTATGGCACGCATGCCAAAGACAGCACATGAGCTGATTTTTAATGGCACACTGCTGCCTGCCGGGACTCCGGTGTGCCATTAAAAATCCTGCCAGCGCAGCAAGCCGCAGGGTCCATGCTCCCAGGACTGAGCGTCCGGCCGAGCGCAGCAAGCCGCCAGCCCCTCCCCCGCCTTCCCGCCCTTCCCCTGGAGCCCTGCCGCGGCACGCGCAGCGCTCTGGGGGCTGGGGCTGCGCGCTCCCGCAGGGCAGTGTTTGGCTCCGCGGGGAGGGAAAGACGCTCCCCGCTCATCCAGAGCCCTGCCACCGCACGCACGGGGCAGCATATCTGGCTCTGCTTGGAGCCTCATGGTAAAGGGGTTGGGGGCGGGGGGTTGTATATGGGGTGGGGGCAGTCAGGGGACAGAGGGCAGGGTGGTTGGATGAGGGTGGGATCCCAAGAGGGGGTGGTGGCTAGTGGCGGGGGTCTCTGGAGGGGGCAGTTAGGGAGCGGGGATGGGGCATGGGAGTCCCGGAATCTGTTAGGGGTGGGGGTGGTTAGGGGTCAGGGCAGTCAGGGGACAGGGAGCAAGGAGGGTCCTGGGGGCAGTTAGGGTGGGGGTCTCTGGAGGGGTGGTCAGGGAACAAGGAGCTGGGGTGGTTGGATGAGTCGGGAGTTTTGGGGGCCTATCAGGAGGCAGGGGTGGGGAGAGGGGTTGGGGCAGGCAGGGAGCAGGGTGGGGTTGTATGGGTCAGGAGTTCTGAGGGTCCTGTCAGGGGTGGGAGCAGTTGGATAGGCATGGGAGTCCCGGGGTCTGTGTGGGGCGGGGTGTGGATAAGGGTCGGGGCAGTCAGGGGACAAGGAGCAGGGAGGCTTAGCTAGGGGATAGGGTCCTGGGGGGCAGATAGGGGCAGAGGTCCCAGGATGGGGTGGGCAGGGGTCCCAGGATGGGGTGGGCAGGGGACAAGGAGTGGGGGGGGTTGAGGGTTCTGAGGGGGGCAGTCACCCAGCCCTCTGCCCTGAGCCCTGCACCTCCACACACACCCAGCCCTCTGCCCTGAGCCCTGCACCTCCACACACACCCCAGGCCCCGGCCCTGAGCCCTGTACCTCCCTCATACACACCCAGCCCTCTGACTCCTTCACCCCCCCTCCACGACCCACATACCCAGCCCCCCCTGCCTTGACACCCGCACCCCCCACACATGCCCCCAGCCCTCTGCCCTGACTACTGTACCCCCACACATCCCCAGCCCCCACACATCCCCTGCACCCCGCACATCCCCACCCTGAGAACCAAACGGGAGCTCCTGCAGCCCCCCCCACATTCCCACCAGTACCCCCACACCGAAACTTCCTGCCCCAACCCTGAGCCTCCTCCCTCATTCTAGCTCCTGGCCAGACCCTTCACCCCCAGCCCTGTGCTCAGTGCACTCCCACCCTCAGCTCAGTGCAGAGAGAGGAAGAGAATGGCCAGAACCAGGGAGAAGGTAGGTACCCACTATATGTGGGCAGGGCTGGGACCCCAGACCGGCAGCGGGCTGAGCAGGTCTGGCAGCTTGGATCCCGGCTGGCAGGAGCCGGCGGATAGAACCCCTGAGCGGCAGTGGGCTGAGCTGCTCAGTCCACTGCCGGTCTGGGGTCCCAGCCGCCGGCCCCGCACAGCCCACTACCAGCCTAGGTGAACAGAATCCCAGACCAGCAGCAGACTGAGCGGGCCGGTGGCATAAAATCAACATTTTAATTTAATTTTAAATGAAGCTTCTTAAACATTTTGAAAACCTTGTTTATTTTACAATACAACACTAGTTTAATTATATAATATAGAGACTTGTAGAGAGAGACCTTCTAAAAAACCATTAAAATGTATTACTGGCATGCAAAACCTTAAATCAGAGTGAATAAATGAAGACTCGGCACACCACTTCTGAAAGGTTGCCGACCCCTGGTAAAGCACTCTTATTTATTTATGTATTACTTTGAAACCTTTGATATCATTCCTGCAGGGGTATTGGGCCTTAGAAAACAGGGCCATTTTGCTCACACCTCACCTGTAAACAGCTCGTCCAGCCTCCACTTCCATCCAGTCCAAGGCAAAGTCAATCTGCCTCACAAATGAGGACATCCTCTTTACAACACTGTGGGCCACACCCAGCACTACACTTGGCTGCACCCGCATTATCCTAGAAGAGAAACAAACACAAAACCACTTAAACACTTCACTCGACAGAAACAAACACGGATGCTTTTCCCAGAGCAAACCTCAGTTGCTGCAGGTGCAACGTACGGCTTCACAAGGAGGATCAGTTTAACGGGTTTTCACTTTAGAAATGGAATAAAAATACAATCTACATAACTACTGCTCCCTTGGTTCCAAGACTCCAGTTTTCCATGGTACATTATACACTGGCCTCCCCCCAGTCCCTCCCTCCCTCACACACACTGAAGTGTTTAAGGAGATTCTCTCTCTTTACGGAGAGTAGCACACTACTGCATTTTACAAATCTCATCGCCTTGTGTGCTTGGACGCGCCATGTAGACAAGCCCTGAGAGTCTTACTGAGTTTGGCCAGTTGACCATGATCTTAAAAATAAAATTAAAAAGACGGAGACCTGCACCCTGGATTACACAGTGCTCACTATGGGAATTTCAGTGGCTTTAAGTGGTAATTAACACCCATACACTCAAAACAATTGACCCTGAGAGCAATAAAGTTAGCCATCCGCAGAAGGAGTGGGATAACAGCTAGTTCTATCAGACCCTGACAAAGCAGCATACCTCTACAATGTCCTCGACTTTGGGAATGGCTGCATGGCAGCTAGAAGTGAGCCCAGGAACACAGACTTGCGAAGCAGCGCTTTTGAGCTAGCACGCTACAAACAACAGTATAAAGGTTGTGGCTTCTGCTGGAGTTCAGGTTCTCAAATCTAGCTGGTAAGATGGGCTTCAAAGCCCAAGCCCCAGCCCATGCCATAATGTCTACACTGCTATTTTAACGAGCTAGCTTGAGCCCTGCTAGTGAGAGTCTTTCTACCCCGATTGGGAGGCTCACTTCCAGCTGCAGCATAGACAAACCGGTTAAAGGACATCAAGGATTTTAAATTTAAAGTCCCCCGCTTTCCATGCAAACCTGACGTCTCCTCTTGTCTTTTGTGGAAAATTATTCACGAGAAACAAAGAATCATGAACCTAACGTTACAGAAAGTTACTTTAACACGAAAGGAAAGATCCCTCTGCATTTTAAGTTTCCTGCATGAATCATTTCTTGCTGTCTCTAATTTTGAGGTTTTAATCACAGGCTTGAGTCTTGGTGGGTAGAGATGAATGTGCAGAATTTCTACGTTTCTGAGTACCCTTAACTCACACGCACTTACAGAGTGGCAGGTTTAGTCAGAGGACAAGCAGTGCACCGATACAATAGCACTAGAGAGAGACAGACTACAATTAGTCTTTGAAAAGCACTATATAACAGCTAGATATTTTTACTAGACTTGGCACATAAAATCATAGTTGTGACTGTGCTCATCAGTATACAAGACAAATTAGGGGCAGACTCAACTGAAGTGAAAAAGTCCAACTAAAACCTCTCCAGTGCATCATCAAGGATCTACAATCTATCCTGAAGGACGATCCCTCACTCTCACAGAACTTGGGAGACAGGCCAGTCCGCACTTAAAGATAGCCCCCCACCCTGAAGCAAATACTCACTAGCAACCACACAATAAAAACACTAACCTAGGAACCTATCCTTGCAACAAAGCCCGTTGCCAACTCTGTCCACATATCTATTCAGGGGACATCATCATAGGACCTAATCACATCAGCCAACTATCAGAGGCTCGTTCACCTGCACATCTACCAATGTGATATATGCCATCATATACCAGCAATGCCCCTCTGCCATGTACATTGGCTAAACCGGACAGTCTCTACATAAAAGAATAAATGGACACAAATCAGACATCAAGAATTATAAAAACCAATTGGAGAACACTTCAACCTCCCTGGTCACTCAATTACAGACCTAAAAAATGCAATACTCCCAACAAAAAACTTTCAAAAAACAGACTCCAACAAGAAACTGCAGAATTGGAATTAATTTGCAAACTGGACACCATTAAATTAGGCTTGAATAAAGACTGGGAGTGGATGGGTCATTAGCATGGGGAAATAGTTTTTACTTTGTGTATTTTCCCCTACTGTTACTCACACCTTCTTGTCAACTTCTGGAAATGGGCCATCCTGATTATCTCTACAAAAGTTTTTTTTTCTCCTGCTGCTAATAGCCCACCTTGATTACTCTTGTTATAGTCAGTATGGCAACACACATTTTTTCATGTTCTCTGGGTACATATATCTTCCTACTGTACTTTCCACTGCATGCATCCAATGTGGAAAAAGCTGAAGTACTCAATCTTTTTTTTTGCCTCTGTCTTCACAGACAAGGTCAGCTCCCAGACAGCTGCACTCTGCAGCACGGTATGGGGAGGAGGTGACCAGCTCTCTGTGGGGAAAGAAGTAGTTCAGGACTATTTAGAAAAGCTGGACGAGCACAAGTCCATGGGGCCGGATGCGCTGCATCCGAGGGTGCTAAAGGAGTTGGCCGATGAGATTGCAGAGCCATTGGCCATTATCTTTGAAAAATCATGGCAATCGGGGAAGGTCCCGGATGACTGGAAAAAGGCTAATGTAGTGCCCATCTTTAAAAAGGGGAAGAAGGAAGATCCAGGGAACTACAGGCCAGTCAATCTCACTTCAGTCCCTGGAAAAATCATGGAACAGGTCCTCAAGGAATCAATTCTGAACCACTTAAAGGAGGGGAAAGTGATCAGGAACAGTCAGCATGGATTCACCAAGGGCAAGTCATGCCTGACTAACCTAATTGCCTTCTATGATGAGATAACCGGCTCTGTGGATGAGGGGAAAGCAGTGGATGTGCTATTTCTGGACTTTAGCAAAGCTTTTGATACAGTCTCCCACAGTATTCTTGCCAGCAAGTTAAAGAAGTATGGGCTGGATGAATGGACGGTAAGGTGGATAGAAAACTGGCTAGATGGTCGGGCTCAACGGGTAGTGATCAATGGTTCCATGTCTAGTTCGCAGCCAGTATCAAGTGGGGTGCCCCAAGGGTCGGTGCTGGGGCCGGTTTTATTCAATATCTTCATTAACGATCTGGAGGATGGTGTGGACTGCACCCTTAGCAAGTTTGCAGATGACACTAAACTGGGAGGAGTGGTTGATACGCTGGAGGGTAGGGATAGCATACAGAGGGACCTAGACAAATTAGAGGATTGGGACAAAAGAAATATGATGAGGTTCAACAAGGACAAGTGCAGAGTCCTGCACTTAGGACGGAAGAATCCCATGCACTGCTACAGACTAGGGACCGAATGGCTGGGCAGCAGTTCTGCAGAAAAGGACCTAGGGGTTACGGTGGATGAAAAGCTGAATATGAGTCAACAGTGTGCCCTTGTTGCCAAGAAGGCTAATGGCATTTTGGGTTGTATAAGTAGGGGCATTTCCAGCAGATCGAGGGATGTGATCATTCCCCTCTATTCAGCACTGGTGAGGCCTCATCTGGAGTACTGTGTCCAGTTTTGGGCCCCACACTACAAGAAGGATGTGGATAAATTGGAGAGAGTCCAGCGGAGGGCAACAAAAATGATTAGAGGGCTGGAACACATGACTTATGAGGAGAGGCTGAGGGAACTGGGATTGTTTAGTCTGCAGAAGAGAAGAATGAGGGGGGATTTGATAGCTGCTTTCAACTACCTGAAAGGGGTTCCAAAGAGGATGGATCTAGACTGTTCTCAGTGGTAGAAGATGACAGAACAAGGAGTAATGGTCTCAAGTTGCAGAGGGGGAGGTTTAGGTTGGATATTAGGAAAAACTTTTTCACTAGTAGGGTGGTGAAGAACTGGAATGGGTTACCTAGGGAGGTAGTGGAATCTCCTTCCTTAGAGGTTTTTAAGGTCAGGCTTGACAAAGCCCTGGCTGGGATGATTTAGTTGGGTTTGGTCCTGCTTTGAGCAGGGGGTTGGACTAGATGACCTCCTGAGGTCCCTTCCAACCCTGAGATTCTATGATTCTATGAAAGCAGTACCAAACCCCAGACAGATTTTTACCCCAGTTCCCTAAATGGCCCCCTCAAGGATTGAACTCACAACCCTGGGTTTAGCAGGCCAATGCTCAAACCACTGAGCTATCCCTTCCCCCAAGGGGTCAGTCCTGAGGCGGGTTTTGTTCAACATCTTTATTAGTGATCTGGATGATGGGATTAATTGCACCCTCAGTAAATTCACAGATAACACTAAGCTCACGGAAGAGTAGATATGCTAGAGGGTAGGGATAGGGTCCAGAATGACGTAGACAAATTGGAGGATCAGACCAAAAGAAAGGCTCAACAAGGTCAAGTGCAGAGTCCTGCACTTAGAAAGAAAGAATCCCATTCACTGTTACAGGCTGGAGACCGATGGGCTAAGATACAGTTCTGCAGAAAAGGACCTGGGGATTACAGTGGACGAGAAGCTGGATATGAATCAGCAGTGTGCCCTCGTTGCCAAGAAGGCCAACGGCATATTGGGCTGTATTAGTAGGAGCATTGCCAGCAGATCAAGGGAAGTGATTATTCCCCTCTATTCGACACTGGTGAGGCCACACCTGGAGTATTGCATCCAGTTTTGGTCCCCCCACTACAGAAGGGATGTGGACAAATTGGAGAGATTCCAGCGGAGGACAATGAAAATGATTAGGGGGCTGGGGCACATGACTTTCGAGGAGAGACTCAGGGAACTGGGGTTATTTAGTCTGCTGAAGAGAAGAGGAGGGATTTGATAGCAGCCTTCAACTACCTGAAGGGGGGTTCCAAAGAGGATGGAGCTAGGCTGTTCTCAGTGGCAGATGACAGAACAAGGAGCAGTGGTCTCAAGTTGCAGTGGGGGAGGTCTAGGTTGGATATTAGGAAACACTATTTCAGTAGGGGGGTGGTGAAGCACTGGAATGGGTTACCTAGGGAGGTGATGGAATCTCCTTCCTTATAGGTTTTTAAGGCCTGGCTTGACAAAGCCTTGGCTGGGATGATTTAGTTGGTGTTGGTCCTGGAGCTTTGAGCAGGGGATTGGACTAGATGACCTCCTAAGGTCTCTTCCAAACCAAATATTCTATAGTCCTTTCCTCAGGGAACAAAGGACAGGAGTCTGTGCCACCTACTGAGCTGTTCTCTTCCCTTTTTAACTGCCCCTCCATCACCTGACAGCAAGTGCAGGTGTAACAGGGTGAGGCTCAGTGGGCCCACAGCAGCCCATTAACCCTTGCTGGCCTAGATCGGGGTTAATTTATCCCATCACATAGCCATAAAACAGACAAACATTAGTTTCCAGGTCACATTACAGGAGGAAGATATATGTTTGGCAAAGGTCAAAGTGGTCATATTAGCTTGCTACCAACTAGGTAAAATCAATGGTGAAATTAGTGTTTAGTTTATAGAAGGGCTTTGCTCCAAATACACTCACCATGATGGAGTCAAGCCACAAGCAACCAATGAAATCTCTTTAAAGTACACGTGTAGTGGAAGCCACTGCAGCACCACCACTAGGGTCAAAGTAGCATAAATGTTTCCATATTAACCACTTGTTTTCCATTGCTCATAACTTTCCAAAACATTTCCAAATGTTTTTTTTCTCCTGCTAATAATAGCCCACCTTAATTTATTAGTCTTGTTATAGTTACTATCACAACATGCATTTTTTCATGTTCTCTGTGTGTATATATAATCTTCCTACTGTATTTTCCACTGCATGCATCCGATGAAGTGGGTTTTAGCCCACAAAAGCTTATGCACAAATAAATTTGTTACAAGTATTCCTCATTCTTTTTACAATTCAAAAGTTAAACTCATATTACTGCTCAAACAAAAACTTGTTAGAAAAACTAATATATACTAACTTCCCTTCAAAGGGGACAGTGTAAATACTGAAGACAGTACGTGTATTTAAATTATGTCTTGGAGAAAGATTAAACCCAGATACAGGACATATGGATGCAATCACAAAGAAAGAGCAATTAGAGTAAACAGCAGCTCAGCAACACCTGGATCCATAAGTAGACATATTCGCTAATGGCTGTTCTTAAATGACAGTGAAAATCCTCTTTTACATGATCTGAAAATTCTGCTTTGACTGAAACAGACACACACAAATCAACAAGAGAGCATTTTCAAAAGTTACTTAGGAACCTAATTCCCACCTGACTTTCACTGAGACTAGGCCCTGGTCTACACTGGGGGCATGTGAAGTGAGGTATTCGTCTTATCAGCAAAGAGCTTGGAGCCCTTGAATGGGAGATACTGAGTGGTTGTCTGACAGTGTTCCTTCTAGTTTTTCCCACCCATGTATGGAATGAATTTTGTTATGTGCACTAATACGGAGGTGATGTGTGTGTGACATAGCACCTCCATATTGGTGCACATAAATTTCATGTGGTGGGGGTGGGGCCAAGGGATTTGGAGTGTGGAAGGGGGCTCAGGGATGGGGCAGAGGATTGGGGTGCAGGGTTGTGAGGGCTCTGGCTGCAGGTGCAGGCTCTGGTGTGGGGCCGGGGAGGTGGGGCTCAGGGCTGGGGCAGAGGGTTGGGGTGCAGAGTTGTGAGGGCTCTGGCTGGGGGTGCAGGCTCTGGGGTGGGGCCAGGGAGGAGGGGCTCAGGGCTGGGGCAGAGGGTTGGGGTGCAGGGTTGTGAGGGCTCTGGCTGGGGGTGCAGGCTCTGGGGTGGGGCTGGGGAGGAGGGGATCGGGGCTGGGGCAGAGGGTTGGGGTGCAGGGTTGTGAGGGCTCTGGCTGGGGGTGAGGGCTCTGGGATGGGGCCGGGGAGGGGCTCAGGGCTGGGGCAGAGGATTGGGGTGCAGGGATGTGAGGGCTCTGGCTGGGGGTGCAGGCTCTGGGATGGAGCCGGGGAGGAGGGGCTCGGGGCTGGGGCAGAGGGTTGGGGTTCGGGTTCTGGGGTGGGGCCGGGGATGAGGAGTTTGGAGTGCAGGCTCCCCCCAGCTCTCTCTCTCTGCAGCACCACCTGGACTGGGGGGGAAAGGGGCAAGTCTCCCTGCCGCAGCAGCTCTGGGGCTGGGGCTGCGGGATAGGTATCCCTCCCCCGTCAGGTCCGGGATGGGGCTGGGTATAGTGCAATCTTGTGGCGGTCTACACTATTACGTTCACCAGTTTTACAAGACTAGGATAAATTTTGCACAGCATATGCCTTGTGAGGTATCATCTGTGGAAATATGTGTAGCAACACTATATGTGAAGTTATCAGACTCTACTGTATGATTGTTACTGAAACATGCTGTCCACAAACCAGTTTTTCAGAGACAAAGACACACAGGTCCCAGACAGGTGTCAAAGAGCTATCACCAGCAGGGGGAAAGGTGACAACAAGAAATTTACATTCCATCATAGAGACGGTTCAAACCTCATGTCCACAAGAGACGTTTTGTCACCATGACTCAGCAAGGATGTTTCTAGCACAAGAAACTGAAACTCCCATCTCTCTGCCCATGACATCAATGAATACCTGAAGGACACTGAACTAACAGGGAGGGATCCCAAGCTGAAAGGAGACCCAGCCTGTGAAATTTACTGCTGTGTATGGTGAGGAAAACCTTCACTTTGAATTCTGTTAGTTTAAGTTAGCCATTAGCTTGCATTTTACTTCTTTTATTTTCTTTGTAACCAAACCTGACTTTTATGCATCATCACTTCTAATCACTTAACATTTATTTTTATGTAGTTAATAAACTTATCTTTTTGTTTTATCTTAACCAGTGTGTTTGGATTCAAGTGTGTGGGAATCTCCATTTGGGATAATGAGGCTGGTGCATTATGATTTTCCTTTGATGAAATGACAGACTTTCTATGAGCTTGTACTATTCAGAAGGGTACCGAGCAGTGCAAAACGCACATTCCTGGAGGGACAAGGCTGGGACTAGGAATTTGCAGGTGACACCCGGTATGTAATTTATGAGTGACTGGTCATAGTGCTCATGTATTTAGCTGCAAGTGAATTTGCATGCTGAAGGCTGTGTGAACAGGGCAGGTGTGGTTGTTCTGACAGCAAAGCAGCATGTGGCAACCCAAACTAGAGAATTAAGGGGACATAGCTGTTCAACAGTCCAGACTGTACCCTGGGTAATGTCACAAGTCTATAGCTCTGTCCTCGCTATTACCTGACCTTCACTGATGATGGCTTGAAACTGTTCTTTTTGTTCAGTTGGCAACAAGTAAATAA
Source organism: Mauremys reevesii (assembly GCF_016161935.1). Classification (NCBI taxonomy): domain Eukaryota; kingdom Metazoa; phylum Chordata; order Testudines; family Geoemydidae; genus Mauremys; species Mauremys reevesii. Next base: position 2,156,377 of record NC_052641.1, on the reverse strand, counting down.
AGGCATAAAGTTTCTGATAATTGGTATGGTCATATTTGGCCATTAGGGCCTGGTAATTTGCACTCCTGATCTGCAGGGTTGCAGAGGAATACGCTTTTCTGCTGAATAGCTCAAGGCTTTTCTAGTCCTTGTCATAAGGGATAGACTAAGTATGATGCTGTCTTCCATATGCATTTATAGCATATATGACTATGAAATTCGATGAGGGGTGTGAAAATAGAAGTCCACGTCCTTGGACTTGGAAATAATTTTTTTTAATCGGCCCTTTTGCATATCAGTGCTATGGAAGCCAGTGTTTATCAAATAATCTTGGTGGGATCCAAGAGCACTGCACTGACTGGGAGGGCAATCCTTGATGAGGAGGTCATGTGCACTATGTCTAATAATTTGTGATGCAATTCTTTTACCTCTATTATGGGAATCTAGAGCAGGGGTGGCCAATCTGACCCTGAGAAGGAGCCAGAATTTACCAATGTTACATTGCTAAAGAGCTACAGTAATACATCAGCAGCACCCATCAGCCCCCACCCCCCTGCCACCTCAGCACCTCCTGCTGATCAGCACCTCCCCCTCTCTCCCCGTGCCTCCTGCCTGCCGCGATCCACTGTTTCGCAGTGTACAGGAGGCTCTGGGATGGAGGGGGAAGGAGCAATGGTGCAGCAGACTCAGGGGAGGGGGGGGCCTTCAGGTAAGGGGTGGAGGGGGGGCAGGGCCTGGGGTTGAGCAGTGGAAAGTTGGCACCTGTAACTCCAGCCCTGGAGTCAGCACCTACGGAAGGAGCCGCATATTAACTTCTGAAGAGCTGCATGGGGCTCCGAAGCCACAGGTTGGCCACCCCTGATCTAGAGTGTGTCGGTAATCCTCTTCATGGAATATCTGGGTTGGAAGGGACCTCAGGAGGTCATCTATATCTTTCTTGTTTCAAAATCTTTCTTTGATGACCCCAGATAAAACTCTAGAAGGAATACAGAGGATGTTGTTACAATTTACACGGAATAAGAAAAGACCAAGCGTGAGAGCACATACTTTGTACAGGCCCGTTAAACAGGGTAGACTAGCTGTTCCAAATATTCTGTGGTACTATCAAGCCGACCAGCTCAAAGCAGTAGTGGGGGGTGATCTAACCTAGCCAAACACTGGGTCTTTATTGGACAAGAAAATTGCAGCAGTGTAAAAATTGCTATACTACTATGGATTAATTTTTTTAAAAAAATCACACCCTTCAGAAATTTACACACATCCTTTAGCAAAGATGACTCTATGGGTTTGGGACACAACTAGAGGTAAAATCAGTTCTTTTCCCTCACCAATGACACCCACTGCAAATAATCCAGATCTTAACCTGAACTGCAAACCAGAGAGCTTCAAAGATTAGGAAAGCCACTGAATACACACAGTTGGCCAGCTATTCAGTAAAGACATTTTTTAACTTATTTTGAGACCAAAACTAATTTTAACTGGCCCACTCTCCTCTGGTACTAGTACTTTCAAGTCAGGCATAATGTTTTTCAATTTTCTAGAAAATCTGTTGTATACAAAAAGCTAGCTTTAATAGATACTATAGTAGAAGGAGAGAGACTGAGACATGTGGCCTGGTATAAGAGGCCTGGTATGAGACCCGAACTAAAGTAGTAGTCAGGCCTTGTTATAAAACATGCCTGCTTGCAAGTTCACAGAATCTGGGAAGAACAGGGCTGGTATTGCAAAAACACAAACATTCCTAAATAGCACCTAGGCACAGGACACTCACGCAAACACATTCCAGAAGGGTAGTACCAAGTATGGCACAAATACACTTCCCAAAGATAGCAAGGACATGTTTACCTCTCTTAAAGATAAGGTCAGGATGACAGTATGATGGATAGAGATGATTTGATCGAATCAAAGTGTCATGTAAAAGGTGGTAACTAGACACGTCAGAGAGGCAATACATAACTTGTTTGTATCCGTGTATAAAGAAGGGTCTCAAAAGGGGTGTCTTTGGCCAGCCAAAGGGGGAACGGAAAGTCCCGCCATTCACTGAGCTGAGTCCACTGTCATGGGCATACATGTCTTAGTATTCCCACAGAGTCTGTTAGGTGCTGTTACTGTGCTTCATTGACAATAAACCTGGCTGAGAGCCTTCACTACAAATCAAGTCTTGTACTCTTTGTGGGCAGTTTGAATGAGGTCTGCTGTGTCAGCTATCTGCACAGAGCTGGGACACCATACCCCAACAAAACACATGCAGCCAACGACTAACAACAGATATAGTGGCATTTGGTCAATCAGGAAACAAAAAAATAATAACTAGTTTATGGCATTCTTTGCAGACAGACAGCTTTCCTAACAGAAAAATGTCCATATATGTGACGGGCTAGGAAAAGGATGTGGATAGACAATATTACCCCATGTTTGAGGTTTGAGCTAAAAATAAATAAATAAATAAATAAAAAGAGGACCAGCAATCTCAGTCTATAGCACAATAAAATAACATTTCTTAAAACAGTATCTTAAATGGTACCTCACACCAGTCAGGTTAAAAAACATAGATAGATTGAATGGAGATAAATGTTGGAGAAATTGTGGTGAAAGAAGATTTTATGCATATATAGAGGACATGTCCAGTCATTAGAGAATACTGGGAAGCAATCCATAACCAAATATCAAAACTGTTAGATATTTATTACCAAATGACCCCATGGTAACCCTCCTGGGGCAATGATCACACAAAAGGAAATGAAGAATTAATCTCTCATCTTCTACTAGCTGCTCCGCTATTGGTAACCCCTTATAGGAAAAATAAAATAGCCCAATCACTGAGGAATAGTTTGTTTTTTATATATATATATATATATATATATATATATATATATATATATATATATATATATATATATATATATATATATTATATGAGAAGTTGTAGTTATGAAAATTATGTACCCAGGAAAATAGACAGAAGACAGATGATACTTATTTATTTGGATACCTTTTATTCATTACTCAGACAAAGTATATTCACCTGCAAAAAAAACCCAGCACACTTGTCCAATTTTTTGAATATTATCATTTGATAGACATACCTGGTCTGTTAAATATGTGCATATAGAGATTTCACTCAATTTAATAAAATCTCTAGAAACAACATAGGTGTTTCAGTGATGTTCAATCTGCAATATAGTAACAACCTTAAAATACAAAGATCTGATAACTAAATTTCTGTATAATGTTTCTTTAAACAAAATCTCACTGTTATAAATATCATTACATTTCTGATATTTACATGGCAAGGTCTTGTAAACATGTTAAAACTTCCTTTAAAAAAATCCATCTGCTTTATTGTTCCATCCCCATTCAGGAAGATAGTGGGATTCATTCCTTGTCCAGAAACAAATATATTGAAGAGACCTGGGTCCTATTTTCAGATCTTTCACTGACTTTCTGAAATATTGTGGCCATCTCACAACCTCTATGCCTCAGTTTTCTCATATGTACAGAGGGATAATCATATTTACCTAAGCTTTGTAAAGGGCTTTTAGATGCCCAATGGAATGGCTTATGTGAGTGCTAAGTAATTAGTAAATGCATATAAAATATGCACATAAAATGGCTCATAAGAAGGCTGCCATGAACAGGGGCGGCTCTAGGTATTTTGCAGCCCCACGCACGGCAGGCAGGTTGCCTTTGGCGGCTTGCCTACGGGAGGTCCCCAGTCCCACGGATTAGGCAGCACACCTGTGGGAGGTCCGCCGAAGCCGCGGGACCAGCGGACCCTCCGCAGGCATGCCACCAAAGGCAACCTGCCTGCTGCCTTTGCGGTGACCGGCAGAGCATCCCCCACGGCTTGCCACCCCAGGCACGTGCTTGGAATGCTGGTGCCTGGAGCCGCCCCGGCCATGAATTAAGAGTGGTGACGCCAAAGAGTCTCACGTTAAAAGGCAGGTGCCCAAGTTAGCTCAATGCACCAAGAAGATCATAAGTTACAACTTGCTCAGCTCCTTGGGAATTGAGTGTAAAGGGGAGATTGATCCCAGGGCTGGCTCCAGGCACCAGCTTATCAAGCAGGTGCTTGGGGCGACAACTCTGGAGCAGGGCTACACTTTCAGGTATTCAGCGGCAATTCAGCAGAGGGTCCCTCACTCCCGCTCGGAGCAAAGGACCCACCACTGAATTGCTGCAGATCGCGATTGCGGCTTTTTTTTGGCTGCTTGGGGCAGCAAAACCCCTGGAGATTGATCCCATCCAACTTTACCTCCCACAGGTCAGCAAAGGCATGAGTACCTGCCAGTGTACAGTCACTGTTCCACCAGTTCAGAAACAGGATAGCAAGGATGACAACTAGAAGCCAATACCCACTATTATTTCATAGAATCATATAATATTAGGGTTGGATGAGACCTCAGGAGGTCAACTAGTCCAATACCCTGCTCAAAGCAGGACCAACACCAACTAAATCATCCCAGCCAGGGCTTTGTCAAGCCGGGCCTTAAAAACCTCTAATGAAGGAGATTCCACTACCTGCCTAGGTAACCCATTCCAGTGCTTTACCACCCTCCTAGTGAAATAGTGTTTCCTAATATCCAACCTAAACCTCCCCCACTGCAACTTGAGACCATTGCTCCTTGTTCTGTCATCTGCCACCACTGAGAACAGCCTAGCTCCATTCTCTTTGGAACCCTCCTTCAGGTAGTTGAAGGCTGCTATCAACCTTGAGAGGGGGAGAAGGGGTAAGCAGTTTCCTCGATTTTAAAAAAGGAATGCTAACCCATGCTTTGAAAAAATCCAAACTCTAAATTCCACCTTTTGTGGTAATTTCAGATGTTTCAGAATTGGAAAAGACAAAGGAATATTCTTTGAAATTTAAATACAACTTGGGAGATCTGGGTTCAATTCCCAACTTCGCCACAGACTTCCAGTGGAACTGTGGCTAAGTCACTTTGTACCTCAGTTCTGCAAAATGAGGGAAAAAATAGCTCCCTTCTGAAACCTTTTGTCTGTCTTGAATATCTAGCTTACTAGGTGTATGTACAGTGTCTCGTCCAATGACCCCTGATCATGGTTGGGACTTCCAAGTGCTAATGTAATACAAGTAACAACTATATTAGTCGCTTCAAAAGCATAAATAATGCTTACAAAAAATGCATCAAAAAGTCAAAATTAACTGGAAAAAGGTGTGCGGCGTCAATCACTACAGTCACTGATGACTTGACATGATCAGGTATTCCACTAACAGGAATAATGCTCTATATTCAGAATTAGCATAAAGCCCAAAGGTACCAGAAGATGACTGTCAAGAAGCCGGGTGGGCTAGTGGTTACATTGGGAGTCAGACATCCTGCATTCTATCTGTGGTTCTGTCAACGACTCTGACCTTGCACACAACAAAACTTCTCTGTGCCTCCGTTTATTCACCTGTACGATGGAGATGACAATGCTTTTCATGTTTCTAAAGTGATTTGAGATCCATGGTTAAGAAGCTCTGTATAAAGTGTTATTACCGCATGATGCCAGACTTTCACTGGAACATACAAATTACGTTTGACAAGTACAATGTAGGAATGGGAGTGAAGAACTTTGACTGTAAAACACAGCTACCTAAAACCTAACTCTGAGGCTAATGGATAATAATGTCTGTCCAGTACTGCAGTCAAGACCGTGTCCTTTTCCAATGTAAAGCTGAATTTTGTATTTTCAAAGAAACCCTGATTAGATTTATAAAACTATTAATATGATCAAGAGCTTTATCATCATCATTCAGTGGTGTAGCCAAAGAAAGCCATGGGATGGACAGTCAACCACTTCCTCTTAGTCTTAATCGGTAACTCTTGTTGGGTAGCAACCATAAAAAAAACAAACAGAAAAACACACTTGCAATAACACCACAAACCTTACTTAGAAAGACCATTAATTCAGAAAAAATATACTGAATATTGGAGAAATCAAAAACAAGAAAATCTCCTCAATTAGCATACCCCCTGTAATAAATACACTCCTTTTACTGGCCACCCTCTGCCTTTCACTAGCTTCAACATTAATTAAGCCTCACAGCACCTGCAAAGTAAGTAGCATAGTTAAGATTTTTCAAAGGAGACCAAGGGGGTTAGGTGTCCAATTCCCACTGAATTTCAAAGGGAGTTTGGTTCTAGTGCAGAACCCAACTGGCAGTGCACTTTTAAGCACAGCACCTCTGCTCCTTTGGCAATAACATATCATCAGACTCCAAACTGCGGTTTATTGGTGAAGAGAATGTGACAGAGCATTCCAGAGCCTGCGCGCGCACGCGTGCACACACACACACACACACACGCACACACACGCACGCGTGCGCAGACTCTGGCGACAACTTGATTACACTATTCATCAAGAGAACCACATGTTTCAGAGTAAGCACCCTGCACTTAGCATGTCAATTTGATGAAATAACAAGAGTATTTAGGGGAAACTATATAATCAGCTTGCGTCATTCCTATGCTTAATCTCCCCATCTACACAAAGTGTTTAGTAATGCCAGTACCAGGCAATAGCTCCCTGCCCCAAGGTATTAGTGAGAGGACTTAACCCACTGCCCAGCACCTTAGGTCACATATTTCCAAACTCTAGGCTGTTGTCTTCATTATTACATTGTTTGCCTGAGGGCAATCTTTTAGTGTCACTTCTCCACAGTGAACCTCGGCAGTATTCACCCAATGTGAAGTGACACCAGGAGGAAAGAATGATTGGAGAGATTCTAAGATAAGTTGCAAGAGAGGAAAAACCTTACATAACTGTTCTTCAAGACGTGTTGCACATATCCATTCCATTCTTGGAGTGACCACACCCCATGCACAGTCATAAAATTTTTTCCTCAGTAGTACCCCCTGGGGCAGCTGGAGCACACTCAGAGTGCTGGTTTAAAGGGCCCAGGCACCCCAGAACCCCCTCAGTTTCTTCTTCCCGGACAACTCCAAGAAGAAAAACAGGTACAGTACTAACCTTCTGTAATGCTTGTTATTTAATATGTCACACATGTGCAGTCCATGATCCACCCTCTTACTCCTCTGCATTGGAGCTGTCTGTTTTATCTGTTAGAACTAACAAGGTCAAGAGAAAAATCTGAGATAAGAAAGCCTGAAAGGCTCAGTGGACAGCCCTTATCTCCCTGAAACTGATATGTAGAGACCGATCCCATGAGGTCCATAAATGCTGAGTTTCGAGGGGACCCCAATGTGCCCCCAACCCCAGGGCACACATGTCCATCACCAATGTCAGTGAAGATTGAGGGCGGACAAAGGCAACGCCTGCACATACAATGACCAGGTCTGTGTGCCAATCTAGAGAAGTCAATACTCAAGAGGGAACATTCAGCACAGTTTAGATGGCAACAACTTGGCAAATAAAAGGAGGACAGACAATTGAGTCCTGAGACGAGTTTTGAGCTGTTATGACTGGGTGAGCCTCGAGATCTGCAACAAGGGATCACATTGTTTGGAACCTTGAGTCCGGAGGGAAAGCTCCGGCTTGAGCAGAATCCAGTACTGCTCCTTTAAACTCTGCCCTCTGAACTGGACAAAGTTGAGAGTTAGACCCAGAGCTGCAAAAGCTGACTGGATGAGAGATATCCTTGCCAGTACCTAAGCCCTGGAATGACCTCTGACTAGCTAGTCATACAGGAAAGGGTAGGCTTCCACTCCTTGTCTCCTCAGGAAAGCAGCTACCACGGTCAGACATTTTGTGGAAACTTGGGGAGATGATGACAGGCCAAAAGGCAGCACAGTGAGCTGCTGATGAGAGCATTTCATTACCAACCTGAGATACTTTCAATGACCTTAATAAATCACCACATGAAAGCAGGCATCTTTTAAGTCGAGGGCAGCATACCAGTCAGTCTTCAGGGAGGGAATAATGGAAGCCAGGGTGACTATACAAAACTATCTTTTTGATATATCTGTTGAGCTGGCAAAAGTCTAAAATGGGAAGTGATCCTTCACTTTTGAGATTACAAAATAACAGAAGAGAACCCTTTTCCTCTGACACACTGAATCCCTTCCCTCTCCCACCCAAAGGAGAGACTGAACCTCCTGGAGGAAGAGCTCCTCATGAGAGTGGTCCCTGAAGAGGGATGGGAGGGAAGGGAGAGAAGAGCAGAAACAAATTGGAGGGTATATCTCATTTCCACAGTGCTTAATACTCATTGGTCTGAAGTAATCCGGGACCAGGCATGGAGAAGTGGGAAAGACAGTTTGCAAACACAGGGGAGACAGAATCTGGCATCCTGGAAACTGGTATGGCATCCTCAACTGACCCCAAAACGTCTATTTAGCCCCCCTCGGTATCTGGATGGAGCAGGCATTGACGTAAAAGCAGAAGGAGGAGGTGGCCTGTGTCTATAACTTCTACTCTTTTTTCTTTGTAAGTCCTGATGAGGAGCAGGGGCAGAGCATTAGTGGTCTGCTGCAGGCAAAAATGTTTCCTGGACAGGGCCAAAGTATACAATGCCAAAGACTTTAGTCATCATAGAATCCTTCAACCCATAGAGCTTAGAATCTGTTTGCTCTGAAAAACAGCGAAAACCCTTCAAAGGGCAGGTCTTGAATTGTTTATTGGACCTCGTGTGGAAGCCCCAATGACCACAGCCAGGAGCACCAGTAATGGAAACTGCAGAAGCCAGGGTCCTAGCAACCGAGTCTACCACACATGTTGTCCAACCTGCAGTGAAGTACTCACTATGAACTTGCCCTCGTCAACTAAAGAAAATTCCTGTCTAGTGTCCTCCAGCAACATGTCCTTAAACTTTAACATGGAGTCCCAAATATTACAATAACAATGTCCCAAAAGGTTTGTTGGTTGGCAATTTTGAGTTGCAACATTGCAATAGAATAAACGTTTCCACCAAATAAATCTATTGTTTTTTAGCATCCTTTGATTTGGAAATTGCCACCTGTTGGCCCTGTCGTTCCCTTTCACTGGCCACTGACACCACCAGAGAACCCTGGGGGGTGGGGGGGAGAACATAGTATTTACATTTGGTTCTTTTTTGATGCCGGAGGAAGGGACAAAGGAGTCTACCAGAGTGGCTTCATGAGCTCCAAAACTGCTTCATTAACAGGTAAAGACACCTGCAGTGGCTTGGTTGTGGCCAAAATGTCACTATGGCAATGGGAGGACTCCTTAACTTTCTCTACCTGGATCCCCAAACCTGAGGCAATCCTCTTCAACAACTCTTGGTGAGCTCTGTAATCATTGGGAGGGGGTGAAATTGCCTCAATAGGAGAGGAGGAGGATGAAGCCAGCACAGGCTCAGGATGCCCCTCCTCCGCTGGCTGTCCAGTAGCCTCTTCCTGAACTCTCTCTTCCTGCTCAGCATCAGGACCTGTACCAGGCTCAGAAACAGGCAGTGCCCAGCGAGTAGACTCCCCGTGCCTCTCCAAGGACACAGAGCAGGACCTGAAAACTGGGGAAATCTCCACAAGTTCCAAAAGGGCCACTGGGCTAGTGGTGAGCCCCAGTGACTCCCAGGCCTCAAGCCCTATCCCATTCCAGCCATAGGGTCTCAAGGCAACCCAGGGTAGTAATGCCTAGGTGTGGGTAGCATGACAGGTGCCGAGGCTGGGAAACATAGGAGGCCATCTCTGATGCACAGGAGTCTGAATCACACTCTGCTGACCAAGCAGGGGCTGCTCCCAATGGTACCAGAGACTAGTGCCTAGTTGGCGAAGAGCGTAGAACAGCCAATATTGCAGACTTCCCCTTCAATGCACCGATGGGTGTGAAATCTAAGGCACAGGAGACTGTCACTGCACTGAGTTCTGCATGGACAATACTGGCAAACTGCTGTCTGCACAGACTCCTGCACTACCAGAGACATCAGTACCAATAGGCTCAGCATATCTCTTCCTGACACAAATGCCTCCGACATGGTCAGTACCAAGATGGTCTTGAGTCGCTGCAGTATTGCAGACATAGAAGGCACCACTCCAGGTACCAGACTATGGTAGCAGAGTCAATGGTACCCATTTCAGTGCTACCAGAGATGAGAAGTGCTTTGGTTTCGGCTGCACTCTACTATTCTCCCCATGCTTAGAAGATTCTGGAGCCAGCAACTTTCCTGTCTAGAGGTCTTATGTCTCTTCTTAGACATTGGGGAAAGCAATTGGTGCTGGGTCTCAGGCAGCACAGGAGGTACACTCCTAACTGATGCCAAAGCATTCTGTGCCAAGTCAGGAAGGCTAGAGTCTGATGGAGCTCTCAGGGCCGCCTCTGTGAGTAAAACCTTTAGTCTGGCTTCTCTGGCTTTTTTTGTCCTTGGCTTAAATATTTGCAAATTTCACAACAAACCTGAATATGAGCTTCCCCCAAATGCTTCAAGCATCTTGATTGTGGATTGCTCATGGGCATTGGCCTAGCACAAGAGACGCAGAGCTTGAAGCCCAGTGACTATGTAACAGAAACCCCAGAAGTGGGAACCAAAAAGGAAACTGATCCTATCTACTCTAAGTACTAAACAATTAGAAAACTATTTAGAAGAAATTTCCATGAGCACACTGACAGCATGTGCTAACGCAAGCCACACAATTCCTTCTTACCACCCGTGACAATCATTAGAACTGAAGCAGCTCTGGGGAGGTTGTGCCATTTTACTGGCTTGCAATGGCACACTATGGTAGAGGGCACTTGAGCCGCCCCAATGGGTACCTCTGAGAGATGGTCACACATCAAGAGTGAAATGCACATGTGGAATCACTTGAAGAAGAACTTAGGGCAATGGTTGTAGATGGAGCATTCAGCAAGTTTGGTGGCAATGGGTAATAGCTAGCGTGGCAGGTGGGATTGCGGATTGATGTTTTAGGGACAGTGGAAGCAAGTGTATTTGTATATTTGAGGAAAAGAAGCAAGAGGACAAGGACAGGTAAAAGGAGGAGGACAAGGAAGAGGGTGTGAGTGGGGAACAGGGATGCCAGGAAAGGATTGGGGTCACAGGGCACCTGGAGAGGTTTCAAAGAGAAAAACAAGTGTGATATCTGCCAGTGAAAGGGAGAGGGAGGAAGGAGTGTTGTGGAATTGTAGTGGCCCTTAACCATATGCTCCTGGCGCGTGGGGGAGGGAAATCAGCAAAATCTTGCATGGGGGGCACAGGAAGGAGTTAGAGATTGCACATATGACAGGGATTGCGAGCTGGGGGTTCAGTGACAGTGGAGAGGCAGTGCTGTTCAGCCAGTGATACAGTAGAACTAAGAAGGAAACAAAACAATTTTGCAGCAGAGGAAGTCTATGTTGTCTTGAGACTCTCTCTAGTGACAGTCACTGACATGAGAGCAGGTATGGAGAAAGCTGAAGCTGGGAATGAGCCAGGTTTAGGGTTTTGGAACAGACTTTTGGTGGGAAGGAGAGGTTAAGGAATCAAGTGTAGCAAGAGCAGAGTGCAGTGAACTAACAATGGAGGAGGAGGAGAGGGAACAATAAAGGAGTTGAGAGTGGTGGAGAATAAGAGCTTAGATCACTGGTAGAGGGGAAATAGGCAATAAGGAAGAAGTGATGGGGTAGCATTTGGAGAGAGTCACCACTCCTGAGAGATCAGAAAAGGAACACTTGAGCAAAGACTAGCAGAGACAAGGTCATGCAAGTGGCCACTTTAACAAGCAGGAGAGATGATCCAAGGTTGAAAGTCAAAAGAGAAAATGAAGGCAAAGAGGCAGGAACAGCTAATGGGTCAGAGGGGACATCAGTGTGAAATATGAAATCACTAAGTATGATGAGGGAGGACTGTGGGGAGAGGAATAAAAAAAAATAAAGTCAGGTTTCAAAATCAGGGAGGGTAGGGGAGATGTAGATGACAGCTATGTGGAGAGGGACAGCAGAGGAGTATATAATTGAATGTGATTTGAACAAAGAGATATAGTATAAAGAATGTGGTAGAAAATACGATGTCTATTGGAAAGCTATTATGTACATTGAGGGCGCACCATCACTGAGGGCATTGTGTTCAGTTCTCGTTACCCTACCTCCAAAAAAGATACCATAGAAATAGGAGCCTGGAGACAAAATTGATTAGAAGCCTGGAGAAACTAAAGATAGGAAGTGTTTAGAGAAGAGATAAAAAGACAGCAGAGATATGCAAAATAATGAATGGTCTAGAGAATAAGAGCCAGAAAAACTCCCACTTACATGCTCATAGTCAAGAACTAGGGGACATTCCACTAAAAACTGAAAGCTCAGGCTCACCATGACTCAGCTGCAAAGTTGAAGCTCAGCTCAAGCTTATCATGGCTAACACAGCTCTTAATCTCCCCACCACCAAGTCCTCTCCACTAACGCTGTTCTCAATCACTGTGGACAAAACCATCATCCTGCCTGTCACTTAGGCCCATAGCTTGGGCCTGACTCAAACCTTTCTTTAGGTCCTCACATCCAGGCTATATCTAAATCTGCTGATTCTTTATGCAAAAAAATCTGAGATACAGCCTTTCTGATCCATCCGCATGGCTACAAATCTCATAGTCTTGCATCTTGATAACTGCAACATCCTTTCCTCTGGCCTTGACAAATGCAATCTTGCCTCGCTCATACCCATGCAGAATGCTGCTGCAAAAATAATATTCCTAGCCCATTGCTTTAACCATGTTAAAGAGAAGAATGAGGGGGGATTTGATAGCTGCTTTCAACTACCTGAAAGGGGGTTCCAAAGAGGATGGATCTAGACTGTTCTCAGTGGTACCAGATGACAGAACAAGGAGTAATGGTCTCAAGTTGCAGAGGGGGAGGTTTAGGTTGGATATTAGGAAACACTTTTTCACTAGGAGGGTGGTGAAGCACTGGAATGGGTTCCCTAGGGAGGTGGTGGAATCTCCTTCCTTAGAGGTTTTTAAGGTCAGGCTTGACAAAGCCCTGGCTGGGATGATTTAGTTGGGAATTGGTCCTGCTTTGAGCAGGGCGTTGGACTAGATGATCTCCTGAGGTTCCTTCCAACTCTGATATTCTATGATTCTATGTTACCCTTCTCTTTGCATTCCCTTTTCCTCCATCATAGCAAACATAAGCTACTGGCCTTCACTTCTAAGGCCCTTCCCGGTCTATTCCCACCCTATCTATCAGCTCTCATTCTGTTGGACTCCCACCTTCAGATGGCCCCTGATGCCAGCCTCCATCACCCACTTGTTAAATTTTCAAATGAGCCCCTTCATATTTTCTCCCACGCTGCCTCTCACACTCAGGAGAGGCTCCCCATAAACACCAGCAAAACTAATTCATTATCCCCTTCAAAACCCTCCTCAAAACTGTCCTTTACTATGACGTCTATAAAACACTTGACAACGGTTAGGCTGCTGGTGTGCTGAGACAACAGCCTGTCCTGCTGACCAAGTCTCACTGTTTCTTTGGGCTCCCTGCTGGTCTGTCTGTATCCATCTGCTGTCTCTTGACTTATACTTAGATTGTAAGTTCTTTGGGGCAGGAGCTATCTATGGGTTTGTGTTTGTCCAGCGCCTACCACAGTGGAGTCCTGGTCACCACAACAATACAAATAATAATAAAATAAATAAAAGGCAACTAATTTTAAACGAATGAAAGAATTTTTTTAGAATAAACTATGAGTGTGAACTCTCTGTCATAAAACCTCGATGATAAGATCATAGCAGGATTGATGTTTATATGGAATAATGAAAACATTTACAGGATGTTTATACAGGATAAAACACTAAGGTATATTCACCTTCATGCTTCACAGCTCATGATAGCCACCAATTAACAGGGGTCAGGAAGAAACCTGCCCTATGGGCAGGTGTAGCAGGGTTCTTCTTTTGACGTACCCTATTAGTAAATGCTGTAATTCTGCAGGGAGATACTGACTTGTACCCTATGAATCATGTAGCAGGGGAGGCTCATAGGGCTGGCTTTAGGCCAATTCCCCCGAATCGGGCCCCAGGCCTAAGAGGGCCCCGCTCCCCCGGCCGGAGCGCAGCAAGCCCCGCGGCCCCGCTCCCCTGGCCGGAGCACTGGGCGGAGCGCTGCAAGCCCGAAGGCCCCGCTCCCCCGGCTTGGAGCGCTGCAATCCAAAGTACCACCACAGACTCGGAGCGCCACCCAGTGAGTACAAGCCCCACAAATCGGGCCCCGCACTTACTAAAGCCAGCCCTGGAGGCTCATTAACTCCACTCTGGTTAAAAAGAAATGGGAGTGATACTCTGGTGAAAGGTCTAGGATAGAGAGGTCTCTTTAGAGAAACACTACCAACATGTAAGCATCGGCTGAGGGTGGCATTTTCCTTATTATCTGAGTTATCAATAAAGCCAAATTCCAGGGCTAGGGAATGTCTGCACTAAATACAGGGTGTTAAAAGGCTGTTCAGAGCAAATGGGGAACTTAATTTGCTTGCAGCAGATTATTCCACCATTGAACATTACAGAGTTTCTTGCACCTTTCTCTGAAGTAATTGGTACTTACCCTGCTGGAAACAGGAATCTGTAATAGATGTAATAAATTAGATCTGGGGTCTAACCCAGTGTGGCACTTCCTAAATTCCTACCCCAGAACATATGGTTTGCTATACAATGTGCTCTAGCAATGGCACATCATACTCACCCCCTCTGTCACTGAAATGTGTTCAAAATAACTGTGGTTTATAGCAGCAAAGAGTCCTGTGGCACCTTATAGACTAACAGACGTATTGGAGCATGAGCTTTCGTGGGTGAATACCCACTTCGTCAGACACATGTGGTTTATAGGTGAGTGTAAAAATGGGAAGCAATGCACCGCTCAAAGGGGGAACTCACTCATAGAAATGAGATTTGGAAATGGACAGGAACATGCAGTCTCGATTGGCCTTGATGGTGAAAATGAGAGGTTCCCCAGTAAGGACAGCTAGTTGGCCTACTATTTCCCCCGGATGGGTGATGAATAGACAGGTCTCCTCCTCAGAGTCTATCTTCCGCTGGTACACATGAAGCAAACCTGAGATCACAAACCAGATGTTGACATCCTGAAAAGGATGGAGAGAGAGTCCCTCGTTATAAACCCTCCTGGATTTTAAACCAACATTAATTGTAACAGTACTGCAACGACTGATGTGTTTGCTATGGGGCTCTATGGAGCGTTAAGCACTTAAGCAATATAATATGGCACATTCACGAATAATTAAAAGCATTTATTAATGTTGTAAACTATTCCAGTTACAATGTTGAAAATGGAGCATTCTGACCGGGGCCATAATTGGGAGACCTCAAGAGGTGGAGAGGACGTAGAATTAATAGCAAAACTCTGAATAATGCTGTATTGTGACAAAACAGAATATATTAGTACTGGAAATTAGCAAAACTTTATTCCCTTAATTTGCATTGCACAGTTACGTATTAAACAAACAAACAAACAAACCAGTCTCCTAGTGCTATTACAGAATATTATTATGCGCTGAATTATATGCCTGTTGCAAAATGCACTAGTATACAAAAAAGTCCAATTGTGTATTAATCGGAGAAGACATTCTAATAAAACTGAGTGACATACATCATGCATTGAGGGTTGGCTTTTTGTAAGCAGGTTATCTGGGCATTTGTAATGCACACAGTTTCATAGGAAAATATGATATATATATATATATATATATATATATATATATAGCATATTTATATATATATATAAATAAAAACTTGAAACCTCATGGAGAAGGATGCTAAATTTACATTGCAACTTTAGCTATGCACTCTTCCGTACAAAACAAAACCTATAATCTGCAGCTAAGATTGCTGTTGCTATTAAATGAGCCCCTCTTCTCTTTAATTACAAAGGAAAAACTCAACACGATGCAAGGGGAAAAAAGGGGGGTGGTTTCCCTACTGTCTGTGTTTGGACTGCAATTCTGAGCCTCTGCACCCAGATGGATAAGCACCTACTAATTCCTCTCGATCTTGTTCAGCTCCCCATTCAAGAGGCAACAGAATCATAGAAATGTAGGAGTGGAAGGGACCTCAGTAGGTCATCTAGTCCAGTCCTCTGCACTGAGGCAGGACTAAGGATTATCTAGACCATCCCTGACAGGTTTTCGTCATTAGAGGTTTTTAAGAAGAGGTTAGACAGAGATTCCAGAACCTCTCTAAGTAATTTGTTCCACCCTTAGAGTTAGGAAGATTTTTCTAATGTCTGACCCAAATCTCCCTTCCTGCAATTTAAGTGCATTATATTTTGTCCTCTCCTCAGTGGATATGGAGAACAATTTGTCACCCTCCTCTTTGTAACAACCTTTTATGAACTTAAATTTGTTGTCATGTCCCCCCTCAGTCTTCACTTCTACAGACTAAACAAACCCAATTTTTAAATATTTCCTTATAGGTCATGTTTTCTAGACCACATACTGCCTGATGTGCACTTTTCAACCCGACCTGTTTTTATCCAGATTATATGGCCCTCGTTACCACAGTGCTTCAGAAATGTTTTAATGAGTTTACCCTCAGAATACCCGTTAGGTTGGTACCTAGCATTCTCATTTTGCAGGGTGGGGAATGAGGCACAGAGAGGTGAAAGGAACTTGTACAGGAAGCCTGTGGCAGAGGAACTGATCCCAGAACTCCCCAAACCCAGTCCAGGGCCACTCAACTCAACTCTAGTCCATCTTTAGTCATACACTAAGATCTTGACAGGACACCCGCTATTTGAATGACTGGAGAATAGTAATAATATCAAACAGTTTTTAAACTACAGGTTCACTTTTCCCTTATTGGAGGGCACTCACCTGGTCTCCCTGCCTTGATACCACAGTCCCAGCCGTAACCTGATGCAATGTTACTTTACCCTTCAGCAACAAGGGATCCTGAGAGAAAAAATAGATATCCACACACACAATTTAAACATCTGTGGAGATGTAAACAGAGGTGAAAATGTAAGGGAGTAAGCAATCTACTGAACAGGAAGGTTATAAATCCCTTGACCTTGAAGCTATAGTTCATTTAACATTTCCCTGCCAATATACATCTTCATAGGAATAATGTAGCTCTCTGTCTTCAAATGCATAGATTCAGACATTTAAGCGCTTTATTTAAACTCCATTTTTGCCTCTACTCCTAACAGACCATGTCCTGGTGAAATGAACATGGACTGGTTGATCTCACCAATGAAAACATGGTTAACATTTCAACCCTCAAGGATTCCTGTATTGTGGGATTTTGTTTTGTAACACATCACTAAGTATATACATTCTAGGCACTATAACTTAAGTATATTTCTCCCACACCACATCCACTTCTATGAATATGCATTTAACACAACATTAATATTAATAGTAGTCAGTTTCAGTACTTTTGGCTAGTAAACAGCAAGCAAAAAAAACTGTAGCAAGTTTTACTATGGATTACAGGTACCTTTTAAAATTTCCTCCCACAGGTCTCAAAGCACACAGCACAATACATAGGGTAAGTGCATGATTTAAAAAAAAAAAAAAAAAAAGTTGGGGAATGCTAGCAAGAGGTCTGCACCCATTTCTATGTTTCTGCTTGTGGTTGTGTACAGAGCACTGAACTGGCACCCAGGAGACCTGCATTCTATTTCCAGTTCTGTCAAAGGCCCATTGAGAAACCCCCAAGTCACTTCACTTCCCTGTGCCTCAGTTTTCCAGTGATAAAATTGGGATTAGTGATACTCACCTTCATTGTAAAGCACTGAAATATGCCATTGAAATACACAATAGAAAAAGCTGATAAATAGAATTACTTATTCAAATGCTCTGGATTCAGGTTAAGTTCGCCTTTCTCAATATTTATTCTCTCAACCTATCTTGAAATGTCATCTACATGTGCTGCTATAACTGAATTGAAAGGTGGCCTCTCTCTCTTCTCCAAACGCCTCTCTCCTCCCTTTGCTGAAAAGTTTCTCAGTAACCTTACATAAAACATCTTGATGAATCATAAAAAATATTTCTATGCCTCCTTCTGCAACAGCACAGTGGGATGGGAGGGGAAGATTTTTCTTCTCTCCCTCTCTCCACTGATGGAACAATCATAGGTGCTGTTCTAAATATCACTGCACACATAGCAGCAGACTTCGCAGGTTGAGTGCAAAGATCAAATGAGGAGAGGCCTTTCAGATTAGATTGGTTCCCCTCTTCCCTAAAAAGATGTATAAACAAAATCCTCCAATCTCTCTCCTGTGCATTTCCTATTAGACTCAATCATGAAAAACAGCTGCTCCCATATCATTTTTTTTTCTTGTAGAAACATGCCAAGCCAGGTGCCATTATTAAAGCACCCAAAAAATACAGAAACTAGCAACAAAGCTGTAGGAGGCACCGACTGAGCCAACTACAGCAGCAGAGGCTCAAAGGGATAGGTGTATGTGCAGCTGTCATGCAGCACTGACAAATGGCTGAGCACACTCTTCTATGTTGCAGATTTTGCCACCATTGTTCACTTGTGGCCACACCTTACTCTCAATAGTCCCACTAAAATCAATAGGGCTACTTGCAGTATTCAAAGGGTCTTTGTTGTGGGTAAGCATGGCAGAACATGTCCCTCAATCACTATCCCCATTGCACTAGGAAAACAAATACAGCAAGGGTGTCAACTCTTTACTATGGTAACTGTTACTCTAAGTTGCTTTGCATTTCCATTACCTGAAAAAGGAGGGTGATACATGAAAGTTTGGTTACTTCTATTTTACCGAATTAAAGCAAAGAGAGCTAGGTTGCTCCCTATAACTAGAGCTTGTGAAAAGATTTTCAAAGGGGGTAAAATGTTTAAACACTTAATTTCAACAGTGTTTCAATTCATTTCATTTTGACTATTTTATATTTAATATATAAAAGTCAAAATGAAATTAATTAAAACAGCACTATTGAAACAAAACATTTTGATGGTCCAGAATTGAAATTTTTTTGAATTTTCATTTCATGGGAAATTTTGAAATTTTGGCTTTTTGTTCTAAATTTGGAAAAAAAAATTTTTTTGAAATGTCAATTTCCCATGAACAGAAATTCCAGTTCCTGACAAACCGTTCTTATAACCCATCTTTATTTGGCTTTTTGATTTTTGATTATGTTAGCACTATTACTACTGCTATTTGGGAACATATTGCCAGATGTTGCCTAATCTTTTTGGAAGGTTAATAATATTTGTATTAATTGTCAATTGGTCAGAAGTTTCTAATCCTAGAATCAGGCTACCCAGAACTATAACCAATGAGTTTAATATCTTGCAGTGACCCTCAGGGCATATGGCAAGGACACTTATACTGTTGTCAAAGTAAAACCTTTGAGATTTTTATTAAAACAAGGAATAAAGCCAGAAAAGCTCCAAGCCCCATAAAAAGATAGGAGTAATACAGTATTGGGGATATTTGTGGTATCATTCTTTGCATAGCTCTTAGATTTGCATACTTATACCCTTTCTTGAGGACCTGGTGGTAAGAGATAAAGGACCAGCCCTGTCTCTGGCATGCCAAATGAGTCCAGTGGTTCAGGTTCCTCAATCCCAAGATTGATGGTAGATAACGATAGAGCTGAAGGGTCAAATGATGGATAGCTAACAATGATGGAAAAAGCCTAGCCTCTACATGGTGGTTTGTCCTATTACAGGGCCTGAGCACCCTCATGAATATTCATGCTTATGCTCAGCCTTCCATGCCCAAATACAGTTTCTTCTATAAGTCAGCATATTAATTAATACATATTAATGCCATTTAACTCATTATCGTATCAGTCACTTCTTGCTCAAGCTACGTTACAGTTATCACTTCCATGTTCCTGTGGTTGCCATTTACCGTTAAGTTTCAACTCCTGCCTTTGGGCAAGCCATTCCTAGTTCCCCAAAACCTAAGGGGTAACAGTCGGACCATTTATCTATGCCAAAGGTCACAGGCCTGCTATACTTGACTACGCTTAAGGTAATGTCTTTCAAAATACAGACCTGTAGGTTCCTTGCATTACAGCTGATGCAGTGAAGGCAAGCCACCCCTCTGGGCTACACAGACTGGATCCAATCTGCAGTCCATCTCACACAGTGTCCTGTCTCTGACAGTGGCCAGACCAGCTGCTCCAGAAGAAGATGCAAGAAACTCAGCAGTAGGCAGATGTGGGATCTGTCCTAAATAAAGTTTCTTGCACTAAAAATGGTACTTTAAAAAAAACCAAACCTGTTGTGTGTGTGTACAGTGCCTAGCACAATGGGACCCTGGTCCATGACTATACCTCCTAAGTGCTACGGTAATATAAACAACAAATAATCATCAATTGAGCGTTAGCGGTTCATGCTGCAGAGGAGAAAGCATGATCTGCTTCTAAATAAAATAAGCCAGTGTTGCCCAAATTGGGCCATAGTAGGTCTGTCTAGATAAAAGAAGCCACCAAGAGAGGGAGACGCAAACTGACAGTTTGTGTTTCAAGATTTCCACTGATCTCAATATTCTAATCTGCTTGGAGTAAGTGAATAATTTAATTACTGATTTACCGACTGAACCCCAAACCCTGGGAGGGCACAGAGAAAGGCATATTATTTCTCTGTGCCATAATAGGATTTTTTTTTTTCATTTTAAATGGTTAGATAATTATATTATCCCTTAGCTCAGACAAGGGCAATGTTTCCAAAGAGGAGCTCACTCCAATGCAATAACAGAAGGAACAACAAATTATGAAATGAGAGTGGCCAGCGACTGGCAATATTACTACATACTTTTCTTTGAAAATTCCACAGGATGGATGAGCGAACATCTATTGTCTTGTGAGCTATTGTTGGCAAAGAGGAGGCTGAGTATGAAGGCCTGGGGTTCAGCAAACTATGAGGAGAAAATAGGAAGGGATGGCAACAAAGAAAGTTCTCAGACAAGGTCACTAGGCTAGTCCCAACCTTCCTAGAAATAACCCAATTAGGATACAGAATGGATACTGAGAGAGCCAAGGGAAGCAGATGTCGGAATTGTGTGGTGAACAAAAAACAAAAAGGTTACATTTGCATCAATTGCAAACTTCTTTCCTTTCTGGAGGAAGAGGTTTTAGGACTCAAAAGACCGTGAGAAACTTGATGAAGCAGAGAGGCAGGAAACATCAGAAAAAGCAGCTTATGACAACGGCTGAGATAGTTATGGAGGAGCAAAAGAATGTGGCAACTAGTAAGAGGAGCAGAAGAGAAACATGTATCAAACTTTTCAGCCAGCCTGCTGGCCAACAAGGAGTATTTCTGCCTGGAAGGAAAAGGCAGTGACTAAGAGTAGGCCAGTGGCTTGACCAGAAGCAAGAAGCAACATGAAGCCTCCACAAGAAGAGAAAAAAGAGAAATGTAACACAGGCCCATTGGCATCAACTGGCAAAGGGTTCACTGTTCTTTACAAGCATCTCCTGTTTCAGACCTGACAAATCACTACACCTAATACACCATTTTCATGGTATTTATCCATAAAGGTAGCAATGTGAAGTCTCTACTGGAAGCATGTAACTTAATCAATACTCATTATCACTGAAAGATGTATTTACAGGTGATATTTAGGCAACTTTGCCTTCTCCAATGAAAACTATGCCTTACGGTCTTGGAGTGAAAGTAAGTCACCAAGGACCGATATGCCTCAGTTAGGGCCCTTTCAAGTGGGAGGGAGTTGTCAACCCTCCCTGGGTAGCCAATAATATAATGTATTGCTCAATTGTCCATTGCTGACCCAACACAGAAATGACAATGAAAACCCATCAAAGATAAGCTATAAACATCAAAACCACTTGGAGGTAAAAAGGAACATTAGACAGGGATCACCCTATCGGTTAAAAAGACAAAAGAGTATCACAGATTGGAAACAGACATTCTGCATCCATTCACTAAGGAGACATCTTGTTGAGCATAAGTATTTCATGAAATAATGGATCCTAGTTCCTGGGAAGCCAGCCAGCTCTGAACCGGGGTGAAAAACCTACTTTATTAGATAGGAAAAGCAATGATTAATAAGTGCAGGCCCTAGTTTGCCTTTTATGGTTTTATTTTGTATGGTAACCATCTGTTTCCATCACTCTCTTGTTTCTAATGGAACCTTTATTTTTTCTTAAATAAACTCTCATTTTATTATAAGTGCTCAGAAGTGCTGAGCACAATACAGGAGAAGTGATTTAAGATAACACAAGTAACTGTTCCTTTGGGAGCAGAGCATCTAGGATTTCTGTGAGTAGCCAGTGTCAGGGGCTGTATATCACAGGGGAATACTTCAAGCGGATTTGGCTGCACCTATTGTTAACTTGCAAAATAAAGTCAAGGCTGGCATAGCCCCAGGGAGACTGCTTCAGTGACTGAAAGGCTGGTGGTGTTAGGGAGCTAACACCCAGCTATCAGAGAGGCAAGACTCTCAAGCTAGAGACGGGGGGTAACAAGGTAACAGCCCTGGGTACCCCCAAGAACCATCACAGTAAGCAACCCTGATCATTGACTCCACAGTGAGGAACATGGGTAAATATCTCTGTGGCCCAAATAAAGAGAACAGGAATCTGCCATCCAGGGCTAGCCATATCACCGTAAGGGTGAGATGTCCCAAAGAATGCTGAGAATGTCCCACCATCTGGGAAGAAATACTACCAAGTAAAGGAAAACTGGCTCAAGTCAAACCACTACAAGGACCTGTGAAAAGAATGGTCAATGAGGCCCATGCATGTAATTTACTCAGCCTCCTAGTGTTAAGCAAGAAAGAACCTCATTGGAAGAGGAACTGATCATTTTCCCTAAGGGCTCGTGCAAGGCTCTGTTTAGTCACTGTTCCTACTAGAACGTTCTACAGGATGTTAGACAGGAAATAACTTTTTAATAATAACCATGTTAGCTGGAGTGTGTTTGCACATGCAAAGTTTTTTTCAGAATTAATTTTAAAGCTTTTCACTTCATTTTTAAAGACCTCAATTCACTACCTGTACACGTAGACTTAACATTTACTGATATCTGGAAGACAGAATTATCCGAAAAAGAATCAATCTAGGTGTTTCTAAGATGCATTATTGTATCCAGGAGTCACCCATCTGCCTAAACCCCAGGTCAGGTTTCTGAGTTCCCCACTCCTCTACCAAGAGCTGACACCAATCTCCAAAAGCAGAGTAGTTTCTTGAACATCCAGGTCGGCATTAGGGGTGTGATTCACCAAGAGCATCCATACAAAGCACCACATAAATCCCATATAAGCCCTTACTGCAAGGTTCTCAAGTTGTCCTCTGCACTGGGGTGCATTTCTCCCTAGAGGTCAAATACCAACTGCACTTAGAGGAGGGGAACACAGAAAAGCATATGCAGCCCTTGGCAGGCAGATGGAAAAGAAATTCTTCCTTCAAACTGTTTACAGATTTGGTTGTGTGTCATATTTAAGCCTGCACATATCCCAATATCCAACTGAGAGCTTAAAAATCCTCCTAAATTTAATTTTCAAAAGCTTTTCAGTTGCCCTTCAATAGAACAGGACTATAAAAACCAACGTGTTCCTGAGTCAAAGAGAAAAAATCACCTAAATCCCTCACAGCTCTGGTTGCAAGCCCACACCTTGCTCTTGGATTGAGGGCTCCATGCGTTTGGCTGGCTTCCTTCCGACGCCGTTCATTTGATGGTTTTCTGAATCACAGCTGGGCACCAAAATACACTGTGCCAATTATTCTTGGACATGTATAAAAGGTCATATTTAGATGCCACTTAACTTCAGTTCATGGAAAAAGTGAATTATACACAGATCTACTCTAAATGAGATCTGAGCAACAAACAACTTGTGCCACATCTCTCATGTTATGTACATTTTTGGTTTCATCTCACTCCACCTGCCCCCAGGAAGAAACAACACACATTAATATCTTATCATAATAGTTATATGTATCCTGCTCAAACCCAGTCTCCAGTGATTACAGCCTGCCTACCTCAGTTCCCCTTGCAGTTTCAACAGCATACTACATACAAGAGGCATAGCCACAAGTGGGCCTGGGTGAGCCACAGCCCACCCAATTAGCACCCAAGCCCACCCAAATTTGAGCCTGAGGGAACGTCAAAGTGTACTTGAGATCACTCAATGAGAGCTAGCACACAAAACCAGAATGTAGCCGTAGGGGTGGGAGCCTCACCACCAAGTACATCCCATCAGAGATGCCAGGTACATATTCAAGGCGGATACTCCCTCCTGCTGTGCATGCTGCCACAGCTATGGGTTCATTTTTAGGCATTAGATACAGCAGAGCTAGCATGGGTACATCTGCACAAGCTAGGAATCATATCCTCAGTTCAAATGTAAATGTATGCTACACTGCAGCTAGAAGCGGGGTACTCAGGCAGCAAGCCCAAGCTGCTGCCAGTGCTACTCCTAGCTACCCTGTTATTTTCAGCCTGCAGAATTAGTGTGTGTCTTTTCCAGCTGGAAAACCGAAGCATGCTCCCAAATGCAGTGTAGACATGCCCCAGGGCTCCCATCCCAGCAACTTAAGGATAAAACCCAATATAGGGGTATTGTAATTACCTCAAAACAAGCAGAATCAAGGTTAATTTAAAAGAAACCCAAACATGTTAAGATCTGGAAATGCACAGTTAAGGTACCCAAGCAACCTCAACTCTGCCCCACAGTCATTCTTCTTTTTTCCTCATGAGGTCATAAACCATAAGCTGATCTCAGGGCAGCTTGGCTTACTCCCATTGGGTGCCTATTTTGAAAGAGGGCATCTTAAAATGAGGCCACATGTAACCTCAGTCCTATTTGAGACTATAGGAGATGGTAACCATTTTCAAAAAAGGCAGGTCTTCATGGAATTCTTTTTAGAGAACATTTTTCTTCAAACCATGTTGAAACAAACTTTCAGTTATGAAGAACAATGGCAAAAAATTACCATTAATCCTTTAAAAAAAAAAGTCTTCAAATATAGCCAATAGATTTCCAGCACGTTTCTGCTACATAGGAGTTTGACGAGCCTGCATTATTCCATTATTAAGATAATTCAGGACCAAAAAAATCTTGATACTGAGTGCTACATTTTTAAAGGACCCATTTTTTACTTCATTGTAACTGAAACTAATTTAATTGCAAAGCTCTGCTCATCCTATGCAACCATGATTAGCTCTTCTATTACATGCGTAAGTGTCGCATCTCCTATCAGTATAAAGTTTGGGGCATTTCTTCATGTAACTACTATTTCAGCTAAGTAACTTCTTCAATAAGAAGAGTTGTTTTGGTCACCCTCTAATTTTACAAATTCTACCCGTCTTAGGGTTGTCAATAGTGGTCATCCCCATAGTAGGAGAGCGCTGCATGGGTTGATTACATCTGGAACACAAGGGTCAACACAGTGGGCTTAGTGGAGTCTTCTGCTCGTCTCTCACTGCATTCTAAGTTCTTATTGGGAGATTTTTTCCTTCCTTCTCTTCCCTATTCTAGTCATGGTGCATTCTGCAGCACACTCTAAAGGCAGTTGCCAGACTTCAGATCAGCCTACTTCTTATAGTAGCTCATTCTTACAAGTGAACCTCCTCATCAAGAGCATCAACTCCAGCTCTTACGTGTTTTGTCCCGAGTTTTGCAACTGCAATGTCCCAGAGGAAAGCAGTTATTTAGGCAATATGGTCACTAATGTACCTGGGTCCTGACCTACTGATGGCTTGAAGTTGATGACCAGAAACTTGAACTGGTAATGGCAGTAAACTGGATGCCAGTGGAGGATGCAGGGGTAATAAATTACTTTTCAAAAAATGAGTTTTCATGCTGAAGACTGATGTCAGACTGACAGCCTTGAATATTCACTGTTTCTATCTAATCACAGAACATGTACAGCAGGATTTCACTCACACACTGTCCCACCAGCATGCCTCTGTTGAGCTTGTAGGGTAGCCACAAAGGGTGAGAGCAAACAGTTTATTGTCCATAGCCCAATCTGCCTTTGCCTCTCTATTAATAGTATCAGCAAGTACCAATTACTACGAACTGTGAAGTGCTTCTGTGACATCCACAACAAGCTGGGCTGATACCACGAACCCATTTCCCAGAGGCCAGATAGTCTCCAAGACAAATGAAGTACTAAATATTCTATAGCAAGCTCTACAGCAAAAATTAGAAGATACTAACTTGAGACTATTAATCTGGCCAGGTATATGGTCTTACCAGACACTACACATGTAACCCACAGCTGCTGTCATAACCACAGTGTCGCAAATTCCATTCTTTATAAGTCACTCTCCACTCTGATTGAAGAGGTGGAAGTACCAGTTCTTTCAAAGTCCCCAGCTAAGAGCAATATTCAGTTGAAAGGGAAATAAAGTCGCCTGGCATTTGCTTCACTAAGCCCATGTGGGCAGCCTGGAAACTAGCCATTTTCTCTGCTATGAGTCAGGCCCTATGTTTTGAGCACAGCTGAAGTCACCTGGCAGGTTCACTCTTTAAATTATAGATTAGGAGAGAGGCTATTGTTTTAAACACACTAATTAACGGGTATAATTAGAGTAGATCGCCTCTATCAGACATCATGAGAACAATGGGAGGATTCATCTTCCAGGTTATTATAACTATTTGAAACATTGAAACCGACTCTTGTTTTGCCTTGAAAGCAAAATGATAGGGCACGTTACGAGTCCCAAAAGAGAAGTCAATGCCGCTCTGCAGAGCTAAATTAAGCCCTCCATAAATAATAGTGCACAAGGCTACAAGGCCTGAACTATTCAAATTAGCTTTCTCTCTCTCCTTCTTTCAGGCACTGAGGCGTAATAATGTGCATTAATTTTAGAGCCCACATGTCTAAGGCCCCGCTATAGTTTGCAATATGCTGTGCTAGACTGCAAGAGCTCACTTGGTGATTAGCTGCTCAGCTAAATTATTTCCTGCATTTGAGCTATGCCATTTGCACCCCAAGTTTGACCCCCAGTTATGGTGGAAAGAAAGGTGACCCAGAGCTCTTGGTTTAAAAATCAACTGCAACAGCCATTTATTTTTGTGCTGGTAAGATAATTACTTTCAAAGCACCTTCCTTCAGAAAATTTCAAAGTGTTTCACATACACTAAATGATTACGCTTCACAACACCCCGGTGAGGTGAGGAAGTATTAACTTCATTCGGAACAAGGGAAAACCAAAGCACAGAAAGGCAAAGTGACTTCCCCAATGCCAAATCTTGAGACAGGATCGGCACTAGGGGTAGGAGTTAGCTTTTCCAATTCCTATTCCCTGCGCTAGCCAGAGGATCCTGCTGCCTCTCTCCCTAAGATATATGTAGAGGGCAAGAATTTTTTCCTTTTCTATTAAAAATCAAAATCGCTCCTTAGCTTAAACTATTTTTGGTAGCTACCTTATGGTGAACCTCTGAATATTTTAGGGTGGCAGGAGAATATAACTCAGAACTTTAACGTCAATATACTACATGACTTTGTCAACATACAAAAATTCCATTGATTTAACTACATCAATTTAGAAACAGAGTTAATTGAATTAGTGCAACTCCCTTATGTGGAAATTCATAAACAGGTTTAAGAGTACCTCATATCAAGCTAACATTTTAGTGTAGACCTGGCCTGAATTAAGGTAAGACAACCCAGCTACCTCCCTCAGGGACATGAAAAATCCACATCCCTAAGTGACACCGGTGTAAGCTAACCTAAACCCTGGTGTGGAAAGTGCTAGGTCAACAGAAGAATTCTAGCTACTGCCTCTTGGGGAGGAGGATTAACTATAGTGACAGGAGAACCCTCCCAACACTGTAGTGTGGGGTGGGCAAACTTTTTGGCCCAAGGGCCACATCTGGCTGGGGAAATTGCATGCAGGGCCAAGAATGTAGGGCTGGGGCCGGGTGTGGGAGGGAGTGCAGTGTAGATATGCAGGAGGGGACTCAGGGCATGGGGTTGGGGTGCAGGACATCTTTGTTTCATCTGTACTGTCACATACACAGAGAGAGAGAGAGAATTTAGGCCCTCTTTTGGAACTCATTTGATCTAACAGAAAATAGACTTTTTTAAACAAATGGCACAGATAACTGGGTTGCTCCTGCAATTAGTTCTTGGAATTCAAGTATCTAGGACAGTGCCAGTCCTCCTCAATTGAGGGCTTTTGCAGTTTCTGTCAATCTGCCAGAGCTTGGCACCTTTATGGCACCACTCACCTATTCATTCAGGCTTTTAGCTAGCCAACTGCCACTACAGCAAGGGGACTCTACTGCTTTTATAAAGCTACACAAGTGGATGACTCATTTATTTGAATGGATTCATTTGTAAATCAAGTGGGAGATGTTCAGGTACCACAGAAGCAGGGCTATAAACTCAGCAAGCCCTGAAAACTCTGACTCAAGTAAGGACTTTGTATGCTGAGCAAAATAGTAACTCTGGAGGTTTTCTTTTGCTCCTGGAGACAAAGAAGCAGAACACAAAAGCTTATGTAATGTTGTTCTGCACCGACCACAATGGGGGCCCCATAAATTGTTACACGCATACAGTATTTAGATTTTCAGCCACAAATATAAACCTTCAAACATCAGGATATTAAAATATTAAGACCCAGAACAAAGTTAGCTCAGGCATGTTGGACACTGCTTGTATTAGTCCCTTTTTTTTTTTTTTTTAAATGTGCATCTTAATGTATGCAGGGTTCATCACATATCACTAAACAGAAAGGCTTTGCAGTGTGCTCCAGTTACTGGCATTCCAAGAACCTCAGTTTCCAATCTTATACCATGATCAGTTTTTGAATATTAATATCCATATATCAGGTATCCTTTCAAGAAGTCTATACGCTGTCAAAAGCCATCTGCTCCACTGGCAGCCTCCTTTCTTTATATGAGCACAAAAGCTGCCCGCACGCACTTTCCAAAGGTACTGATATTTGCACTTGTTGCAACTGAGTATCACACTGCCACCTATAGGCAGTCTGAGAAGGACTGTCAACATGGGTTGTTGACAACAAAAAGTGTAAGATTAGATAAAAATGAGAAGTTGTTTCTCACTTACCTGCAGTAAAAACCTTTGTGATTCCTACCAGTAAGGTACATAACTGCAACTTCAAAGGCAAAAATAAACTCAAATGGCCGACAGTCATGCATTAAGCATTACAGATGTAAAGTTACATCTATTTCAATCCTGCTTTCAACTTTAACAGACTGAGGAATAGAGGAACTCCTGCTCAACCAGTCTATTTCCCTTCTAAAGAGTTTGCAGTACATCAGGGAGGTGATTTACTTTTTACTGATTGTGCAGAATGGGACAAAGGGCACAGCAAGATCATTTCTCCTTTAATAACTTACATTGAGTTTCATCAATGTTAAAAGGTCTTTCTTAGCAGCTTCGAAGATGGCGTCAATTTGTTTGCCGGCACAGGAGTCTGGCGCAGCTAGGTCACCCTCTATGTAATGGAGAACCGCAGAGGGAGTGTGTGTCACGGTCACAGTCTTCTTCAATATAGACTTTAAAAAAGCAGAGATGCCAAATGTTATTTTTCATGCTACAATTGGCATCTACCTGGGAAAAAGAAATCGTGGTATCATCTATGCTCTCCAACCTACCATAACTGGTGACCTAGAAACACGTAGGAGTTTTTAAAACAAGAACAAAAAGCTCACAACTGTTCACTAAATTAATCACCCTTGTGTTTCCCTAGACAGTCGGTCGTTCTAATGCAAGAATAGGTTTATTCATCTGGCATCCCAGAAGCCTGGAAAAGAGAGAAATAAGATTTCTATCTTTTAAATCCTCCCTCCCCCAAGTATCTCACAAATTAGGCAGCTGCTGCTATGATGGAATTAAGATTTAATTAAAACAGTGAGACAGGCAATTACACATGACAACGGGAGTAACAAATCCAGAGAGATGTCTGTGGGAGTCTGGAGAAATATCTCAGAGAAAATTCCAAACCTCACCAAGGACATGAGGGTAAAACTGTTTCTTCATCACAGTTCTCAGAAAGCAGGATCCTGCATAGATTGAGTCTCAGAGGACCTAGCATATACCAGTCAAATACAGGAGCACTTACACAAAAATCCCAGAGGCTTCTGGCACAAACACACTCCACTCTGATCAGAGACCAGCCTGCTAAGTCACCTATATTGTGTGAAACTCAGGCCTTCCCCTTTTCAGTCTCTGAAACACCACCATCACCTGCACTGCAAAGTGTTTTTGAGATTGAGAAGGTTTCTTTGTTTAATCTGGCCTGAAACCCAAATGCAGAAGGAGGTGGGGATGGCCATAGCCAGATGCGGAACCTAGATTCTCGTAGTTCTTAATCTGGGGTGCACGCACCCCCTGGGGGCACGAGAGCCCTTTCTGGGGGTGTGAGACATGCCAGATTTTTTTGGAAGGTAAATCATCGAAAACACAAATTAAGCACAGGCACGTAAGTGCAACTACTTTGTGTCATCAAACCTACGTATTTATTTACATTATACATTTTAATGATTACTGTAATATACAAACAAAAAATATATCTAGGTTTAAAGAACTGACCTACTTCAACGATTTTTGATAAGGGGTGTGAGAACATATTTTGAGAACCAAAGGGGTGCAGGCTGCAGTAAAGGTTAAAACCACCTCTAGGTCCTAGAAGATACCTGACTACCTGCTTCTTCTGTGAAGACCGCCTCCTCTTCCAGTTCTGCTTACCCCTCTTACCCAGAACCACCACTGCAGCCTCCAGGGTAGGAGGAACCTTTACCAAATAGCAATAGTTTCTCCAATATCTTTACCAAAATTTCAGTTCAAACTTTAATTTGCAAAGATGTATAATTAGTCAGCTGTATACTTTTGCTCTGAATTGAAATCTGCAGTTCATGCTCTCACCTGGGCTTTTAAAAAAGTTAAAAACAGACAAGTCTTGGAAACAGAAAAGCAGATGAGTAGATTTTGAGTCACAGGATGGAAAACCCAGTCAAAATCTCACAAGCTGGATGTGGCTTTTGAACTGCTGTGGCTTTTGAACCAGTTTTGATAGGTAAAACATGATCTGGTAGAAGATTCATCCGTTAGAGTAATCCCTTTTGATATGTGGGTAACATCCAAGCTAAAATAGCTACAGCATATGCACTATTATTTGTCAAAGCAGTCTCATAAGGACTTTTATCCCATGCCTCAGTACCAGAGTCCTTGTTGGGACTAATGAGCCAGAAGAGCCATTAAACTCTATTGAGTAATTACAAGTTTTAAATACACTTACACAAGACAACTGATCTGCTTCTGCAAACATCTGGCTTTACATGAAGACTGGATGCTGACACAACCCTCATGGAGAGGGCCAGAGCTCCATCCGCCTATGTATAAGTGCATAGTTGCAGAATATTTTATGTGACCATGCAATCCGTAAGCACAATCGAATTCCTTATTCAGGTGCATGAGGAGGAACCACATTAAAAGGGAAGGAGGGAAGAGTATCTCTGACCTCATGCAGAGAATGTCTACCTTGCTCACAACAGGACCGGTCGGAGTTTCATCTGGTGTGAAATGCACCCTGGCTCTCTCGTACGCCATATCCAAGTCTGATTTAGTGCCACTGGAGCTACCTGCAAACAGAATGAAAGAAGTTTTTTCAAAGCACTCCCACCACCATGGCTCGGTTAGCCTTCCCTATAGCACTTCTTGGTCAGTCTTCTCAAGGACAGCAAACACCATATACATCCATAGGCCACTTTTCTTTTTTTATTCCTAAAGTTAAGAATTGCACAATAGCAAAGAAAATGCAGCCTGATGTTGCAATATAGCTGGATCATCTTGCAGCTTCTAGAAATTACTACACCTCTACCCTGATATAACGTGACCCGATATAACACGAGTTCAGATATAATGCAGTAAAGCAGTGCCAGGGGGCAGGGCTGCGCACTTCGGTGGATCAAAGCAAGTTCAATATAACAGTTTCACCTATAATGCGGTAAGATTTTTTGGCTCCCGGGGACAGCGTTATATCGAGGTAGAGGGGTATATCCACAAGGGCTGCTATGCAAAGGCTTCACAGACAGCACGACAAGGAAAACAGCATTAACTTTCTACTCTCTCTGTCAATTTTGCCTTTATTAGAGCAGCATTTTCTCACCAGGCTATCTGGTTCTAGCCCCTCTGCACAGACTGTGTGGTTCCATAACTGAACAGTTAAAGTGACCTGCAAAACAACCACCAGAAATTGACCTGTGAAGAGAAATTCATTTAATTTTCTATCATTCTGAGCAATTGAAGATGACATTTTAAAAAATATATATTTTATTATTATTATTTCTAAAGGTGAGGAGCTATGTGAAAGCTTGGACTGCCCCCAAGTCCATAATGGTCTCCCATCATGCTGAGGAACTCCAGCTCGTCCAAGTCAGGGGCCTGGGTTATCTCCCCTTTCTCTCTGGCACATCTTTTCCATCTCTTTCATTCTGTCTCTAACAATGAAGCAAACTTGGCAGTTCTGGAAGCCACTAAGCTCCAATGGGGCCATACAGTATTCAGTTATTAACTGCCATGAAAGACTAGTATTAGCTACTCCAAAAACAGTCACTCCAGAAAAACTTCCATAAGAGCATTAGAAGAGCACCTCAAAGAGAACACGGTCACCTACATGCTTGTGTTATGCCACCAGCTGAACTGCATACGTTAAGACTCTGATCCAGCAAAGCATTTAAACTCACGCATAAAGCTAAGCACATACGTAAGTGATTTGCAAGACAAGGCCTAAAAAAGGAATCCAGCAATGTGTCACATCTTATCACACAGCCATGAGAAGCATCTTATACTTGGCTCTTTCTATTAAAATCATAGAGCACAAAGGAAAGGTAGCCCATGGATGAACATACTACTCTACTACAATTCTACAAGTCACGTCTTCCCACAACCCTTTTTTATGCCTGGGAATAAATTAAATTAAACCAAACCATCTTGCTGCCAAAGTGGGAATCAGAAAGGATGTAGCAAGCAAATGTTACCTAGAAATCTTAAAGCAAAGGAACAGAAGGACATAGGCAACTGAGTGGAGCTTCATCCTTATTGGCCAATACTTGCTCACTGCTGACCCACAATGTTCTGGTATGAAAGTCTGGTATGAAAGTCACTGTGCAAGTGCCAGGATATGGGCACACTTCTGACAATATCTCACTGCTTCTCCCTTCCTGAACACTTATTCACAAGAGCAAAGCCATCACTTACAACAGCGGTCTCAAACTCAAATGACCACGAGGGCCATATGAGGACTAGCACATTGGCCCGAAGGCCGCACCACTGACACACACCCCCGCTGCCCCTGGCCCTGCCCCCACTCCACCCCTTCCATGATGCTCTGCCCCACCCCTGCCCTGTCTCTTCTCCACCTCCTCCCCTGAGTGTGTGGCTCCCCACTCCTCCCCAATCCCTCCTGGAAAGTGCTAAGTGCCACCAACAGCTGTTTGGCGGTGGAAAGCGCCTGGAAGTAGGCAGAAAAGAGAGTAATATAGTAGTATAGTATTAAAATATAGTATGCTATTAAAAGTCAATTTATTAACTTTTTTATTAACTACTTTAACTGTAATGTGAAAAGTCAGTGCTAATTTTGACAGTCATTTCATTTTTGGCCACTTAGCTGGCAGCGTTTTGCATCAACCAGAGCATCAGTATTAGGTT
Organism: Mauremys reevesii; assembly: GCF_016161935.1. NCBI lineage: Eukaryota > Metazoa > Chordata > Testudines > Geoemydidae > Mauremys > Mauremys reevesii. Next base: position 2,122,941 of record NC_052641.1, on the reverse strand, counting down.
TAATATCCTGAGACAAAACCAATCTCAGTGTTGCTTTCAAATGTTAATCAGTGAGCCTTGACCTTAACACAGATTTGTTAATCTTCATGAAAGAGAAAAACTGTTCACACACACACACACACACACACACACACACACACACACACAGGGCTAGTCTACACTTACGAGCCGGGTCAACGCGGTGAGTTCGACTTCTCGGAGTTCGAACTATCGCGTCTAATCTGGACGCGATAGTTCGAACTCCGGTACTCCACCACTGCAAAAGGCGGTGGCGGAGTCGACCTTGGAGCCGCGGACTTCGATTGTGAAAGAAACCTGTAGAATTCTGGAATTCCAACATCTGTATACTTCTGCTTCAAAATGGTGTCACACTGAAGCTCCACTAACTCGCTCCACTAACATGCATTTCCTCTGCAACATAGTCAATTTCAACAGCAAATGGTGTGGAAAAAAGTTGAAAATTTGGTTCAAGTGCCTTGAAATCATTAAACCACACATCAAACTGTTTGTATAAGTTAGAAATGATCTCTGCATATTCTTTCAGTGATTTGGGTTCAACTTTTCCTAAGGAATTTAGAGTGGAGAAATGAACCAAATTGCCAGCAGTCAGCTGTTTCCCCCACATGGTCGTACATCTGTGTTATCACCTGTTTTCTACCCTGAAGTTTCAAGTTCAGTGCATTCAGGTGATCAGTTACATCTCTTAGAAAAGTAAGGTTGCAGATAAAAGTGGAATCAGCAAGCTGTGGAACCTCCTTGCTTTTCATTTTCATGAAATCAATCTCCTCTCTAAGTGCAAAAAAACGCTTCAAAACATTTCCAAGACTCAGCCATCTAACTTGAGCGTGATACAGAAGTTCCCCATATTCGCTGTCCATACTTGCTAGAAAAGAAGTGTACTGTCTGATTCAGCCTTCGTGCATGTATAAAATTAACAGTTTTAACAACTACATCCATAACTTCCTTCATTTGTAGACTTTTACTACACAGGGCTTCTTGGTGCAAAATACAATGTATACCGGTGAAGCTAATTCCTGGTATATTGAGGCTGTTCAGTTTGGTCTTCAATAATCCAACCATACCAACGTTTTCAGAACACATTGATGGCGCACCGTCCATAGCCAAAGATACAAGTTTGTTCCATGGCAGCGCAGCTTTTTCAATGCACTCTTCCAGTCCTTGAAATAGGTCACGTCCCGTTGTGGTACCCTTCAGTGGCATTAAGTCTAGCAATTCTTCAGTTATATTCAAATTGCAAACCACACCTCTAATGAACACTGTGCGGTATCTGATACATCTGTACTCTCATCAAGAGCAATTGAAAATGCTTCAAAGTCTTTTGCTATTTGAATCAATTGTTTTTGCACATTATCAGCTAAATCTGTTATCCTGCAGGCAACTGTATTGGTAGAGAAGCTTATGCCTTCCAAAACTTTCTTCCTATAAGGACATAAAATTTCACTGGCCTTCATAAGACATTCTTTTACAAATAAGCCTTCTGTAAAAGGTTGCGATGATTTCGCTATCATTTTGCTTATCACAAAACTTGCTCTTACTGAATCTTCACTAGACTTGTTAATAAGCTAAAAGAAATTTCTTTGCTTGGCAAATGCTGCTTTAAGTTGCTGAAGTTTTTCCTCTGGATTTTTCCAGTGAATGCATCATATTTTTCACGGTGCATCGTCTTGTAGTGCCGACACACGTTATACGCCTTGGGAACAGCAATTGT